>NC_136802.1:15182838-15217838 GCF_951216825.1 Electrona antarctica
TTGTCCGGGTGTAAATCACTGGTGTTTAGTGTTCTAGGGTTCTAGGTACAGGACTTGAGTGAATGTACTTGGTTCCAGGGTCTGGAGGAGCAGCTGCTTGGCGTGGTGCTCCGCATGGAGTGTCCAGACCTGGAGGAGCAGAAGGACGCTCTGGTGGTCAGCATGGCTGCAGGCAGGAAGAACCTGCAGGACATGGAGGACGACATCCTCAGGCACGCACGCACGCACGCACGCACGCACGCACGCACGCACGCACGCACGCACGCACGCATGTGATTTTGACAGCAAATTTTGTAAAGATATATGTCTACTTGTAATAACTGTGTGTGTGTGTGTGTGTGTGTGTGTGTGTGTGTGTGTGTGTGTGTGTGTGTGTGTGTGTGTGTGTGTGTGTGTGTGTGTGTGTGTGTGTGTGTGTGTGTGTGTGTGTGTGTGTGTGTGTGTGTGTGTGTGTGTGTGTGCGCGCGTGTCCGTGCGTGTGTGCGCGCGTGTGCCTGTGTGTGTGTGCGCTCGTGCACTGCAGGCTGCTGAACTCGGCCAGTGGCTCCCTGCTGGAGGAGGTGACCCTGGTGGACACGCTGCACAGCTGCAAGCTGACGGCCAGGGAGGTGGCCAAGCAGCTGGAGAGCAGCCTGCACACCGAGGCCAAGATAGACACGGCCAGAGAGGTCAGTACCATAAGATAGATACCAGAGAGGTCAGTACCATAAGATAGATACCAGAGAGGTCAGTACTATAAGATAGACAGATAGAAACCTGAGAGGTCAGTACCATAAGATAGATACCAGAGAGGTCAGTACTATAAGATAGACAGATAGAAACCTGAGAGGTCAGTACCATAAGATAGATACCAGAGAGGTCAGTACTATAAGATAGACAGATAGAAACCTGAGAGGTCAGTACCATAAGATAGATACCAGAGAGGTCAGTACTATAAGATAGACAGATAGAAACCTGAGAGGTCAGTACCATAAGATAGATACCAGAGAGGTCAGTACTATAAGATAGACAGATAGAAACCTGAGAGGTCAGTACCATAAGATAGATACCAGAGAGGTCAGTACTATAAGATAGACAGATAGAAACCTGAGAGGTCAGTACTATAAGATAGATAGATAGATACCAGAGAGGTCAGTACTATAAGATAGACAGATAGAAACCTGAGAGGTCAGTACCATAAGATAGATACCAGAGAGGTCAGTACTATAAGATAGACAGATAGAAACCTGAGAGGTCAGTACCATAAGATAGATAGATAGATACCAGAGAGGTCAGTACCATAAGATAGATAGATAGATACCAGAGAGGTCAGTACCATAAGATAGATACCAGAGAGGTCAGTACCATAAGATAGATACCAGAGAGGTCAGTACCATAAGATAGATAGATACCAGAGAGGTCAGTACTATAAGATAGATAGATAGATACCAGAGAGGTCAGTACCATAAGATAGATAGATAGATACCAGAGAGGTCAGTACCATAAGATAGATAGATAGATACCAGAGAGGTCAGTACCATAAGATAGATACCAGAGAGGTCAGTACCATAAGATAGATACCAGAGAGGTCAGTACTATAAGATAGATAGATAGAAACCTGAGAGGTCAGTACCATAAGATAGATAGATAGATACCAGAGAGGTCAGTACCATAAGATAGATACCAGAGAGGTCAGTACCATAAGATAGATACCAGAGAGGTCAGTACCATAAGATAGATAGATACCAGAGAAGTCAGTACCATAAGATAGATAGATACCAGAGAGGTCAGTACCATAAGATAGTGTGTTTGCGACTTGACATAAAGCAACACACACAAGCTCCTTTGAATTGAATCACTTGCGACATGCGCCGACGTGCAACGGGACATATCATATATTGCGATGCGACACATTGTGAGCTTGTAGATCTGCTACTTTCAAAATATTTGTATACATTTGAAATTTTGAAATTATACATTCTGCACAATGACTGCTTTTTACTTTTGGTAAAGTACTTTACTTTAAGTACATTTTGACGCCAATACTTCTGTACAATTCCACACGTTTTACTGTAACAGAGCATTTCTTACTTATGAGTAAAACATCTGAGTACTCCCCCCCACCATGTGTATGTGTCCAGGCGTACCGTCCGTGCGCGCGGCGGGCGGCCATCCTGTTCCTGGTGCTGATGGACCTGGGCGTGGTCAGCCCCATGTACCAGTACTCCCTGGACGCCTACACACAGCTGTTCGCCCTCAGCGTCCGCCAGTGCCCTCGCCACCACAAGCTGGATGACAGGCTCGTCTCGCTCAACCACCACCACACCTTCTCCGTCTACACGTAAAAAAAAAAACGCCTTTTTTTTTAATGCGCTCCAATGAACAGCTATGTGTGTCTCTATGTATGTATGTTTGTTTCCACGTATGTCTGCTTGAGTACGGACAGCTGCAATACCGCTGGGTGACCCAAAGTGGCACTGTTGAGCAGCGTGGCCGTGCGTGTCTCTATGTGTGTCCCACACGTGCACATGCACACACACATGCACACACACACATGCGCACACACACGCGCAAACACACACGCGTGCACGTGCACGTGAACGCACACACACACATGCGCACACACACGCACACACACTGCTCCGTTCATACGGGTGTGATTTTTACTTTGGGCTTCGCTGTGCTTCATGGCATTCGGCAATTTCGGTGCCGTTATAGTCATATAAAAATGATTTGGTTTTGGTCATGTTTTAGTCATCTAAATGTGTTAGTGTTAGTCTAGTTTGAGTCGACTACATATAAGATTTGAATCGGCTAAAATGTATTGTGGTGGGGGCCTTGATAGCATCATATCGTAATGCCTGGTTGCCAGGCACTTGTTTGCATGCTGAAAATAGCCGATCTACAAGCTCGCAACGCAACGCGTTGTGAGTTTGTAGATCTGGTATTTTCAGAGCGTAACACCTGAGCGCAACTGAGCATAGAATTACTGTTCTTTTAGTTCTACTGGATCTCTTCTCCACTAGTCCCTCCAGGGCAACTAGTTTTTAGTTGTTGACGAAATTGGCAGTATATTTTAGTCTTTGTTTTAGTCATCATAGCTTAGTTTTTATTCTGTAGGTTGGTACTTGGTTTTCGCCAGTGAAATAAAAACATTTTTCATCATAGTTTTATTCAACAAAATCAACAGTGTGAGGGCCAGGTTACATTTCGTGGCCATCGTTTTTTTATTAATATATTATATTATTTTTTTAATCCTGAAAAGTAACAGTTTTGGACATATGAGGTTTGCGCCCGAGAGACGAGATGTACCAACTCACAATTTTTTTTTGTGATATAGTATACAGTGAGAGTGAGTGGAATGGCCACTTCCAGCTACAGGTAGCAACACGAGTTACACAACCCAAGGTTGTACTGTACTTAAGTACAATTTTGAGGTATTTGTACTCAAATACCCCCCCCCCCCCCCCCCCTCTCTCTCTCTCTCTCATTAGCAGGCAACAGTGCAGCACTATCTCTCTCTCTCGGTTTCTGGCACGACAGCGCCCCTACTGGTACTCATGAGTCACACATGAGTCACACACAAACATAGGTTAACACATAGTCACACACATAGGTTAACACATAGTCACACACATAGGTTAACACATAGTCACACACATAGGTTAACACATAGTCACACACATAGGTTAACACATAGTCACACACATAGGTTAACACATAGTCACACACATAGGTTAACACATAGTCACACACATAGGTTAACACAGACATTGCTGTTCCTTGGAGTGGTTGCACCACTCAAAAAAAGTGTGTGTACCGAGACACAGTAGACAGTACATGTAGGCTATTAGCACTCACCCAGCCTTGGAGCTGGAGAGCAGATGTAACTCACGGAGCAAGGTCAGGTATAGTGTATTATATATGTAAGATGTGTCATGGCAGCTGTATAGGACACATATCAAGGGGTGAATTATTATTAAAGTGTCCCTTTAGTGGGTGCCATGCAGAGGACATTGGCTCTGAGAGTGTCGGCCTTCAATCCAATTTAGGGAGCACATCGTGCGTGCGTTCCCACGCAGGAACGCACCAGCGATGGAAAAAGTACTCAAATGTTTGACTTAAGTGTAAGTATTCTGCGGCGGCGGTGGCCTAAGGCAACCACTGGTAGTAGTACCACTAGTGGTACTTGAGCGCCCCCTCTGGTGGTACTCAGAGGAGTACTGGTACTAGTACCACTGGTACTAGTACCACTAGTGGTACTTGAGCGCCCCCTCTGGTGGTACTCAGAGGAGAACAAAGACAAGTGGAATGAAATATTTATTTTATATTAAAACTCATTCACCGCCATCAGGGGGCGCCAAAAGTCCCTGACCGCCACCATATATCTTTTATTTTATTTTATATATATATATATTTTTTTACCATGTTATAAAACACGAAAAACACGTCCTTGGCGCTCCAGGACATCATGAAAAAGAAGTTAAATAAGTCCTTGGCGACCATTGAGTTAACCCATTTTGACCTGAGATCAGATTCTAAAAATGTCTTCTACATCCTGACAGTTTTCTGAAAAAGCTATGTTTCGTCGTTCTTCGATTTTTCAAAAATAGCAGACCTGCAAGCTCGTAGCGCGCCACTCGGTGGCGCGCTATGAGCTTGTAGATCTGCTATTTTTCAATAGCTAAAGCATAACATAATGCTAACACCAAAAGGGGTTCCAACCCAAAATGGGTTAATACAGGTAGTTCTTCTGACCAAGCAATTGGTTGAAATAGGCTCTCCAGCCGTGCTGAAATGAGCATGACGGCACACCTAGCCATTAATAGAAGATTTGAGAACGGATCAATCACATTAGAAATATTAGCAGTTGGTATTACAGTTGCCCTATAGGTCCATTTCTTATTATTTCCTTATTTGGTGTTCTTCCTGAAACCATCTCCCTGCGTAAATATCAATCAGACCTTGTCGCTTTTGTGACTCTTCTGGCAAGACGCCTTATTTTGATCCACTGGAAAAGAAACATACCCTCCCTCACATTCACGTTGGATCTCTTTTCCTTGTGTGTATGTGTGTTGTTGTTTCTGCAGTTGGCTTAAAATTGGCTTAGGAATGGAACAAAAACAAATCAATTCAAAGAATAAATTGCATTTACTTCTGAAATGAGCATGACAGCACAACTAGCCATTAACAGAAGATTTGAGAACTGATTAATCCCATTACAACTATTATCAGTTGTGGGTCAGAGCAGCAGCAAAATTGGCTTAGGAATGGTACAAAAACAAAACAATTCAAAGAATAAATTACATTTTCCTCCTGTGTTAATAATAGATAGATTGCGTAGATGTGGCAGCTCTACGCTCCTGTATTTTAACATCAGTTATTAAAGGAGCATTCAGTGATTTGGGTAATTTGGAAAAAAAACCCTGTCCACCCGGTAACAAGATGTGCACATGCACACGCTCTACAGTGGGGGAAGTACAACGGACCAACAGCACGTGCACCAATGCCCGCCCCACTCGATCATGATTGGAGGAAGGCCCCTCGCATCCTGATTGGATGAAGGCTTTGCCACCCAAAGCCCAAACCGAAACTAGGGTTTTTTTGACCCCAGGGGCTCACTGGGGACAGGGAGGAACTCCTTATATGGTCAGCACACTTTATAGTAGGGAGGATTATCCAAAAAATAAGTGATATTTGAATTAAGTGAAATCACTGAATATACCTTTAAGGTGGTACTTGGAGTGCCAGATATTTACTGTGGAGGTACTTGGTATAGAAAGGTTGAAAACCCCCCGGGTTAGATGAGCGCCCTTGTTGCCGAAAGGTTGCCGGTTCGATTCCTCGGACGGGCAAGACAAATCTGGTTCAGGAAGTGATTGGTCATCAGTCACATCACTCACCCAACACCGCTGAAGTGCCCTTGAGCAAGGCACTGAACCCCCAACTGCTCCAGTGGAGCTGCTTATTGGCCAACAGTATAAGACTGAGGTTGTACTGGTCAGCTCTCAGGTTTTAACGTGTGTTTCTACGTGCAGGGCGTTGCTGAAAATGAGCACTTGTGCTCAGCTACTACCCTGGGTTAATAAAGGAGAGAAAAATAAAAGTATCAATACTGCAAGGTAGAAATACTCCGTTGCAAGTAAACATCCGGAATTCAATATGCACTTGAGTAAAAGTGCAAAAGTATTGGCCCTGTATAACAATGCCTTGTTAAAAAGATTGTTTTTTGTAGCCCCCTTTTAAAAGCGCCGACAGAGAATAGAGGTCTCTGTACGACAGCAACGATAAGTGTGTGTGTGTGTGTGTGTGTGTGTGTGTGTGTGTGTGTGTGTGTGTGTGTGTGTGTGTGTGTGTGTGTGTGTGTGTGTGTGTGTGTGTGTGTGTGTGTGTGTGTGTGTGTGTGTGTGTGTGTGTGTGTGTGTGTGTGTGTGTGTGTGTGTGTGTGTGTGTGTGTGTGTGTGTGTGTGTGTGGGTTCTCCCGTGCAGCCGTGCGTGTTGGGGGCTGCTGAAGGACCACACGCTGCTCTTCAGCTTCCACATGTGCGTGAAGATCCTGGAAGCGGCCGGCCGCATCAACGCAGACGAGTACGCCTTCTTCCTCCGAGGAGGCCTGGTGAGTGGACACTGGACACGTTCACATTGGGGTTGTAGTCAGCCACGTGCAGAGAATATTATAGAGGCAGGGGCTGAAATTCCGTAAAAGGGCACATTTTGCAAAGAATAGCTGATCTACAAGCTCTCAACGCGTTGCAACGCGATGCGTTGAAAGCTTGTAGATTAGCTATTATTTTCGGGGTGTGACCCGTGCACTCTGTAGCTACTGAAGATGTGACGTACGACATGGATTTCTACAAAGGACAAATTGGCAAAATGTTGTGTTCAAGTTCGGGAGAGTCCGGAAAATGGCAATTCTCCTGAATGCTGCCTTCAGGTATAGCACGGAAAGGAGAGTATTTGCATTTCTTTCACCATAGTAAATGCTGCATTCATGGTCTGGAGAAGGCAGTTTTTTACAGATGGGTAAAAGGGCAGGGGCTTCGGTTGGCAGGTATCTACACACTTTTAGAACGTTTCTGCCATCATGGATGATTACATTTATTTTTTGATCTCCTCTTGTCTTGATTGTTTAAACATGACGTCATGGGCCGCTATGCTCAATCACAGGCTAATAAGCCCAAAGCTTATTGATAACGGGTACTCAATAAGCTTGTTATCGAATTGTGTTCGGGTATCGGCTATCGAGCTCCATCCCTACTCTCCCCCACCGAGTCCACTCGAGTCACTACAATGCAATGGAATACATGTATCTCATATCTATATTATGAGGAGCCCATTCACATTAACATTATATGAGAACTGTCTGGCGCTTAGACAGCTATCTTGTTATGTAACGGAGTGCAGCTGGCGTGCCTGTCTGCTCTCGCAGTGTTTTCTGTACCTGAGAAAAAAAAAGAAATCTGGTCTCTGTCTTGACTCCGTCTCGCTTCCTGTCAGTCTCGACTCGAACTTGACCCCCTCCCACACTCGGTCTTGACTTGGACTTGGTCTTGACTCGGACTTGGTCTCGACCCGGACTCGACCCCCGTCCCACCCACACTCAGTCTTGACTCTGACTCCCGCTTTGGCATGGGGGGTAAGATCTTAATTTTCGGGCATGTTAAGAACTCTAGTTTTCGGACAATACAATTACCAGAAAGAAGAAACGCATAAAGTGCTAGCCCTGAATGACCATAACAGGTCTGTAACTCTGAGAGTGTACAAATGGAACCAAAAGGATTACATACACTCTCAGAGTTAAGGCAGGGGGGGTCTTCAGCGTATGTTCCGTCTATTCCAGGTGCTGGACAAGGCGGGGCAGATGGACAACCCGTTCCCCGGCTGGCTGCCGGACGGCTGCTGGGACGACGTGACGGAGCTGGACAAGCTGGCCAACTTCCACGGCGTCATGGCGTCCTTCGAGATGCACCCCGACGCCTGGAGGCAGTGGTACAGCAGCGCCGAGCCCGAAACCACCCGTCTACCCGGTCAGTAGAGAACCGCTGGTGTAAAGTTACAGAGTCAATTTTGAGGTGTTTGTACTTTATACTTGAGTATTTCCAATTTCCAATACGTACTTACTTCTACTCCACTATACATCTCAGAGGCAAATATTGTACTTTTTCCTCTACTACATTTATTTGTAAACTATAGTTACTAGTTACTTTGAAAAAAAGATGGATAAATGCGTAGACTTAGCTGGTTTGGCAGATAGTTTGAGGAATCAATGGAGTTAGAAGGTTTTACTTTTTTTCAAAGGACTTTTTAATACTTTCCATTGGTAAACATTTTAACCAACACACAGACAAAGGGTATTCAATAGCATTTAAAAAAAATAAAAAATAAAAAATAAAAATCTAAACCGACTTAGGTGGTTTCTTCCGGACAGCAACGTTATATATCTTTTTAGATTGGGGTCCTTGGCAGAAAAATGTTTGAGAAGTACTGCCCTAACCTCTCTCTCTCTCTGTCTCTCTCTCTCAGGGGAGTGGGAGGAGCGTTGTGACGAGCTCCAGAGGATGCTGGTGGTGAGGTCACTGCGGCCGGACCGAGTGTCCTCCTGTGTCTCCTCCTTCATCGCCAACAACCTGGACGCCTCCTACAGGCAACCGCCAGCGCTATACATGCAGGCTGTGAGTGGATCCTCCTTACACACGCACGCACACACACACACACACACACACACACACACACACACACGCACACACGTTTGGTCGCGCTCCGGTGTTGCCCTCCGAAAATAGCAGATCTACAACGTGAGCTTGTAGATCGGCTATTTTCAGCGTGCGACCGAGTGTAAAATCAGGCATTACGGCGCCATCAAGGCCCCGCCAAAATACGTCTTGGTCGACTAAAACTCAGCTGTATACTGTGCCCACCGCCAGGTGTTGGAGGCGTCCAGCAACAGGTGCCCCCTGGTGTTTGTGTTGTCCCGCGGCGGGGCAGACCCGACGGCCATGCTGGCGGAGCTGGCGGAGGCGTGCGGCGCCAGCCAGCGTCTCCTCGTCCTGCCCATGGGCCAGGGGCAGGCCCCCTGCGCCAGGGCCATGGTCCTAGAAGGAATGGAGAAAGGTAAGCACCCTGCCCATGGGCCAGGGGCAGGCCCCCTGTGCCAGGGCCATGGTCCTAGAAGGAATGGAGAAAGGTAAGCACCCTGCCCATGGGCCAGGGGCAGGCCCCCTGGCCCAGGGCCATGGTCCTAGAAGGAATGGAGAAAGGTAAGCACTCTGCCCATGGGCCAGGGGCAGGCCCCCTGCGCCAGGGCCATGGTCCTAGAGGAGTGGAGAAAGGTAAGCATCCTGCCCATAAGGGCCAGGGGCAGGAGCAGCTGGAATACCAAGCAAAGGTTCTTTTTAACTAAAAAAATAAATAACTTTTGGTAATTTCATCGTCTACTCAGGCTTACATGAACCCCCCAGACATTGCTTGATTCAGTACTTTGATATTTGATAGACATTTTAGCTGCCGCGCCTCCTTCCTATACAAACCCTTTGTAACGTCAACCTCCATTTTCACCATGCTACAGTCAACGGAAATACCCGTCCTTTTTTCCGGTGACTCATACTGCCCTCCTAATTGCACGAGGTGCCCATGTTTTTTTCATCACTTTTTTCATCTATTATTATAATTATTTTTCATTGATTATTCTATCCCTGATGCTTTACATTTTCCAAAATACCAATGGTGGCATTTGTCGGACATTGATGGGCCCCGGGTGGCCCATCTGCCTCCCGTTCGCTGTCCTTTCTTGTCTTTTCTTTTTTCAACCGATTGCAGCATTGATACTTTTACTTAAGTAAAACATGCGAGTACTTTTTTTCCACCACTGCTGATTATCACAGACTGACAACACTGTGTGGTCGCCTAGCAACCAGGCTCTAGCACACCACTTAGTCATCCTTCAGGTGAAAGAAGCAGTGATTAATGAAGTGATTAATGAGTCACCGCTCAATGAAAGGCCAATAAGAATTGCGGTATAGCCGACTGTGGCTCTAATGCAGTGGTTTCCAAACCTTTTAGCTCCACACACAGAAGGAAAACATATAAAAATATGTAGGCTTTTCTCTGGTACCCAAACTAGTGAAAATAGCAGATCTACAAGTTCACAATGCGTTGTGAGCTATAGATGTGGTTTTGTAAATAACAGTATGCCTCAAGTGTCGATGGACACTGGTCTCACTTCCTTCCTGGACTACATGTTGTCTCAGTAAGACAGTCCTCTCCCTCTCCACAAGATGGGGGGAGTACAGTAAAGCATTATGGGCATTGTAGCTAATCCAGCAGCAGTGAGGCCAGTGTCCATGACATCACAGTCACTTTGAAATTCTAGAATTACCCACTAAATCCCAGGAAAGTGTTTTTTTGTCTCCTAAACATTAAAATAAGATCTGGTTGCAAAAGGGGTGAAATGTCCCTTTTAATGGATACGAGCTTAAGGGAGCCAGAGGCTATGACTAGGGGGGGCTTTGCATGGAAACGTTTTGAGAACCCCTGACTTCCAAATGACGATTCTGCCGAGAGAAAGGCTCCTTTATTTCGTTATCATACACAACACACCACACCTTCCTCACGCACGCAGTAATACCCGGGAATCGTACCCAGGTCTCCTGCGTGGAAAGGTTCAAGGTTTCTTTATTTCTTTATTCTTTATTTAGCTAAGCCAAAGCAATGGAATATCCCTATATGGCTCAGGGGAGATATTAGACTTTTGAGGCCACATCAGCCTGAAGCTGTAAGCCACTCTGCTACACGCGCAATTGTTGCAAATCACCCAAACGTTGGAATACACCCAGCCAGCAAGCTTGATGGAGTCTCTGTACAGTGATAATTCTACGGTGATAAAAGCTTCCCCTGGATCGATTGACGACTGATTACTCTGAACGCAGGACGGCGTCGGGACTAAATTGTGATGGAACTGCTGCAGGATGTGCCGATCCATTAATAAACAAAAGCTGCGTCCTAATGGAATCGGCGCTCGTATAGATCGGTGCAGCGTTGCTTTTCGGATGCAATGGATTCGATTAGGCAGTGGTGGAACAAGTACGATTCACTTTCTTTACTTAATCCATTCTGACCTGAGATCAGATTCTAAAAATGTCTTCTACATCCTGACAGTTTTCTGAAAAAGCTATGTTTCTATGTCAGTCGTTCTTCGATTTTTCAAAAATAGCAGACCTACAAGCTCGTAGCGCGCCACTCGGTGGCGCGCTACGAGCTTGTAGATCTGCTATTTTTCAATAGCTAAAGCATAACATAATGCTAACACCAAAAGGGGTTCCCACCCAAAATGGGTTAAAGGACCACTTCACCACTTTTCAACCTATCTTCATATAATAGGTCCTCACTAATAATCATGATAAAATGGCACAGTTTTTTTTTTCAACTCAGTCTGCTTTTTCAACTCGGTGTCTCATAGGAGGGCTGTGGGCAGTTCAGAAACCCGTCCACCTTTGCCATCATCGATGGGTAATCCAAATTCAACTAGCGAGCATGTAGATCTGCTATTTTTGAACAATCGTGAAAATGTGGTGGATATCTTTGAATATATATTCTTTCAGAGCCAACGTTTTTAACTCAAATCTTTGCTTCTGGGGGGTCCCTGGAACAACATATTTTCAGATGGGGATCGGCGGCCAATTACATATCTTTTTGGGGGTCCTTGACATGGTAAAGGTTGAGCACTACTGACATAGAAACATGGGTTTTTCAGAAAACCGTCCGGATTTAGAAGGCATTTGTAGAATCTTCCTCAGGTCTAAATGGGTTAAAACCAAATGAAAATGTGCGTTGTCCAAATAAACACATCACATCACGTCATCATGACCTCCAGGTCACTGGGTGTTCCTGGCCAACTGCCACCTGTGCCTGTCGTGGATGGCAGAGCTGGAGCAGCTGGTGGAGCGTCTCCAGGACCAGGAGGTCCACCCAGACTTCAGGCTGTGGCTCAGCTCCGCTCCACACCCACGCTTCCCCATCTCCATCCTGCAGGCCGCCATCAAGATCACCAACGAGCCACCTCAGGTAGAGATAGATAGATATATATTATATATTCTTTTTTAATTAATTGTGACAAAACTTTCTCTGAAATTACACAAATATTTGTGACTCTTCCTGATACTATTTTCTATGTAATCCATGAACATTAATGGTTTCATCATTAATAAAGGTATGATTTTTTCACTATTTGGAACGTCACACCAAATGATTTAGTGTCACGTATGATCATATCTTCATGTTTCAAAGCAAACTGTGTTATAACCTACCTATTTTAATGTCCTCTCTCTCTCTCTCTCTCTCTCTCTCTCTCTCTCTCTCTCTCTCTCTCTCTCTCTCTCTCGCTCTCTCTCTCTCTCTCTCTCTCTCTCTCTCTCTCTCTCTCTCTCCCTGCCAGGGGGTGAAGGCCAACGTGAGTCGCGTGTACGAGCTGGCGACCACGCCCGAGCCGCGCCGCTGCTCTGTCGGCAGCGGCGCCCCCTACAGGAAGCTGCTGTTTGCGCTGTGCTTCTTCCACAGCGTGCTGCTGGAGAGGAGGACGTTCCTGCAGCTGGGCTGGAACCAGCGCTACCACTTCAGCGACGCAGACTTTGAGGTCAGAGGTCACGCAGAGAGTTTCTACGCGACTACTACAGCTGTTTGGATTTAGTGTTACTCTAGTGTTAATAGTTGACTAAATATCACTAAATGTCTGCTAAATCTACAGTTGATTTGGTCGACTAAAATGTATTTCGGCGGGCCTTTGATGGAGTCATAACGGTTGATTTTACACTTGGTTGCATGCTGAAAATAGATCTGCTATTTTCAGCATGCAACCAAACATTAAATGACTTGTCTTTTAGTTCTACTGGATCTCTTCTCCACTAGTCCCTCCCTAACATTTTACTCTAGTTTTTATTTGTTGATGACATTGTCAGTATATTTAGTCTTAGTTTTGTCAGTAAAAAGTGGTAGTTGACGAACATTTTTCGGCATAGTTTTAGTCAACCAAATCAACACTATACAACAACATCATCCTGGCTCCTATAGACCAGTGGTTCTCAGACCAACATCACCCTGGCTCCTATAGACCAGTGGTTCTCAGACCAACATCATCCTGGCTCCTATAGACCAGTGGTTCTCAGACCAACATCATCCTGGCTCCTATAGACCAGTGGTTCTCAACATCATCCTGGCTCCTATAGACCAGTGGTTCTCAACATCATCCTGGCTCCTATAGACCAGTGGTTCTCAGACCAACATCACCCTGGCTCCTATAGACCAGTGGTTCTCAGACCAACATCACCCTGGCTCCTATAAACCAGTGGTTCTCAGACGTCTTCAGGTCGAGACCCAAAAGTGAGATTAGACGTTTGCCCAGCCAGGACCCAGACAGAATATACAAGCGCACAGCTTGTATATTGGCTATTTTCACTACTTAATAATTCAGAGAAGAAGGTCAAAGGGAGCTGCATTGTGTCTTTGTGGATCTGGAGAGAGCATATAATAGGGTTCCGATAGAGGAACTGTGTCATTGTACGAGGAAGTCTGGACTGACAGAGTAGTATGTTAGAGTGGTGCAGGACATGTATGTTAGAGTGGTGCAGGACATGTATGTTAGAGTGGTGCAGGACATGTATGTTAGAGTGGTGCAGGACATGTATGTTAGTGTGGTGCAGGACATGTATGTTAGAGTGGTGCAGGACATGTATGTTAGAGTGCAGGTGCAGGACATGTATGTTAGAGTGGTGCAGGACATGTATGTTAGAGTGGTGCAGGACATGTATGTTAGAGTGGTGCAGGACATGTATGTTAGAGGGACATGTATGTTAGAGTGGTGCAGGACATGTGTGTTAGAGTGGTGCAGGACATGTATGTTAGAGTGGTGCAGGACATGTATGTTAGAGTGGTGCAGGACATGTATGTTAGAGTGGTGCAGGACATGTATGTTAGAGTGGTGCAGGACATGTATGTTAGAGTGGTGCAGGACATGTGTGTTAGAGTGGTGGACATGTATGTTAGAGTGGTGCAGGACATGTATGTTAGAGGGACATGTATGTTAGAGTGGTGCAGGACATGTATGTTAGAGTGGTGCAGGACATGTATGTTAGAGGGACATGTATGTTAGAGTGGTGCAGGACATGTATGTTAGAGTGGTGCAGGACATGTATGTTAGAGGGACATGTATGTTAGAGTGGTGCAGGACATGTATGTTAGAGTGGTGCAGGACATGTATTTTAGAGTGGTGCAGGACATGTGTGTTAGAGTGGTGCAGGACATGTATGTTAGAGTGGTACAGGACATGTATGTTAGAGTGGTGCAGGACATGTATGTTAGAGTGGTGCAGGACATGTATGTTAGAGTGGTGCAGGACATGTATGTTAGGGTGGTACAGGACATGTATGTTAGAGTGGTGCAGGACATGTATGTTAGAGTGGTGCAGGACATGTATGTTAGAGTGGTGCAGGACATGTATGTTAGAGTGGTGCAGGACATGTATGTTAGAGTGGTGCAGGACATGTATGTTAGAGTGGTGTAGGACATGTATGTTAGAGTGGTGCAGGACATGTATGTTAGAGTGGTGCAGGACATGTGTGTTAGTGTGGTGCAGGACATGTGTGTTAGTGTGGTGCAGGACATGTATGTTAGTGTGGTGCAGGACATGTATGTTAGTGTGGTGCAGGACATGTATGTTAGAGTGGTGCAGGACATGTATGTTAGAGTGGTGCAGGACATGTATGTTAGAGTGGTGCAGGACATGTATGTTAGAGTGGTGCAGGACATGTATGTTAGAGTGGTGCAGGACATGTATGTTAGAGTGGTGCAGGACATGTATGTTAGAGAGGTGCAGGACATGTATGTTAGAGTGGTGCAGGACATGTATGTTAGAGTGGTGCAGGACATGTATGTTAGAGTGGTGCAGGACATGTATGTCAGAGTGGTGCAGGACATGTATGTTAGAGTGGTGCAGGACATGTATGTTAGAGAGGTGCAGGACATGTATGTTAGAGTGGTGCAGGACATGTATGTTAGAGTGGTGCAGGACATGTATGTTAGAGTGGTGCAGGACATGTATGTTAGAGTGGTACAGGACATGTATGTTAGAGTGGTGCAGGACATGTATGTTAGAGTGGTGCAGGACATGTATGTTAGAGTGGTGCAGGACATGTATGTTAGAGTGGTGCAGGACATGTATGTTAGAGTGGTGCAGGACATGTATGTTAGAGTGGTGCAGGACGTGTATGTTAGAGTGGTACAGGACATGTATGTTAGAGTGGTGCAGGACATGTATGTTAGAGTGGTGCAGGACATGTATGTTAGAGTGGTGCAGGACATGTATGTTAGAGTGGTGCAGGACATGTATGTTAGGGTGGTGCAGGACATGTATGTTAGGGTGGTGCAGGACATGTATGTTAGAGTGGTGCAGGACATGTATGTTAGAGTGGTGCGGGACATGTATGTTAGAGTGGTGCAGGACATGTATGTTAGAGTGCAGGTGCAGGACATGTATGTTAGAGTGGTGCAGGACATGTATGTTAGAGTGGTGCAGGACATGTATGTTAGAGTGGTGCAGGACATGTATGTTAGAGTGGTGCAGGACATGTATGTTAGAGTGGTGCAGGACATGTATGTTGGAGTGGTGCAGGACATGTATGTTAGAGTGGTGCAGGACATGTATGTTAGAGTGGTGCAGGACATGTATGTTAGAGTGGTGCAGGACATGTATGTTAGGGTGGTGCAGGACATGTATGTTAGGGTGGTGCAGGACATGTATGTTAGAGTGGTGCAGGACATGTATGTTAGAGTGGTGCAGGACATGTATGTTAGGGTGGTGCAGGACATGTATGTTAGGGTGGTGCAGGACATGTATGTTAGGGTGGTGCAGGACATGTATGTTAGGGTGGTGCAGGACATGTATGTTAGAGGTGCAGGACATGTATGTTAGAGTGGTGCAGGACATGTATGTTAGAGTGGTGCAGGACATGTATGTTAGAGTGGTGCAGGACATGTATGTTAGGGTGGTGCAGGACATGTATGTTAGGGTGGTGCAGGACATGTATGTTAGGGTGGTGCAGGACATGTATGTTAGAGGTGCAGGACATGTATGTTAGAGTGGTGCAGGACATGTATGTTAGAGGTGCAGGACATGTATGTTAGAGGTGCAGGACATGTATGTTAGGGTGGTGCAGGACATGTATGTTAGAGGTGCAGGACATGTATGTTAGAGTGGTGCAGGACATGTATGTTAGAGTGGTGCAGGACATGTATGTTAGAGTGGTGCAGGACATGTATGTTGAGTGGTGGAGGACATGTATGTTAGAGTGGTGCAGGACATGTATGTTAGAGTGGTGCAGGACATGTATGTTAGAGTGGTACAGGACATGTATGTTAGAGTGGTGCAGGACATGTATGTTAGAGTGGTGCAGGACATGTATGTTGGAGTGGTGCAGGACATGTATGTTAGAGTGGTGCAGGACATGTATGTTAGAGTGGTACATGACATGTATGTTAGAGTGGTGCAGGACATGTATGTTAGAGTGGTGCAGGACATGTATGTTAGAGTGGTGCAGGACATGTATGTTAGAGTGGTGCAGGACATGTATGTTAGAGTGTTATGGACATGTATGTTAGAGTGGTGCAGGACATGTATGTTAGAGTGGTGCAGGACATGTATGTTAGAGTGGTGCAGGACATGTATGTTAGAGTGGTGCAGGACATGTATGTTAGAGTGGTGCAGGACATGTATGTTAGAGTGGTGCAGGACATGTATGTTAGAGTGTTATGGACATGTATGTTAGAGTGGTGCAGGACATGTATGTTAGAGTGGTGCAGGACATGTGTGTTAGAGTGGTGCAGGACATGTATGTTAGAGTGGTGCAGGACATGTATGTTAGAGTGGTGCAGGACATGTATGTTAGAGTGGTGCAGGACATGTATGTTAGAGTGGTGCAGGACATGTATGTTAGAGTGGTGCAGGACATGTATGTTAGAGTGGTGCAGGACATGTATGTTAGAGTGGTGCAGGACATGTATGTTAGAGTGGTGCAGGACATGTATGTTAGAGTGGTGCAGGACATGTATGTTAGAGTGGTGCAGGACATGTATGTTAGAGTGGTGCAGGACATGTATGTTAGAGTGGTGCAGGACATGTATGTTAGAGTGGTGCAGGACATGTATGTTAGAGTGGTGCAGGACATGTATGTTAGAGTGGTGCAGGACATGTATGTTAGAGTGGTGCAGGACATGTATGTTAGAGTGGTGCAGGACATGTATGTTAGAGTGGTGCAGGACATGTATGTTAGAGTGCAGGTGCAGGACATGTATGTTAGAGTGGTGCAGGACATGTATGTTAGAGTGGTGCAGGACATGTATGTTAGAGTGCAGGTGCAGGACATGTATGTTAGAGTGGTGCAGGACATGTATGTTAGAGTGGTGCAGGACATGTATGTTAGAGTGGTGCAGGACATGTATGTTAGAGTGGTGCAGGACATGTATGTTAGAGTGGTGCAGGACATGTATGTTAGAGTGGTGCAGGACATGTATGTTAGAGTGGTGCAGGACATGTATGTTAGAGTGGTGCAGGACATGTATGTTAGAGTGGTGCAGGACATGTATGTTAGAGTGGTGCAGGACATGTATGTTAGAGTGGTGCAGGACATGTATGTTGGAGTGGTGCAGGACATGTATGTTAGAGTGGTGCAGGACATGTATGTTAGAGTGGTGCAGGACATGTATGTTAGAGTGGTGCAGGACATGTATGTTAGAGTGGTGCAGGACATGTATGTTAGAGTGGTGCAGGACATGTATGTTAGGGTGGTGCAGGACATGTATGTTAGAGTGGTGGAGGACATGTATGTTAGAGTGGTGCAGGACATGTATGTTAGAGTGGTGCAGGACATGTATGTTAGAGTGGTGCAGGACATGTATGTTAGGGTGGTGCAGGACATGTATGTTAGAGTGGTGCAGGACGTGTATGTTAGAGTGGTGCAGGACATGTATGTTAGAGTGGTGCAGGACATGTATGTTAGAGTGGTGCAGGACATGTATGTCTTACAACTACATGTATGTAGTTGTAAGACAGTGACAGTGAGGTGTGCTATGGGTGTGACAGAGGAGGAAGTGGGTCTGCATCAAGGATCAGCACTGAGGCCCCTTCTTGTTCGACCATGGTGATGGACAGGCTGACAGATGAGGTTAGACAGGATGGAGTCCCCATGGACCATGATGCTTGCAGATGACATTGTGACCTGTAGTGAGAGCAGTGAGCAGGTGGAGGAAAATCTAGAGAGGTGGAGATAATATGCCCTGGAAAGGAGAGGAAGGGTGGTTAGCCGCAGCAAGACAGAATACATGTGTGTGAAGTGAGTGACTTTCTATATTATTATTATCATTATTATTGATGATGACGATGATGATGGTGATGATGATGATGCCAGGGTTGATGAGACAGCTAAATTAATCATCAGGGCCTGGCGCTGGCAGTTGTCAATATTCTATTCCACGTCACGTAACGCAGACTAAACTCCTGTAGAAAGGCCATTTCACGGCCTGTCACATTGAGAGCAGATTGGGCTAATGGAGACAGACAAGTTGACATATAAGGACTTAATGTCGGAGCAGACTGTATTTAAATGACTCCGATTATGTGTCTTTTAACCGCTTGTTTACCTCACTAATCAGCCATGTACAGCTACTTGAAGGTGGGGGGAGGGGGGCAGTGGTGGTACTCAAATTAAAAGGACCTATAACATAAAATTCAACTTTTTCAATTTCTTTTGTGTTTTTGGGTCTCCCATATGTGTTTTCTATCCCCACAAATAACAATTTTGAACAATCAGTTTGGCATGTGATTTAAAGGTCAGAGCAGAGGTCAAAAGTCAGAACAAGAAAGTTGTTCGGCATGAGGATGCCGAACGTGTTGCGTGTTGACGTTTTATTGACGGCGGTCAAACGGTTCATGAGCTATGCTTGTTCAAAGTTTGCATTTGCAATTGAGTGCTATAGCGCCACCCTTTGGCCAATGGTCGTGGGCTTTGTGTCCTCACCGTTTGGCCCTCTACCATGTTGCCAAGTTTTGCGAAAACCGACTTATCAGCCAGAACTGCTGAGAACCATCATAACTATCTGAGCAGCCATCAGCTGGGTGAAGCTGAAGCTGGGATTACAAAGCCCTCCTCCCCACCCTGAAAATATCCAATACGTTGTGATTCGTGTAGATTTAGACCCTGTAGATGCTGGTAGATTTGCTATTTTCTCCCCCAAACGTTTGCCTTTTCTGATTATGCCCAGCATATGGATGCGATGCTAGGGCTCAAGTGGTTAAAGTGGGACACTGAATTATACAGCAGTTCATGTCTGGTCTGTGTGACTGCCTGGTAATTTTATGTGGCCGTGGCCTGCCTGCCCGAATCATTTTAGCATCGCGGTCGGGTGAATAGAAACCGGTTGGCTAGTAGATGCGGTTGCCCTGAAAGGTGAACGTAGTTAAATTAGCCTGTGCGATAGCCTGTGAAATAAGCTTATAGGGTCAGTCGGAAAATGAATGTTTTGAAAATATAGGGTCCCCAGGAGAAGGAAAATGTACTGCCATGCTGTATAGCAGGGCTATTCAACTAAATTGTTCAGGGGGCCGCATTGTCAGAATAAATGTAGACATATTTGAGTGCAGCAACATAATTGCCTTCCTTGATGCATTAACGAGCATCAACGACCATCAGCTGGTCACAGTCACAGAAACAGCTCCCCTCTGCGGTGCTCTATACTGAAAGTGACTGCAGGCATCTAGCTGCATCATTTCTCTCCAAAAGCCCTTGAATATGATGGAATAACGATTACTGGGATTATGGTAAACTCACATTTAATACCACACACACCATAACACACTCGTTCCCCCAAAAAAAAAACGTTTTTGAAAAAGAAAAGAAAAGGACAAAAAATATATGCCGCCAGTTGAATAGCCCTGCTGTATAGGAAAGCCTGATCTCATGCTGCAAACGTAATGTCCTCAAACATGGCTTATCCACACAAACCCTCTTCATTGATTGGACTCTCCCAGGGATCTATCCTTGGACCGTTTTTTACCCTCTACACTAAATCTCTTTGTCAAAAAAAGAAAATTGCGTAAACCCTATGAACCCATTACTTTAGCGAGAACTAAAGGACAATAATGTTATGTTTGGTTGCACTCGGGTCTCGGGTGTTTTGCGCTCCGGAAAATAGATGATCTACAAGCTTGTGCCGCGCTGTGGCCCGTTGTAAGCATCCAAGTGTAAAATCAGCCATTTTATAGTAGAGTAAATCAACTGTAGATTTAGTCAACTAAAATCTTATGATATTTAGTTTACTAAAACTAGACTATAGTTTTAGTCGATTTTTAGAAGATTTTACCTTTAAAAGTTAATACTTTTCAGATGACAAAAATGCGACTAAAATTAAATCAGAACGACAATGACTAAAACTAAAATAACAAAATTGCTTTGTCAAAATCAACGCCGTCTGTTTCCTCCTATAGGCGAGCGAGAGTCTGCTGAGGCTGTGCCTGGACGAGAGCGAGGAGGGGGTGCCCTGGGACGCGCTCCGGGCGCTGGTCGCCGGGGTCACCTACGGAGGTCACGTGACAGACGAGTGGGACCGCCGGCTGATCGCCGCCTACAGCAACGACTGCTTCTGCGAGGCCGCCGTCATGCAGCCGTACTACAAGTGAGAGGCTGCAGTCGCACGCACGCATGCGCGCGCACACACACACACACACACACACACACACACACACACACACACACACACACACACACACACATGTTTTACCATACTTTTTAGGATGTCGATTTCATGAATGCCATTTTTTTTCTTTGCATTTATACCCCTAAACCTAAAGATTAAAATGTACTGACAAAAAAATAGATCAGCTATTTTCAGTGTGCAACACCCACATCAATCACATCTCCAAATTTAACACATTTTGAGCCATAGATGTATATTTACATCTATAAAACCGAGCATTTCATGCCAATCCCGTATATATTTACGTTCTATGGTCTTTATAGTATAGTATAAATAACCTATTTTGTATTTACAGCAAAGTAGGGTTCCACATCTCTAGGCCACGGTTGCTTGGCTCGTTTTTTTTATTTTTACCTCACCAAGATGGCGGCCCCATAGACTCCTGTAATGGTGGTGATCGTTAGCGGCGTTTTTCTCTGTATCGAGGCTCAGACGAGGTCATATGAGGTGAGGGACGAATTAGGAGCTCAATAAATAATTTGTGGGAGGCTCCGATTAGCATAATTGGGTTTTTTAATGCTAGAGAAGTTCCGGATCGTTGTGGTCGAAAATGGCCGATTACTGCTTCCGGTTCACGGTTCCGAGTCACGGGGTGGGGTCGGGGTCTTCTTCGCTGCCTTTTTTGTGCATTTTGCCTGGCACTGGTGAAAGAGTGCCTAAATGGTAGCATGAAATGCTGCACTTATTTTGGCCATGGTATTACAAGACTGATTGACGGCACATGATACAAGAGTGTGTGTTGAAAACATCTCCTGGAAAATGGATCCAGCCAAAGAGCAGATCTATGGTGAACTGAGTCTACTTGGGGAGCCAGGAGGGAGGAGGAGTATAGGACAGTCACAGTGTTTCTCAACATGTGGTCTGAGGTGCCACCTTGTCGATCTGGAACTCTGAGAGGGTACAAATGGAACTAACCAGGTCCATTTGGATCAATGTGTACCCTCTCAGAGTCCAATGCGGCAGCAGTGGCTGAGGGGTAGAGTGACTGGATGGCAACCGCAAGGTTGCCAGTTCAAACCTGGCCTCCCCCAGAGTTAGTGTCGTAGTGTCCTTGAGCAAGACACTGAATTGACCCTAATTGCTCCTGATGTGCAGGTTTCCACCGCCATCGGTGTGTGAATGTGTGTGTGAATGGGTGAATGTAAAGCGCCTTGGATAAAGGCGTTATATAAATGCACCATTTAACACAAATGGGGGTCCGTGGGCTAATAATTCATGTAATGCTTGGAATGAAAAGGGTCGAGTTACTCTGTGTGTGTGTGTGTGTGTGTGTGTGTGTGTGTGTGTGTGTGTGTGTGTGTGTGTGTGTGTGTGTGTGTGTGTGTGTGTGTGTGTGTGTGTGTGTGTGTGTGTGTGTGTGTGTGTGTGTGTGTGTGTGTGTGTGTGCAAGCGCAGTGCGGCTGCTATGAGGTGGCAGGTTGTGGTTCTCCCATTACCTCTTATTATATAGATCTGGAATCACCACAGACCAACAGTGCCACCATGTGGACCTTCACGCTATTACAAGCTGGGGAATAAACAGACAAAAAACTGCAAGCATACTGTCCTGTCCCCTTCACACGCCTTGCATGAATCGGCAGGCAGATAAACTCCATCCCCAATAATCACACCAACAAAGACGTTCTAGTTGTCTTTACTGTAATCACTGGCAGTAGGGTAAAACTGACAGAAAGAAAACATACATACAATCATAATGAGTATAAATCACATGAATGCAAGTACAATGTAGATACGGTGAGTATGAGTAAATCATAAAACAATATAAAAGTTACACAAACTTCCAAATGTTTCCCAAACATAGACTACGGTAAGTATAATGTTGCACAATACAATGTATCAGCACATATTAGTAATGCAAGCAGGTACAAACATTGTTACCTAAATATGCAAAGTGTCTGTATTAAATCTTCACAAAACTTGTACAAATGTCTCTTAATTGTAAGAACATGTATAAATAATAACATCAAAAGTATTTGCACTCTTACCAACGATGCTATCAAAGATCTAAACGTCAAATGAAGAGAGCAGAAACAGCATGTCCTTCTCTGAGCTTGGTACATGTAGAAATGATCAGCTCTGCACTCTGCCCTAATTAACCTGACCTGCTGTCACTAAGAGCACTAACTAGACACACCTGTTGAAGTGCTTTGATCCCAATGATCAGAATGTCCTGGTGACATTAACAATTAAGACATGACTTAAATGCAGTTACACAAAACAACACACAGGGGGTGCTAAATAACAAAATACAAAACTGACTGACTGAAGGCAGCACACTCCCCGCTTGGTATCCCAAGATACCACATTTCAAACCTTTAACAGTTTACTGTGAATGAAGAAGACACTTGTTCCTAGTATACTCGTCAGAGAAGAGCAGTAATACCACTTCAGCGACAGTCCTAAGAAAGAGTTATGATTCCTAAATGCCAGTCATTCCCTTTGGACTGACAATCCCTCATGAGCACCACAGTTCCTGGTGGGATGTTTGGCCTACTGGAGGTCCATTTCCTTTGTGACTGCAGGGTAGACAAGTATTGTTTGTGCCATCTATCCCAGAAGGTACTGGCGAGGCTTCGCACGTGTCGCCACTGGCGCTTGTACAGGTCCTTGCTGTCAAAATCTCCTGGAAGAATTGAGTAAGGGCCGATTTTCTGCGTGTGTAGTGTGGCAGGAGTGAGGATGAATGGATCCTGCTTATCTGTCGAGACAGGCACTAGAGGTCTCCAGGTAGAGAAGCGCTCAAAGCGCTGAGATCCATGTCTGCTGTCATTGGCGGTGGATGTGAGCTCTGTCACTTGTGTGCAGATGTCTTTATCCCGTTCTGAGTCCAATAGTTCAAAGCTTGCTGTCTTGAGAGACGTCTTCTCTGGCTGAGATAAGACTGCAAGCCTGCTGAACCAGGCGGTGTCTTGCAGACAGACGGCAGGGATGGACCTTGTAACATGGTCCGTAGGGTTGTCAAAACCTGTGTGACAGTTATCCTCTGGGATCTTCAGATAGGGAGCTGCTCCTATTGTTTTGTCTGAAGCATCCGAAACGACACTGAGTTCTTTGAGCAGGGTGTCTGTCAGAGACACTCTTGTTTCTGGCCTTGGTATCTTGTAATTGTGTTCGGTCTGTTGAAAGACATGTTCTCCGTAATCTCCATATGTGGGAACCTCCACATGGTCAGGGATGGGGAGACCTGGGACCTTGCTGCTGTACCACTTTTCCTTCACGACATAGCGAATAGGGTATGGTTCGTGGTGATCGGTATCCAGAGTGTTGGTAAAGTAGGTGCTCACAGTAACTGGTTTGTGAACATTACTCAAACAAACATCGCCAACAATCACCCATCCCAAATCTAGTCTTTGAGCATAGGGTGAGTCACATGGCCCGTTTATCTGTTCCCGTGCTTTGTGAATCTGAATGATGTCCCTGCCAAGCAGGATCATGATGGGAGCCTGAGGGTCGAGCTTTGGGATCGTGGGGGCTATAGGTCTCAGATGTGCATGGTGCATTGCTGCTTCCGGTGTAGGGATTTCCGAGCGATTATTCGGAAGTGCGTTGCACTCAATCAGTGTTGGTAGGTCGAGGATAACCTGTCCATCTATGGATTCAACCCGGAATCCATGTGCTCTTCTGCCTTTTGTTTCAACTACACCAGCACACGTCTTGAGAGAGTAAGGATAGTTGTAGCCCTTGATGCCGAAAAGGTTGAAGAACTCGGACCTTACTAAGGAGCGATTACTCTGATCGTCCAGTATCGCATATAACCGGATGGCCTTTCCCGGCTGACCAGCAGGGTAAACTTTCACAAGACAAATCTTCGAGCACGACTTGTCAGTGAGTTCTGCTCCACAGACCTGTGTACAGCTTGAGGAAACTGTAGTCTCTTCCGTATCCTTCTCTTCCTCCCCGCCATGCTCACATGCAGGGGATTGAGCCTGTGCGGACCAAGGAGCAGGCCCAGGGTGCAAGGCTGAGACGTGACTCTCGCTTCCACATTCATTACACTTTATGCTGCTGTCACAGTTTTTGGCCAGATGTGATGATGAGGCACAGCATTTGTAACAGATGCCAAGTTGCTTTAAAATGGCTTTCCTATTCTCAATGGAGTTCTCCCTAAATCCACGACATCTAGGGAGAGGGTGAGGTTTGTTGTGTATGGGACATTGCTTAGTAGGATCCACCTTACTCCTACGTGTTGTGTCAGGTGAGGTGGAAGGAGACACTCCAGTCTTATAGACTGAGATTGGAGGCTTCTGACTGCTGGGCTTAGGAGCTAACTTTCCCATAATTGGAGGGTCAGCACTGCTTTGGATGAGCGAGAAGCTAGGATCATTTCGCATTTTAGCTTGCTCGCACACAAATTCCACAAAGTAGGTATACGGTGGGAAAGGAACGTTGTACTCAGCCTTGTACCTAGAACCTTGAGAGAGCCATTTCTCCTGCAAATAATATGGCAGCTTCTGCACAATGGGCCTGATGCCCTGGGCGCTGTCTAAGTAGGTGAGTCCCTGCAATTCTCCATCATATTTAGCAGCTTCAAGCTCCATTAACAAGTCACCGAACTCCCTTAACTTTTGGTGGTCCTTGTTAGCAATCTTAGGGAAGCTATCCAATCTACCAAACAGTGAACTCTCAATGACCTCTGGTGACCCGTAACATTGGTCAAGTCTATCCCAAATCATCTTGAGACCCCTCTCAGGGTGATGGACGTGTACGGCTCTCATCCTTCGCACATGTTCGCCTGACTCGATGCCTAGCCACTTCACCAAGAGGTCCATCTCTTCACTGTCTGTGAGGTTTAGACCTCGTACGGCATTTAGGAATGATGCTTTCCAAGCCCTGTAATTCTCAGGGCGATCATTGAACTGCAGAAGCCCTGAGGACACAAGTTCGCGTCTTGCGAAAAATCGGACAAGTTCTGACATACTCCCACTGTCAGTAGGACTAGTCGTAGTTGTGCGACTTGTGTGATCCATGGTTCCCCCTGAACTCCTTATATTCTGGGACTTTCTATCTGAAGAGTGTGACATGTGATCATGGGGCCTGCTATCTGGAGAGTAGGACCTGCGCTCATGGGGCCTCCTATCTGGGGAGTGGGACCTGTGAGCATGGGCCTTCCTATCTGGAGAGTGGGACCTGTGAGCATCAGTGTACATCGTGGGCTGTACTTGAGTTCCAGCAAATGAAACACGCACCGGTGAATGATGGCCATGACTGGATTCCTTAATCTGAATGGGATGCTGCACAGTATCTGTGGGTGCATGGTGTACAACACTGTCTGCATCTTGTTGATTAACATTGTCTGCAGAGACTTGTCCTAAAGCTGTTGTTGCCTGAGAAGTAGATGGCTCTGCATGCTGTTTCACATACTGATTGGTGCGCTCTACTGGATCATGGCTTTCAAGATCAATGTTGGAGCCGAGGTCCTGATCTTGCTCCTCCATGATTGCCTCTAATGCTCCAGCTTTAGCCTCTGCAATTGCAGCTTTTTTCTCTGCTTGTAGAGCATCAAGTGATATCTCTAAACGTGCTTTTTCCAATTTGATTTTGCTCTCCTGTATTATAAATGCAACCTCCGTTTTAGCAGCTTCGGCATCAGCACGAGCCAAGGCTGCAGCTGCACTAGTGGATGAGCGACTCGATCTTTTAGATGAGCTTGAGGCACGTGACCTTGTATGGTATGATCCAGATTCAGATGAGGATTTAGATGACCTTTTGTCCGACATCCTTGAAGAATATTCGTCTCTGAATGCAGTATACTGTGGCACTCACTGTTGTGATGTACTGTTGTGAAGCTCGTTCTTCGCTGTTTGGTCCGTCAGAAAGCGTTGTTTTACTGTCCTGTCCCCTTCACACGCCTTGCATGAATCGGCAGGCAGATAAACTCCATCCCCAATAATCACACCAACAAAGACGTTCTAGTTGTCTTTACTGTAATCACTGGCAGTAGGGTAAAACTGACAGAAAGAAAACATACATACAATCATAATGAGTATAAATCACATGAATGCAAGTACAATGTAGATACGGTGAGTATGAGTAAATCATAAAACAATATAAAAGTTACACAAACTTCCAAATGTTTCCCAAACATAGACTACGGTAAGTATAATGTTGCACAATACAATGTATCAGCACATATTAGTAATGCAAGCAGGTACAAACATTGTTACCTAAATATGCAAAGTGTCTGTATTAAATCTTCACAAAACTTGTACAAATGTCTCTTAATTGTAAGAACATGTATAAATAATAACATCAAAAGTATTTGCACTCTTACCAACGATGCTATCAAAGATCTAAACGTCAAATGAAGAGAGCAGAAACAGCATGTCCTTCTCTGAGCTTGGTACATGTAGAAATGATCAGCTCTGCACTCTGCCCTAATTAACCTGACCTGCTGTCACTAAGAGCACTAACTAGACACACCTGTTGAAGTGCTTTGATCCCAATGATCAGAATGTCCTGGTGACATTAACAATTAAGACATGACTTAAATGCAGTTACACAAAACAACACACAGGGGGTGCTAAATAACAAAATACAAAACTGACTGACTGAAGGCAGCACACATACAGAAGCATTGATCATTGATCAATGCTACTTCACTTCTTTAAATCACTTGTACAAGTTGAATTAAAAATATTTATTATTAATTGATACTTTTAAACTCTAACCCTGACTTCTATGTACTCTCAGAGGTCTATGGTGGTACAGGGACTGTGTCATTATCTGGATTGATTGATTGATTGATTGATTACTTCATTTTTTTATTTTTTAGATTTGATTTAGGCTTTTCTGCCTTTATTGATTCAAGTAGAGATTGACAGGAAAGAGGGGGAGAGAGATGCGGCCAAGGTCGTCATGAACGGGACTCGAACACGCGACACGCTGTCAGGCCAGATAGAAATTACCGATGATTACTTCTGGGTCACAGAGCCGGTTCACGGGGTCGTCTTTGCAGCCTTTTTTCGTTGTGAGCTCGTAGATCGTCTATTTTCAGCAAATGTAAAAACAGTCATTATGACGGCATCAAGGCCCGCCAAAATACATGTTGTAGACTAAAACTAGACTTACACTAAAACATTCCAGGTGACTAAAATGTGACTAAACTAAGTGAAAACTATTCCAGAGAAAACTAAAATCAAAATTTGATGACAAAATCAACACTGTGTATAACCTTGCACTGCCCTGCAGACTGACCTCCCTGCCAGCGTACTTCCTACCCGGCGACGGGACCCCGGCTGACTACCGGGACTACGTCGGCACGCTGCCCCCCACGGAGCACCCCGAGGTGTTCGGCCTGCACCCCAACGCCGCCGTGGCCAACCAGGTGGCCGCGAGCCGCGCCCTGTTCCACACCCTGCTCTCCCTGCAGCCCCAGGACTCCCGCGGTGCTGCCGCCTCTGGCGCCAGCCGAGAGGACAAGGTAGGGGACGGTGGGAGAGACACAGGACGCATCGGCACCGTTGGCTGGAAAACCCCACGTCCAAAACTATTACTTTAACCCATTTAGATCTAAGGCCGATTCTACAAAAATGTCTTCTAAGTTTCAATTTGGGGGTCCACTCCTGCTATAAATGGTAAATGGTGCATTTATATAGCGCTTTTATCCAAAGTGCTTTACGTATAGATTGTGCATTACATGCCACCCATTCACACACACATTCATACAGCGATGACGGAGGAAACCATTCAAGGCACCAACCAGGAGATTTCAGGAGAAATTAGGGGTTTTCAGAGGCTTTCTCAAGGACATACATAGGCGCTGACTCTGCTATGCAACTCCTGCTGTCATCGTTGTGTCCAGGAAGGTTATTATAGTTAACTAAAACTAAACATAAAACGATGAATAACATTTTCATTAAAAACTAGAAAATGAAAAGAAAAATGATAACTATCTGAAACTGTATTGTGTGTTTTACAAAACTAACTAAAAATGATACGTAGCTTGCGGAGTTAGTTCAGTCAGATATACTTGAGGGGTTTCATGCTGTGCTCAAGGGCACATGCATATACTCGAAAGGGTTAATACGCTGCATTTCTATGTGGGTGTATATTGTATACAGTGTTTGCAAGACCCACACATGCCCATACCCTGATGTGGCAGTCAGCTGACCAATTGGGCGGGGTATTTAAGCTCACCTAGACTGCATGCATTCCTCCGGCCTTCCTTCTGCATATTATGGTTCCTGGTTGTTGTTCTGCACTGTTTGCTCCCACCGCCACCCCAACTAAAACTAGCAAACCTGCTCTAAAAAAAATAAGAAAAAAGTCAAATTAACCTGGGCGGGAACCCCTTTTGGTGTTAGCATTAGGTTATGCTTTAGCTATTGAAAAATAGCAGATCTACAAGCTCATAGCGCGCCACCGAGTGGCACGCTACGAGCTTGTAGGTCTGCTATTTTTGAAAAATAGAAGAACGACTGACATAGAAACATAGCTTTTTCAGAAAACTGTCAGGATGTAGAAGGCATTTTTAGAATCTGATCTCAGGTCAAAATAGGTTAACTCAAACTAAACTATAATGAAAAATCCCAAACTATTGTATCCTTGGTGTCCAGGTGTTGGAGCTGTGTGCGGAGCTGCGTGCTCAGCTCCCAGCACTGATGGACTACGCTCACACCAGGACCATGCTCCTGTTATTAAAACTATTATAAAAACTATTTATATTATTAACTATTTAACCATTATAAATCTATTGTATCCTTGGTGTCCAGGTGTTGGAGCTGTGTGCAGAGCTGCGTGCTCAGCTCCCAGCGCTGATGGACTACGCTCACACCAGGACCATGCTCCTGTTATTAAAACCATTATAAATCTATTGTATCCTTGGTGTCCAGGTGTTGGAGCTGTGTGCGGAGCTGCGTGCTCAGCTCCCAGCGCTGATGGACTACGCTCACACCAGGACCATGCTCCAGGACGACACGTCTCCTCTCAACACGCTGCTGCTGCAGGAGATCCAGGCGTACAACGCCCTGCTGACCACCGTCAAGTAAGGACACTCTGGTTATTACTTTTTCACTACGGCTGGGACTTTAACTGATTCATTTTGATTAATTAATTTACAGACACAATAACGCGATTGTTGTCATTTTAATCGTGCTTTAGTTCTTGCCCACGGAACCTTGGACGAATTCCAGGTGTACCGATCATACCGCTTTGCTTGGCCCAGTGGATGGGACATTTATATTTAAAAAAAACTCACTCATACATTTACTTGTATACCAAAATCTGTTTAAATTGAAAGAAATGCTTCTCAGGTCAAATATTGATATGCGATTAACATGCGATTAATTTGGATTAATTAATTACGATGCCTCAAATTAATTCGATTTTTTATTTATTGAGTCCCAGCCCTACTTTTTACCCTGGATGGACCTCACTTTGCCATCGCCATGCTTTGCTTGTGGTGGATTTATTTTTGCCACAGAAATGAGCGGACAATAATATTACCAGTAACACATAAAGAGATGGCCCTGGATGACCAAAGCAGGTGACAGGTCTGTAACTCTGAGAGTGTGCAAATGGAGACAAATGAACCCTACAGGTCCATTAGGGCTCCATATGTACACTCTCAGAGTTAAAGGGCTCCTTGAAAATAACACATTTGACAACCACTAGTGCTAGGGAACTCCGAATGTGCCATAGTGTCATAAATAATTAAGTGTCATACATATTTTTGAAGAAAACCTGGAGACTTGACATTCTGTAATTGGGCCTCATGATCCAAATAAGAACATGTGAAAAAAGGGGGGAAAAGGAACTACTTGTTGGTTGTACAATGTACATACATGGTCTCTATCTTTCTGGTCTACCTCGTATGTCCAAAACTATTACTTTTCAAAGATTCAAAAAGTAGCAAAAGTAGCAGATCTACAAGCTGGAAACATTGTGGATCTGCTACTTTAGATGCTTTTGTGTGACGCTGTAGTATGATCAGGTAGGGCATTGATTTACGAAGTTACAATATTTTTATTTATTATAGCCGACAATGTATGTACTGTGCATGTTTGTGCACGCGTGTGCATGTACAGTATGCGTGCCGTGCACATGTGTGTGTGCGTGCAATCAGTGCATAGTGCGCGTGTGTCTTTGTGCATTGGTGGAATCTGTGTCGCACACTGGAGGAGTGAGATGTTTCCATGTATAGAAAGTCAAACAAGGTGAACAAGTGAGTCAACAGAGAGGCACACACACACACACACACACACACACACACACACACACACACACACACACACACACACACACACACACACACACACACACTCTGAACTGAACTGAACTGAATTGCTATGGACCACCTGCTGGCTCCACAGTCTGCTCCACACCAACATATTGTGCCAACAGCATTCTCAGTCTGAAATAATCAGATCTGAGCTTTGTGAAAATGGCTTTCCATATCCAATGTGTTTGGAGGAACAAAACCTGACAGGGTTTGTGTGGATTGCATTCAGAAATACCCTAATAATGGCACTGAAGCAGTGATCCTCAAATAGCCTAGCGCACTGCAAGAACTACAACTGTATATCTGTAATCTGAGCAAATAGTATAGCACATATTTGAACTACGGATTGAGAAATGCACTGAGAGCGCACACTGACAACAGAAGAAGAAGAATGAAAACTGAAAAGCCAGATTTATTAGTTTGAGCATCATTTGTCACAGGGGTATGAACTATAAAGTAACTAAGTAGGCCTACATTTACTCAAGTACTGTAATTAAGTACAGTTTTGAGGTTTTGTTATTATTATATTTACAACTCTCAGTGCTTTTACTTCTACTCCCCTACATCTCAGAGGCAAATATTATACACATTTACTCCGCCGCAAATTATTGGAAAACCTTTGTCACTAGTTATTTTGTAGATTTTGATTATTATGCCCCACAAGGTTGTGCATTGTCACTTCGATCTACACACTTCCTTCACTTACTTAAAAGTTAAAACATGGGTAAATTCTCCTTCCCTGTCACCAAGTTCAGAATGCCCTGACCCCTTCCTTCCAAAATGCAGATCACTGGCTTCCTTTAAAACAGGCCTGATAATCCACCTTTCAGTAGGCCACAGGGATAGGAAATAATCATTTCTCCCTTAGACAGTAGAGCATCGCCCCCCTCCCCCCTTTACACCCCTTTTATTTTCATGTCATGTTTATGAATTGAATACAAGACCGCAAGGACTTTTTGTTGGTGCTATCCTTTTAGACCAAGTGTTTGACTGTTGCTGTTTTCACATTCTGTCTAATAAAGTATTCAATCAAGTGTGTGTGTGTGTGTGTGTGTGTGTGTGTGTGTGTGTGTGTGTGTGTGTGTGTGTGTGTGTGTGTGTGTGTGTGTGTGTGTGTGTGTGTGTGTGTGTGTGTGTGTGTGTGTGTGTGTGTGTGTGTGTGTGTGTGTGTGTGCGTGCGTCCACAGGTCATCCCTGTTGGAAGTGGAACAGGGAATCAGAGGTCTGGTGGTGATGTCACCCAACTTAGAGGAGATCTTCAACTGCATCTATGATGGCCGGGTCCCCACACTGTGGGCAAAGGTACATGCACGCACACACACACACACGTTATTTTGTACATTTGATTATTAGGCTAATACAAAACATACATTGACCAATTAAACCCTGTTTCATACTTTGTTCGCAAATGGACATTATTGCGTTGCGATCTGCTATTTTCAAAATATTTTGACGTTTTTATTTTTTAAACGTTTGAAAATATCTGTCAAATAGTATTTTCTACATGATGAGCACTTACTGTTGGTCCTTTGAGTATATTATGATGCCAATACTTTTGCAGTATTTACTCAAGTAACATCTTGTAGTCGAGTTGAAGTAAAAGTATTGGAAATTGGAAATACTCAATAAAAGTACCTAAAAATTATACTTAAGTAGTGCACATAGCAGCAGTAAGTAAATGTACTTAGTTACTTTCCACCACTGCGTGCATGCATGTGCACCTGCATGAGTGTGTGTGCATTGTGCACCTGCGTGTGTGTGTGTGTGTGTGTGTGTGTGTGTGTGTGTGTGTGTGCGTGTGCGTGTGCGTGTGCGTGTGCGTGCGCGTGCGTGCGTGTGCGTGCGCGTGCATGTGCGCATCAGTGACTGTAGCAGGCTGGAATGAAGAAGTTGATGCTGGGATCAATATGAATAAGACAGGTGCTCTCTGGAGGATGGGGGGGTGCTAGGCTTACAGAAAACACGCAACACACTTGTAGAGAAAAATGCCATTTTCTTTTCCCATAAATGATCCCCCAGTCCAGCAGAGAACATCATAACAGTTTCAAGCTAAACAAATCAGTGTACAGCCGACTATGAAATAGATCTCAATGGTTCTCAAAGTTGGTTCCGGTGGGGACTCCCACTGTTCCCTGAGTTGGGCCCAGGGTGTCCCCGGGCTATTGAAAGTATTGATCTATAAGCTCGCAACATTTCACATCTCACATTTCATCCATAAAATAAGTCTACAGCAGAAAGTATGCAGTTGAAAGACGATATAGGCAGCCCTAATGTCGCGTTTCCACTAGGCCTGTCACAATTATTACATAATCGCCTAATCACATTTTTTTTTTGATAATTGCAATTATTTTGCATAATCGTCAATCATTTTTGAAAAAATCTACATTCATTTTCAAACATTTTCCAGAAATAGCAGATCTGCAAGCTTATAACACGTCACCATCGCAATTATTTTTTGTGACAATCGTCAACTTTAAGCCCATACCACACCAAAGGGTCGGGTCGGGACAAAGCGTTTTTTTAAAGTCAACCACACCATGCAACACGTTGCAACTCAATGAGTTGCATTGGTGTGGTTTACATTTTAAAAAAAAAAACGTTTTGTCCCGATCCTTCGGTGTGGTTCGGGCTTAACTCCTTAGTGACCGCCAGCCTGTAGGGGCGCTGGGAACTGGATGCCAGACAAATTGAACGAAAAGTGAAAGAAGAAGAAGCTCTTGCTCTTGTTCCGTTTTTACCGGAAGTAGAAGTCGGCCATTACGGATCAGCCACCAGCTCCGTGGTTGTGTCTGATCATCGTTTCTGATCGTCGGATCTCAAATTAGGGTCTTATGCAGCCCTGAATATCGCATTTTGACCAGATTATGAGCCATGATGCAAATAAAGACAGCATGCACGCGGGGATTTTGGCCGTTTTTACGTGGTCGGGATCTGTCGCTAGCTAAAAATGCTACAAACATGCGCATTTTTGGGGTTTTGGTTCGCCGATAAACGTGGATTAAACAAAACTCGGCCCTACGTCTTAGGCACCCTCTACGAGGTAAATTCACCTCGGCTTAACGGCTATGGCATCCAACCTGGTTAAAGTTGTAATCATTTCACAGAGAAGATTGTGTGCACATCTCAATGCCTATATTCAGGCCAGGTGCTGAATGTCAGGCATCATATTTTTCCTGATGAAGACCTAGACGGTCGAAACGTTGCATATTCGTTGTCATTAAATAAAGTAAGTCTCGGAGCTCTACAAACTGGTGTGCGGATGTTCTTCCTCTTCTTTAAAGTTGTAATCCACTGCACACTATCCTATCCACGTAACGCAGGTTTTTGATCCGGGGAGTGCTTTGGATATCTAAAGCTCATTTTAATTGAATTGATATAGTGTCCATGAAGCCATGGACAGAAAGGCACTGGCAGCCCTAAAAGAAATGTTTCCTTTGGCCACGGCCCCTGCATGCCGGGTCAGGCCCTGGCGGAGATCTGTGCTCTGCGGAGCGGCCCTTTGTAGTTGGAGCTGCGGTTGAGTGCAGGTCATCTTATCTGTGGTGCGGTCAGTCCAGTCCATTGTGTCGGCCGCAGCCAGCCCTCTGAAGTGAATCACTGGGCTGTTATTAAAGCTGTATTTATCTATCAGTTTGCCTGGCTGCACACACACACGCACACACACACACACACACACACACACACACGTGTGCACACACACTCGCGCACACGCACACACATGCTCATGCACGCTCATTGTTCTGCTATCAGTCCCTTTGTACGCACACGTGCAAACGGCCGAACGCACATGCATGCACGCGCACATACACACACACACACACACACGCACACACACACACACACACACACACACACACACACACACACAGGCACACACACACGTTGCTATTAATGTACTTGTCAAAATGTACTTGAGTACAAAAGTAACTGTATAAAAATGTACTTGAAGCACCAAAAGTAAAAGTAGTCATTATGCAGAATGTCCCATTTCAAAATGTATGTAAAATGT
>NC_136802.1:15220338-15242838 GCF_951216825.1 Electrona antarctica
TACAGCTCAGGCAAGCGACTCACGTGTCCCTGTATAAACTACTAACGCTGTGCATCATTTACTAGTTACTTTGTAGATTTAGATTATTATTACAAAATATACTGTACAGTAACCACTTCAGCCCTAGATGCATTTTTGGCCATTTGAAAATAGCCGAGCTACAAGCGCACAATGCCTCGCGATGTGACACATTGTGAGCTCGTATAGATCTGCTACTTCCAAAAGATCTTTATACATTTGAAAACTTGAGTCATTCTGCATAATGAGTACTTTTACTTTTGGTACTTTGAGTCTATTAATGATGCCAATACCTTTCACACACGTAGCTATACATTTTGAATTCTGGACTTTGACTTAAGTTGTAACAGAGTATATTTCTGCATCGCAGCATAGATACTTTTACTTAAAGGTAAAAGCTAAAAAGATCTGAGTAAATTTTCCCACCCCTGCCTGCAGCCTGCAGCTTGCAGGGGAAGCCTGCATGCGTACGCCGTGCAGGCCCGAGGGACAGATTGATGGCGGCGTGTCGACAGCCTGGTGAAATATACTTCCACCAGGGCCTTGCATTAATGAGCCGCTCCGGCTCTGCATGCGCGGCCCGCGGCCCGTGACTCCATATGAGCGGCCCGCGGCCCGTGACTCCATAATCACTGTTCTTGAAAGTTGACACAGTGAGAGCGAGATCCCACAAAACCAATGATCTGCATGTGCACGCCGGGGGAACTGCTCGGGTTTTCCACATCCTCGTCCAAGGAATGTCCAAAAGAGCAATATCGGTTGTCGTCGGAGCGGTTGGAAACCCTCGTATGTCCAAAACCCTGCTGTACTGTATGTCGCTTTTTAGGAAATGGGTTGTGCATGGGGGAGGACTTGTGTTCCAGGTCTACTCAGGCTTTTGTGAATGCCCCAGACAGTGTTTTAAGTTGCTGGATTCAGTATTTAGATATTTTATATTCATTTTAGCTGCCCCCACCCCTCCTTTTTTAAAAAGTGAAATATCCCTTTAACCAATTTCGACATGGCATAGCTGTTATATAGGCACACAAAAAAAGAAGAATAGCAGATCTGCAAGCCCACACCGTGTCACATGGAGACTTGTAGATCTGCAAGCCCACAACGCGTCACATGGAGACTTGTAGCTATTCTTGCACCACACCAAGTCTGAACCACCTTAACCAAGGTGGTCCCCAGCTAAATGATAGAGTTGGTAACCAAATGGTCCCTTATTAGATCTTTAACTCTTGAGAGCGTAAAATGAAACCAAATGGACCCATGATTGATTGATTGATTGATTGATTGAAGAATTTATTAACAGATTGGATAATTACAGTACATTTCAAGCACAACTCAAAACAAAACTGTTAACTGTGGACGACACCATAAAGCATTACACTTGTTTACAATTGTTTACAGTCATGTTCAATTCATCATAACATTTAGAGACGTACAATCACTTCGATATAGCCATCAACAGGAAATCATCATAGAGGAGGTAAAAAGGGGGGGGGGGAAACATACAGTGACGGGTCCATTTGGTTTCATTTTACACTCTCAATAGTTCAATTATTGTTAAACATCTGCATTACTTCATTTACAAGAAGTTACACACTTAGAGAATGTAAAATAATTGTTATTTTGAACGTTTCAATACAGCATGGCATTGTGGACAAGATTATTAACCGACAACATATATAAATATTCTTTAGTCTCGGACTCTCGGGTCTATTAGAGAGGCTAAATGTCATCAGATGCTGATCCCGTGGCTCAAATGCCAAGTAAATAATGGGCCTTGAAATGAACATGGTGGAAAACCACTGAAATAGGGCGTTCCTTTATGAAGAATGGTGAGTGGATGAAAGACAGAGATACAGGGTTTCTGGCTGAGAGGGACGCAATGACAACAGCCATACGGGGGAGACGAATGAGCTCTGCTTTGCCGACTTGGCCTGCAGTTCCTCTGGGCTGTGTCATTAATCCTTGAACCTTTTAAATCTTCTTCTCCTTATTTATTATACCCTGGCCTCCATGCTGTGTAGCTGTCCTCTATCCAGGCTACATAGCACCGTTTCTTCAAAAATGGACAGTGGTGTAAAAAAAAGGTATTGACGTTTTACTTTACTTGAGTAAAAGTATCAATACTGCGGGCCTTAGGCCTGACTCACACCTTTCGATCTAGCATACAACATTGATGCATGCTAGATGTAAAGAAAGGGTTTGTTTACATCTTGCCCCAATGCATTTCCAATGGAAGTCACATGGTTTGACACAACATTTGTGTTGTACGGCTTTCGGCTGTGTTTCGACTGCCCCCCACCTCCTCATACAACCCAAATGTTGTGTCAAACCATGTGACTCCCATTGGAAATGCATTGTGAGCTTGCATCAGTCAATAAGTCTCATGCATCAGCCATACATCAATCTGTTGTGAAGGTGTGAGTCAGGCCTTAAACTGTCCGGAACAAACTGGGTAGTGTGAGACCTTTGGGGACAAAGGAGGCAAAGCAAAGTAATAAGTAACTAGTTACTTTTGGCAGGGAGTAATAATATTACCGTTTTGGAGTAACTTTTCCAATAGTTTGGGATGGTCCATGTGACAGCTGCCTGTGGGGATCTCTGTGTTGACATTAATGCACTCCACAGCTGCTGTCTGCCTTGACTCAGGGATGTGTTGTGGTCCACCTGGAGTGGGCTTTTAATGGACTGTTCCATGTTGTCGCCATCGGGCAGAAACCTCTTAACTCCATATCGCGAAGCCTGTGCGCTTTTTGAGCTTGTATAGATCTGCTATACTCTTGAACTGTCTGGTGCTGGGACTCTGGTGCAACGCACAGGTCCTGAGCCTGGTGAGAGCAGGAGTGGACCTGGTGAGACGTAGGAGGGGCCCGGACAGGAGACAACCCACAGAGCCTAGTCCCTCCATGCGCCAGAAGTGTACCTCCCAGCCCTGGCAGAGTTCTGGAGTAGTTCCAACGGATTGTGTGCCCCTGGTTTTTCCCTAGTGGGACTGATTGAGGGTAGCTACTGGGACGTAAGTCGGGACTTGATCACTCCCGGCTGGGTCGCCTGAGTGAGGGGTATGATGTTGAGAGACCCGAAACCCCGTTGACCTCAGGATACAACACTGAGAATACGTCCCAGGTGCATCCATGCAATGTTTTTGAGTGGTGTAAACCACTCCTACAACTGGCTTTTGTGTGCATAAAAAAATGACCATGGTTGCTATGTTCAAAATAATTTCTGACGTAATTAAATCACACCCGGGTGAACTGGATGACCGTAGCAACCGTGGTCATTTTCTCTGCACAAAAAAAGCCAGTTGTGAAATCACATCCGGGTGTGATTTCATTACGTCAGATCAGAGCTGATCAGGCTACATAATACCTTACCTTATTTCATTACGTCAGACATTACGTCAGACCACAGCTGATCATGCTATATAAAACCTTACACCACTCAGTTCACACGGGTGTGATTTTTGAGTTATTGAGTGCTTTTGAATTTGAATCCTGAAAATAACAGTGTGTGTGTGTGTGTGTGTGTGTGTGTGTGTGTGTGTGTGTGTGTGTGTGTGTGTGTGTGTGTGTGTGTGTGTGTGTGTGTGTGTGTGTGTGTGTGTGTGTGTGTGTGTGTGTGTGTGTGTGTGTGTGTGTGTGTGTGTGTGTGTGTGTGTGTGTGTGTGTGTGTGTGTGTGTGTGTGTGTGTGTGTGGTCTCACATGGTCTCAATCCTGAGCTGACGAGTCTTAATAAACCACAATCATTGCTGTATAGCAATGATTACTATCAGAAAACGTATTTTATGCACACAACTTTAAGAGTGTCTGTGTGTGTGCGTGCATGTCTCCCACCGCCTCCCGAGCAGGCCTATGCGTCTGTGAAGCCCCTGGCGTGGTGGGTCAGAGACCTGTGTCAGCGCGTGGAGCAGTTTGCCCGCTGGGCAGAGAGCGCCCGGCCGCCCGTCCTCTACTGGCTGTCTGGCTTCACCTCCCCCCGGGGGTTCCTCACCGCCGTGCTGCAGGCCTCCGCGCGCCACCACCACGTACGGAGGAGAATACACACACATGCACGCACACAGCCACGCACACGCATGCACACACAAATGACAAATCTGCTATATTTTAAAATCCACCGGTTCTCAAAGTGGGGTCTGGGGACCCGTAGGGGCCCTTGGAGGGGTTGCTACATGATTGATAGATCGACAACTATTCCACAATCTTTTCAATTCTTTCCCCCCCACCAGGTACCAGTGGAGACGCTGTCCTGGGATTTCTCTGTATTCACCGTGGACGAGAGTAACCTCCTCTTCCCTCCCAAGGTGACTGACGCACGCACGCAACGCACACAACGCACGCAACGCACGCACGAACGCACGCACGCACGCACGCAACGCACGCAACGCACGCACGCAACGCACGCAACGCACGCACGCACACAACGCACGCACGCAACGCACGCAACGCACGCACGCACACAACGCACGCACGCACACAACGCACACAACGCACGCACGCACGCAACGCACGCAACGAAACGCACGCAACGCACACACACTTGCACAGAGCCACCTTCTCAATGCTTTGAGTGGAACAAAACCAAAATACAGCCAGAGGGCTGTGTCTTTCTGCAAGGAAACACACCAGGCACAATCATTTAGTGGCTGATGGAGGGAAATGAGGGCTAAAATATTTATATACATATTATAAAATAAATATATAAATAAAATAGGCTAAATGTTACCTATAGTTTCCCTTTAAGTACAGGCCTATCGGTATTCATCACACATTTCCATCACTCTGACTTTTTACATCCCACTCTCTCTCTCTCTCTCTCTCTCTCTCTCTCTCTCTCTCTCTCTCTCTCTCTCTCTCTCTCTCTCTCTCTCTCTCCTCTTATTGTTGTTGCTGTTGCTGTTAGTGAGCTCTCTCTTGAACATTTCCATTTTCGCTAAACCCGGCTTTACAATTCTGATTTTCCCTTCTTTTTTTTTTGACAGCATTGCGAGACGTGTTCATTTGTCTCTGTGCCTGCAAAGTAATTGCTATTTCCATTTGTTTGTCATCCACACCTCCTTTTCTGCAAGGAGCGCTCGCTTCTCCCCTCTGTATACTCCCCCATCCTCAACCCTGCTCAACCTTACATCTTTCATCCTTGCTTTCCACTTTCCTTCATTGAGGTTGGTCTGACAGAGTTATCCCACAGTTATACTCTGACTCTCTCGCTCTGGAGACTAAAGTTGTCAGTTGGCACGAGTCGCACGGCTGATTTCAGTCATTTGGATTCCATAGAAGCCTGCATGTCTTACGCAGCGAAAATAGCCGATCTATAGGCTCTCAATGCGTCTGCGGCGCGAGTGCCGAATGGCCTTCAAGTTTGAGTAAATGAATGGTCACGGTTTAAGACCGCGACAGAGGGGCGCCGTCTCAAGCAAATTTGAGCCATGAGAGACACCACAGAGTGGGCTAAAGCCATGGCGAACATTGTGAAGTTTGCTTAGCCGACTCATCCCCGTTCGAGTTGCGACCCGATATTGGATAGAAATGGTAAATCATGTTCTGGTGAGAGTGTTTGCCCCGACTGCCACTCAAAGTGGCTACAGGCCAATCAAAGCGGGTCCTTGCACAAGTTCACTGGCCAATCACAGCATGTCCTTACTCAATTCCAAGGATATTCGCATTGAGATGAGAGCTATACTTAAGTTTACTGTAGGATACGTTCGCTTATTATTTTAAGATTAGAGCATTTGAAGTGGTCAAACTAGCAATATGTTCAGAAGCATCTTCCATAAAACAGTAATGGTTTTAGGTATTTGATAAAAGCAAAGGTTAAAGGCTCAGCCTGTGATTCCTTAGCCTGATTGGCATTGTGTACTGTAGAACAGCAGGGACAATGTTATACTCAATCATTTTTTACATGCATCATTTTTGCATTTTGTGTTATGTTGTTTAGGAACCGTTCACACCATTTCTCACATCGCATTATAATAGCACTTGGCCATACACATTTTTTCAGTCGTCAGATTTAATTTTGAATCAATCAATCAATCAATCAATCAATCAATCAATCAATCAATCTCTCACCATCTCTCTCTCTAGGACGGGGTTGTACATGAGGGGTCTGTACCTGGAGGGAGCGGGTTGGGACCAGAGGAACTCGTGCCTGGTGGAGGCCGAGGCCATGCAGCTGGTGTGTCCCGTCCCCGCCATCCACTTCAAACCCAGCGTCACCCGCAAGAGGACCACCAAGGGTGAGTCCCAGTGACCCGTCCCACACCCAACACATTCCCAGCCCATGACGGAGATCTCCGTCATGTGGTCTTTTCAGTGGTTTATGATAGATGGCCCTCTTCGCCAACCTACTAGATGTGCCATTCCAACACTTCAGGCTTTCCTGTACTTTTACTGCATTTTTTTCTGGAAGTACTTTTTTTCCCCAAGGTTCTTTTCACTGTTTAGCCTTGCTAATTCTTCTCCTTTGTTACTGAAAACAAGCACAGGTGGACAGTAACTGAGTAAATGTACTTAAGTACAGATTCTGATAATTTATCTTCCGTTCCGTCTGTATAGGTTATTCTAATATGTTGGCAAATAATTTCAAGAAGATTGTATCTATGTACTGTAGCTCATAGAAAATAGCCAATGTGCAAGCTGCTCACAACACGTCACAATGGGACACATTGTAGATTGACTATTCAATATTTAGTTTTGTAAAAAAACAATTCAGTAAACTAACTGAAACGGTCCTACCTATACTCATCATTTCCCCTTAATGGATTGGAAAAAACAATATGTCGTTCTCCATCTCCATGAATGTATTTTCTAAATAAGCACCAGAAATGAGTCAATAAAGAATATGACATGCTTGCGCCGTCCTGTGAAGCCTCCTTTATTAATGTGTCCATGGACATGATGACGAATACAGCCAAGCAATTATGGTTTCCCTATGAAGAACAGTTACGTGCACTTTTCAAATAACTACACTGCGTAACTAATAAATGTTCAGACAAGTATTTGTCATAATGTTATGCAATTCATAATATGTCATATATTCCTTCAACTGTTTGTGGGGGATTTGGTTAAAGTTAAAAGTCACAAGTCAATAGTCTTTTTCTACACTCTTTTTTTTCCCATACTTATCCAGACCTTTAAATTGCTAAAATCCAATTCCATACTTTTCCATATACTTTCCATACTCCCTTGTTATAGTAATATAATGTAGTTCTACAAGAAAGCACATCAGTGCTGTGGTTTTAGAGTGACTATTCTCACTGAAACAACAAGGTCCTATAAATTGAATGTGAAAAAATAACAGCAATTCATTGATGTGAAAAATAAGAAATGTACTTTTACTCAGTGTACTTAAAGGAGCATTCAGTGATTTGGGTGATTTGGAAAACCACCCAGTCCGCCCCGGTAACAAAATGTGCACATGCACAGTGTGGGGAAGTGCAACAGCATGTGCACCAAGGCCCGCCCCCACACATGATTGGAGGAAGGCCCCTTTCATCCTGATTGGATGAAGGCTTTGCCACCCGCCACCAAAACTGAAACTAGGGTTTTTTGACCCCAGGGGCTCACTGGGGACAGGGAGGAACTCCTTATATGGTCAGCACACTCTATAGTAGGGAGGATTATCCAAATAAAAAAAAAATAAAAGTGATATTTGAATGAAGCGAAATCACTGAATATACCTTTAAGTACATTTAAAAGCAAGTACTTTTTTTTACTCTTACTTAAGTAACATTTTGACTGAGCTACTTTTACTTGTAGTGGAGTAAATCTGAACAGGTCGTATTTGTATAGTCTTACTCGAGTACTGTCCACCTATGAAAACAAGTGTCCCTTTTTGACACTTCTTTTCATTGTAAAAAAAGGATCTGAATATCATTTACGTAACAACACCTGCAATTGCCCTCCTTTCTCACTGACCACGTTCTGACAATTTACTGACAATCCACTGTCTTGCCAATGGCATGACTTGGTGTAACGATACATTTTAACATCGATACGATACGTATCACGATACCTGGTTGACGGTACGATCCATGAACGATATTGGTATTCATTATGGCAATACGATACAATGATTTGAAATCGATATATTAACTATTTAGCAAATACATTACATTTGTGTGAAACTTGTGGATAGTGCAGGTTTTTTAAGGGAAAGATTTTAATATTTTGGTTATAATAAATAAGTAAACACAGTGATTCTCTGGCAAATAGATGAATTAGATTAATAGAATAGAATTAATTAATTACTTGATGATACAACTACAGCATCACAAAAGTATCAGAGTATAGCAGATCTGCAAGCCGGGGAGGCGGGCACATAGGTTAGTGAACCAATAGGAAGTTGGCGTCGGTTGCCCAGAAAAGCACAGTGCTCCAGACTCTCTATCTCTATCTCTATCTCTCTCTCTCTCTCTCTCTCTCTCTCTCTCTCTCTCTCTCTCTCTCTCTCTCTCTCTCTCTCTCTCTCCCTCCCTCTCCCTCTCCCCCCCCCCCCCCCCCATCACCCTGTCTGTTCCTACCCTTTCTCCAACTTTCCCCTTGTCTGCATTCTTGTCGTCTGCTTTTTCGTGTGTGGTTGATATGTGGCATACTGTATGATGATGTCACATGGGGATAAAGTACTCAAAATGTACTTCAGTAAAAGGACATAAGTACTGACATCAAAATGTATTTGAAGTACGAAAAGTAAAAGTACTCATTAGACAGAATGTCCCGTTTCAAGTTTTCAAATGTATAAAATCTTTTTGAAAATGTTAGGGCTGAAGTGGTTAATGTAGGCTATGTTTTGTAATAATTATCAGAATCTATAAAGTAACTAGTAACTAAAGTTTTCAAATTAATGTGATGGAGTAAAAGTGCATTATTTGGATTTGAGATATAGGGGAGTAGCAGTAAGTAAGTATTGGAAATACTCAAGTATTTAAATAAGTATGAGGGGGCACGGTAGCACAGCCTGTAGTGCTGTCGCCTCACAGCTAGAAGGTCCTGGGTTCGATTCCCGCTAGGGACACTGTGGGTGCTGGGGGCGTGTTCTCTCCTCCGTCTCATCAGTGCCCATACCCGAGGCGGGGTTGGCAAAAGGGCCTTTCTGTGTGGAGTTTGCATGTTCTCCCCGTGTCTCCTAGGGTATAGGTACAGAAACTATAGTACAATACGCACATCACTTCGTGGAGGTGCTGGGTTCAAAAGGTTACATAGGAAAAGAGAAGGGAACCCGCACACTCATATGCTCCAAAAGGTATATTTATTGACGACGTTTCGAGCCAAGGCTCTTCATCTGGTCAAAACGTTTCGAGTCTTGGCTCAATAAATATCTCTCTTTCCCTAGGGTAGGTACCCTCACAAAAACATGCAGTAATCCTGGTCTCTAAACTACCTCCCCCTGGCCAGCCTGATGGAGGGGAAAGGAACTGGTCGGAATAACGTGTTCCTTCCACGTGCTACATCCGGCCGGGGTATCCTCATGTATCGGCTATCCTCATGTATAGAAGGAAGCATGAGGTCAGTCCGCTGCCCTCCCCAGGTTGTCAGAGGAAGTGTAGCGCCCAGGATTACATTAGATAATTGGCACTGGGTGAAAAAAATGGGTTGCAAAATCGTTGGATAGAAATTATAAAAATAAAAAAAATTAAAAAAGGAAATACTTAAGTAAAGTACAAATACCTCAAAATGATACATACATACATTATAAGTACAGTACTTAAGTAAATGTGCTTAGTTACTTTACACCACTGGTCATGTCTGGTTCACATAAGTACAGTAAGTTAGTAACACAAACGTGTGCGTGTGTGCGTGTGTGCGTGTGTGCGCGTGCGTGTGTGTGCAGGTATGTACAGCTGTCCGTGCTACTCGTACCCGGTGCGTTCGGGCGGTCCAGGCGGTCCATCGTTCGTGGTGTCCGTGGACCTCCAGGCCGGAGCCGCCACGCCTGAGCACTGGGTGAAGAGAGGCACCGCTCTACTGCTGGGTCTCTAGGACACACACACACACACTGAATAAATAATTTAAGTTTTTTTATTTCATTGTTTATACACTGTAATTATACAACACACAGTTGCATACTGATGTACTGTATTCGTTTTGTTCTATAATAAACAGAGCTGATCTGATCAGTAATCAACTGTGTTTAATCATCGAGTGTGTTGCATTTCACTGGACACATCTTTCTGTTCATTGTGATGTGATGTGTGTGAGCTTGGCCTTCTTGGCAGTTCCTGACGTCTTTTTTATCAATCTATGTCCAAGCTGCTTCTTTTCACCTGACAGGCGGGCTAATGCCTTTGAAACTGGAGGTCCTTGAAATTCTTGAGAAGCATACAGTGATTTTGTGTATAGCGTCAAGGACAAGGTCCCCCTGGCCAACTTCACACCATCTCTAAGCACTGTGTATAGCGTCAAGGACAAGGTCCCCCTGGCCAACTTCACACCATCTCTAAAGGACAAGGTCCCCCTGGCCAACTTCACACCATCTCTAAGGACAAGGTCCCCCTGGCCAACTTCACACCATCTCTAAGGACAAGGTCCCCCTGGCCAACTTCACACCATCTCTAAGGACAAGGTCCCCCTGGCCAACTTCACACCATCTCTAAGGACAAGGTCCCCCTGGCCAACTTCACACCATCTCTAAGGACAAGGTCCCCCTGGCCAACTTCACACCATCTCTAAGGACAAGGTCCCCCTGGCCAACTTCACACCATCTCTAAGGACAAGGTCCCCCTGGCCAACTTCACACCATCTCTAAGGACAAGGTCCCCCTGGCCAACTTCACACCATCTCTAAGGACAAGGTCCCCCTGGCCAACTTCACACCATCTCTAAAGGACAAGGTCCCCCTGGCCAACTTCACACCATCTCTAAGCACTGGACAAGGACAAGGTCCCCCTGGCCAACTTCACACCATCTCTAAGCACTGGACAAGGACAAGGTCCCCCTGGCCAACTTCACACCATCTCTAAGCACTGGACAAGGACAAGGTCCCCCTGGCCAACTTCACACCATCTCTAAGCACTGGACAAGGACAAGGTCCCCCTGGCCAACTTCACACCATCTCTAAGCACTGTGTAGCGTCAAGGACAAGGTCCCCCTGGCCAACTTCACACCATCTCTAAGCACTGCGGGGAATTGTCTCTATGTTGGTGGGAGGAAGGCTTGAACTCCCTCCACCAAAACACCCCATTTATTTTACACCGTTTCTAGTTATTAAAGCATCCTAGTCTTTTTTGACACATTTTGAATTATCCTATTTGCACTTTGCACCTTTTCTCAAGTAAAATTATGAATACAAAATCAATCTCTCTCTCTCTCTCTCCCTGTCTTTCTCTCTATCTCTCTCTCGCTCTCCCTGTCTCTCTCTTAGTCTCTCTCTCTTCATATTTTGCCTGTCAGCTGACACTTGAGGCGGCTTATTCACTTCCTCTCTGCAGACCCGCATCACTCTTTCCATTCTGAAACATTTTATCCTGCTAAGAGAACACACACGTGTGCGCACATGCACATGCACGCACCCGCGCACACACACACGCACGCACACACACACAGGTGCTGGTGTCGTGTTTTGTTGCATGAACTTGATGAACTTGATTCTTGGCACAGTGCTGTCTGATTGCCCTTAGGTCTAACTCAGTGGTCAGGTACTGTGTGTGTGTGTGTGTGTGTGTGTGTGTGTGTGTGTGTGTGTGTGTGTGTGTGTGTGTGTGTGTGTGTGTGTGTGTGTGTGTGTGTGTGTGTGTGTGTGTGTGTGTGTGTGTGTGTGTGTGCGTGTGCGTGCGTGCAGACTTTGAGATACTTTTTTGATTGATACAGTGGTAATGTCAGATGCACATATGCACGTGCAGAGACACACACACACACACACGGACCTCCCAGGCCTGCAACAGACATTGAACTTGAAGCACTCAGACTCTCACGCATGCACGCGCGCACACAGAGCCAGTGTGCTTAATCAAGGTAAGATAAAGGACATTTTTATGCTAATACCCATTTCCCTCTGGCCGAACAAGTGGTGAGGGGGGGGGGGGGGGGGGGGTATTCAACCAAATTAATTCTAATTGAGCTTTCCGAGCTTTGCATGCAAGACGTTTGGAGTCCTCCTGCAGAGAGAGAGAGAGGCCAGTGTTGATTTTGTTGACCACCTTTTTTAACTGACAAAAACTAAATACAAACTAAGCTATGATGACTAAAACATCATATATTGTTCATTTCGCCAACAAATAAAAACTAGAGTAAAATAATACGAAGGGACTAGTGGAGAAGAGATCCAATAGAACTAAAAGACACGCCATTGTAGTTTAGTTCGGTCTCATGAAAATAGCAGATCTACAAGATCACAAGGCGTCGCATTGTGCGATTGTAGATCTGCTATTTTCAGCATGCAACCAAGTGTAAAATTACTTTAGCCATAATATAACGACGCCATCATATTTAGTCGACTAAAACTAGACTTTTCAGATGACAAATATATGACTAAAACTAAATGGATTTTCTTTCAAAAGACTGACTCAAACTAAATCAAAATTTGCTGTCGAAATCAACACTAACAGACGCAAGCAGACAGACAGACAGACAGACAGGACCAGGCCTTCCCTGCTGGACTCTCAGGCTCTTGAATGGAAGGGAGAGAAAAACAAGTGAATTACCCAGGAGAAAGTAAGCTGGGGGGCAGGGGGGCTTCCAGTAATGAGAGCGAGAGAGAGGAGGGGGGAAGCAGTGAGTTCAAGGTTGTATTGAGTGTCAGGGGGGGAATGTTCCCCTCTAAAGACAACTTCCTCAGCCTTTAGGAGACTTTAACACACTGTTTCACAACCTGGGGGGGTACAGGCGAGGAGGGCTGGGGGGGAGGTGTCGAAGCTGTGAAGCCTCGTCTGTTTGTAGGCGAACATTTTAATCCCAGCTGACTCCCATGTCGTCGCTGTTAGGTGTTGATTTATATGACAGCAAATTTTGATTTAGTTTTAGTTAGTCTTTTGTGTAAAACTGAATTTAGTTTTAGTCATATTTCAGTGATATGAAATGTTTTAGTGTTAGTCTAGTTTTAGTCCACAAAATATCATAGGAGTTTAGTCGACTAAATCTAAAGTTGTAGTCTAAAATGTATGTTTGGCAGGCCTCGATGGCATCATAATAGCAGATTTTACACTTTGTTGCATGCTGAAGTAGACAAGCTCACAACATGTCACAGTGTGGCGCTTTGTGAGCTTCTAGCTATTTCCAGCCCGCACCCAAAAATATAATGACTTGTCTTTGTTCTACTGGATCTCTTCTCCAATAGTCACTCCCTAACATTTTAGCCTAGTTTGGTTTTTTGTTGACGAAATTGTCAATTGTATTTAATCTTGGCTTTAGTCATTATGGCTCTGTGAAGCATTGTGACATGTTCTGAGCTAAATACACACAGATGAGCAGTGTTGATTTTGATAACAAATGTTCGTCGACTGCCTTGTATGTTCGACAAATGTTTGTCGACTTTTACTTTTTAGTTGCTTTTGTACTTTTACTCAAGTACATTTAGAATTTCAGACTTAACAGAGTCTATTTCTACTATATTGCAGCATTGATACTTTTGAGTGGTGTGTGTGTGTGTGTGTGTGTGTGTCAGTGTGTGGTGTGTGCGCGTGTGCGCGTATGCGTGTGTGTGTGTGCGTGTGCGCATGTATGCGTGTGTGTGCGTACCTATGTGTGGGGGGCACACCCACAAATTCTAATTGGCTCATTCTTTGGCTCGGCTGTTAACGGGAAAAAAACAGCACATTTAAGGACATGCTTGTCGGAACACTAACCTAGAATGTAAATGTCAGGGGAGGAAACCTAAATATCAGGTGTTCTCAAACTTTTTTCATGTACAGGACCACCTACATTAATATTTGGCTGTGGACCCCCATCTGACAACATGACCCCATACAAGATTTGTGTTGTTAATTCTGGACGGGAACCCATTTTGGTGTTTTAAGCATTATGTTATACTTTAGCTATTGAAAAATAGCAGATCTACAAGCTCATAGCGCAGCACCGAGTGGCGCGCTACGAGCTTGTAGATCTGCTATTTTTTTTAATCGTTAAAATGTGGCAAAATCTTTGAATATATATTCTTTCACAGCGAACGTTTGTAACTCAAATCTTTGCTTCGGGGGGTGCATGGAATAGCATATTTTCACATTTTTCACATGAAAATGTTTGAGAACGACTGACGTAGAAACATGGATTTTTCAGAAAACTGTCAGAATTTAGAAGGCATTTGTAGAATCGTCCTGCAGGTCTAACCAGCATAGCATCTCTACCCCTCTTTGTCCGTAACTACCTCTATCTCTGGCTGTCTGTTTCTCTCTCGCAAACCCTTCAGCTTAACCTCTCAGTATTTCTCTCTCTCCATGTCTTATTGATGTCTGCAACACTTTATAAAGGCCGACAAATCTCTCTTCATGATGTCACTCACAACACAAAGGCCCCTTTTTTCCAACAAAAGAACTTTGGTTCTCGAACTGGTTCCGTAAAGCCTCGGACCTCGGTCCCAGCCGTACTCATCTGCGAAGAGAAAAGCCTCGTCACAATATATGGCAGAGAGTGCATAGGCGGAAATGTCGGGCCGGAACATCCGTCAGATGCATTTCCCCCGGATACGATATTTATCGACCAATCACAACACTTGTTTCATACACGGAGAATGTAAACAGATTTGTAAAGCGTCAACGTCATTTCCTTGAGCGGTACTTCCGGCCAAAACCCTGCTACTTCCGGCAAAATTTCAGCAATGCACATCTTGCCCAGCGTGGGTTCCGTACTATATTCTTGGAACCATTGCTTTCACGTAACCGGTGGCCTTTTTTGTTCCAGTTCCGAACCAACTTTTAGGGTTCTGAACCAATTCATTTTCAGTGGAAACACTCTGAACTGGTTCAATATTGCAAGGAAAAAACAAGACGCGCGAACGCGGGAAGCGAACGCAGCTTGTAAATTGCAATAACAACAATTAGAATAAATTACGTACTTTTTTAAGATTGTTAAGTTAAGTTTTTTTTTTAAGTTCTTTTTTTAGTGTGTGTATGTGTGCATGCGTGTGTGTGTGTGTGTTTTTTTTTAAAGTTTTCTTTACGGTTTTTTTTAAGTTTTTTTTTTTAAAGCTTTTTTTAAGTTAGGTTTTGTGTGTGTGTGTGTTTTGTGTGTGATACAGCTGCGCCCTCTGGTGGCGGACGGGTGGTGTTACAGCGTGACACACAGACAGACACACACTCATAGTTAGTGCTCATTGCATTCGCAATCACTGCGTTTGCAATAACCAAACCGGTTCAAGTTCAACCCAGGTGGAAAAGGGGCCAAACTGATGGAATGCACAACACTGATTTTCGCAGGTGTTTTCATTTGCACACCAAATTCTCTCCTCCTAATCCCAACAGGGGGGGGGGGGGGGGGGGTCCTGTTTGATAGTGGAGTTTGGACAAGTAGGCTACTATACAGTGTTTTTGCTGATGACTGGAGGAGGCGTGGCAGTTTATGGCCAAAGAGTATTCCACCCACCGAAAACAACCCAGAGAGAGAGAGAGAGAGGAAAAGAGGCTTCAGGGACGGAGGAGGGAAAAGAGAGAGCCACCATCTCCGATCGTTTCAATGGAATATAAACTGCGCAATTTTCTTACAGGCTAGGCTACAACAACGGGCGTGCGCGCGCGTGTGTGTGTGTGGTTGAGTCGGGCGCTTCCTCTGTTAAGTGTGTGTGTGTGTGTGTGTGTGTGTGTGCGAGAGTGTGAGAGAGAGAGAGAGAGAGAGAGAGAGAGAGAGAGAGAGAGAGAGAGAGAGAGAGAGAGAGAGAGAGAGAGAGAGAGAGAGAGAGAGAGAGAGAGAGAGAGAGAGTTCTACAGATGTGTGTGCGCGCGTGCGTGTGTGGTGGTCTCATGAAGCCCTGGCCGATATATGACTGTGCAGAGGAGATGCGATGAGTCGTCATGCCTTGCCCATGGGACACACACACACACACACACACACACACACGCACCACGTCCACACATGTCAGTTTAGTACACACGCACGCACACACACACACACACCTAGCGTGGGTCGACTCGACTCTACACTGTAGTAGCCCATATATGTCGACATGGATCTGACTGAGTGACTGTGATTGTGAATGATGTTCAAACCTCCTTCGATACCGTTCCATTTTTTGGGGGGGGAAAGCAGGATTTTTTTGGAGGCTGCGTCAGCCCTCCGTCCACGGGGGGAAAGAGAAGAGGACTGACTGAGAAGGACTGCTGGCTGCGGCGGGGGGCACACATTTTGTTAGGTCTTACAAAATAAAAGGGCTACTATGTATTCGCATTGTCCAAACAGTGAGTTATCCTATGATCGCCGTGGAGGTGGTGGCGGGCTGACGGTACCTCCCCGAGGGGATTTTGGACATGCACGAAAAAGGGTAAGCAGAAAACGGGTGCGATAGATATAGCCTATTAAAGTGGACAAAACATGCCACACACAATGTCACTATTATATATTTCCAACTGCAGTCAGTGTTGGCTTGGCTAATGTGTTTCACCTTCATCTCACAGAGCTATAGTAGGTAGGTGTGTGTGTGTGTGTGTGTGTGTGTGTGTGATGTGGCTCCTTAATATACGACATGTGTGTGCGGGGGGGGGGGGGGGGGTATTTTGAATGGGAGCCTACTGACAGGCAGCAATAATCGATGGCCATTATGTAACATTATAAACAGTGTCGTGATAACACACTAGACTAGACTGGATACAAAGTATAGTCGCGCGTGTGTTGTGTTGTGTCATAAGAGTATATAAAAGGTGTTGTGTGTTGGTGAGGTCAGGGTGTTTTACGGTAAAGGACAGGTTTTTTTTCTCTTTACGGGAACGAAGACGGAGTTGGTGATGTTGCAATCGCAGCGAGGTGGACAGACTCGTGCGCACAACACGTTCTGGTGTTCACACTACGAAGTACGAACCGAGGCTGCTTCTTCTTCACTCTCCTCGTAAAATATATAATTGTCTACTTACTGCAACGAGGAGGCGTCACGTAACTCACGTTGTTATTGATATGTGATTTAAAACAGCGGCCATTGAATGAAGTACGTGGGCCTGGTTTTACTAGTGTGTTGTTGTTTAGTGGTGGAAGGAAGGAAGGAAGGAGTGTCGCATTTTATTTTCTGACATGTCATGTGGTGAAGTTGTGGCGGGTTTCCCTTCATTTTTTTTAACACACCACCAGTCCCCTTTTTAACCCACGCCCTTCACTTTGTCTATGCTGCCACCAGATGGCGACACATGACAATAAATAGGCCTAGGTATCTCCATGGGTTTTAATTCAGGACTAAAGAAAGGTAGGCCTATGTTTAATTAAAAGGGCATAAATACATGTGTAAACACACTCAACGGAGCCGTGTCACATTGCATTAGAACAACTAGCTTACAAGTGATGGTTAATAGGCCTATTGTTGTGAACATAATATGGTTTGTCACTTTGTTGTTTCAGAAGAAAATAAGCTGCTTTATTTTAGCGGTCGAAGCTAATTTATGAACGGCAGCTATATGCCCGATGTCCTCATAGCCACTATATTGTTTATGTATTTTAATTGTAATGTTGTATGTGTATACATATACTGTCAAAAGTAAATGTAGCCGAAATTATTTATCACATTATTCAGAAGTAGGCATGATCCGCAATCACCTTCCAGGTGTGAAATCATTGAAATGTCATTCACGTGTGATTAGCAGTGATGGTGTGCACCTGCCACCTTCACACTGTCGCCTCCTCCTCAAAAGGAAGAAGACATCCCCAATTCACACACTTTGAAGGCTGGATAGCCAAAACATTTGTCTTATGATTGTAAAATAAAATAAAGAAAAAACTCACTCTTGTCACATGTGTGCGACCACCAGACCATAGTACCTTTTCATAAATAATAATGTTAGTGTGGCATCAGTTTGAGAGACACCTGCATCCAACATGACTCAGTCTACACTACTTAGTTTACTTTAGTTGGACAATAAATACTTGGAAGATTAAAGACTTGTGTTTTTGAAATATTATTATAGAATAATAGAATGTTACATAATTTTGCTCAAAATAATGTGCTAACAGGCAGACAGACAGGGTTTTGGCGGAGGCAAACTTGAACAACAACTTGAACTTTAACCCTATTTTCAAAAATAGAACCACACTGGTTTATTCCACCTTCTGGGAAACGGAACTACAGTCATGCACAGAGCCTATAACTGCAGTTTTACATGATGTGAGCTGACTAAACTAAACACATGGATGTTCATTCCTTAATTTATTCACTCACAGAACCGCGAGTACCATCATGGCAGAGGCTGGCTCACAGAACCATGACACAGCCACCGTACTGGACCACACTTGTGTCTGCAGTCCTAAGCAATGGTGAGTTGAAAAAAACATCTGTATGTATATATATATGTATGTGCTGCTTTACCACCCTGTACTTCATCGACAGGGGTCTGAATCTGATACATGGTCCCCTCCTTTTGTTTCTTTAAGAAGAAGATGAGAGCAAGCACTCAGTTGAATAGTTCCATGTAGTGATGTGCACGGTGCACGGTTCTGGAAAGTCTATACTGAAGGAATAAATACCAGCACTCACGTTATCCGTTAGGATTCTTGTTTTATTTCAGTTTTCCCCAGCAGGCATAACACACAGACAGACGGACGTTTCGGCCGGGTGGCCTTCTTCAACTATAATCTAGAAGTGAATGTTTCTGTGTCACTTATAAAGGGGACCTGGGTGCGCATCAATCAATTATTCAAGTTGTAAAAGTTGTTTCCATTAGGAGAGTAGTATCAAAACAAGAAAATAATCAAATGCAACAAAAAAATATAAACACAATAACCATATACAGCATATTGAGATCCTTGACGGAAACAGTATAAACCACGAATCTGACCTGTGCAGGTCTCTAAGACCCCTCTATAAAGACAGACTCAGATTTTACAATATTCTTTTGTTTCCCTACACCAGGGGTTCCCAAACTGTGGTGTGTGCAACCCCTTGTGTTGCGTGAGTGCCCTCTAGTCTAGGGGGTGCTAGCCATGGTTCACATGACGCTCATACTTCACGAGCGTCATGCCTTAACTTCCGCCTGTTTTACGCGATCGCTACATTTACATTGTAAATGTGTACATAAACATTCAGATTTCAAATATAAAGTACTCACCACATGTGCCACGGGTGTTAGAAATGTACTGGTACAGCGATTAGCATTGCTGCATCCCGTGTTGTTTAATAAAAGGCATTTTTATCCAAGCTTTTCTTTTGCCGTTGGCTTTCAACTACGCGCCCCTATCGGCCGGGAGGAGTGTGGCACTGGGTGTGTTCGATATAGGCACACTGACCGCACTGCCACTAATAGGTGAGTGCGCTCCCGGTGTGCAACTGTGAATTTCCCAAATGAACCCTGTTAGAGAAAAGTAGTCGGGGTGCTCGGATAAAAATGCTTTCATGTTTCAGGGCTAAGGGGGTGCATGACATGAAAAGGGTAATGGCGGTTTTATGGTGTTATTTAACACAATCCGGGAGAGGAGATGTATCTAGCCGCAATTTGCAACTTTAGATTTTTTTATAATGGGATTAATCTAGAGTTGCAATACCCTCCATTGACTCCCTACTCATCCAATTTGCATTTGCGATCTGCTTGTATTAAACAACGTTAAACTCACCATCATTGCAGCTCTAGGCCAAGCTTGAATGATCCTCTTTCAATCTGCCGAGCTTTTGTCTCATAAAAATCCACCGTAGACATGTTATGAGCTACTTTCTGTCAAGAAATTCTATGCATGTGATTCTTTTGTGTTGCAGTTTGGAAGCACTCGTTTTTATTAACGGGTCGCGCTGCTGCCTCCTGCATTATGTGCAAATTCGAAACAGATGGTACACAGGGCCGTTCAGTGACGTACGACGAGTGCTTCCAAACTCCAGCACTTAGAAAAGGATGGTGGATTTTTATGAAACAAAAGCTCGCCAGATTGAAAGAGGATAATTCAAGCTTGGCCTAGAGCTGCAATGTTGGTGAGTTTAACGTTGTTTAATACAAGCAGATTGCAAACGCAATTTGGATGAGTAGGGAGTCAATGGAGGGTATTGCAACTCTAGATTCATCCCATTATAAAATTGCGGCTAAGATGTCTCTACCTTATCCCTAAATCGTTTTGCCGTTTTCTTTTACTATTTTAAAACATTTTAAAATAGCCAATCTACATTGACATGTTGCGAGCTTGTAGATCAGCTATTTGAACTATTTTAAAAAGGTTTTTCAGAATTGTAAAAAATGGCAAAATAAGTTTAGGGATATAAGATATAGCTGCTGCTGTTTTTACTAAGGCTGTCAAATTATCGTGTTAACGGTGTTAATTAATTGTGTTAATTAATTGCATTAAAATATTTTAACGCAATTAACGCATGTGCGCAGTCTTGACCCGCAGTGTTGTCCTTGAACATGTGTGAACGTCAGTCTCTGTCCCAGATTTCCATAGAGTCTTCTAGGCGAAAACCCAGCTAAAACACACCCTAAACAGGCCTTAATATGTAGCTGAAAAAACACCAATCTGTCCGGACTCCTGACAGCAAATTAAACGTAATCATTCTCTGATGCGTGCAGCTCAGAGTGACAACTCTATCATGATGTGTGCGCAAAACACTGAGGTAAACTTGATTTTTGATTAAACACAACGTGCAACGCTGCCACCCAAAACTAGCTTCCCATAGAATATTATGTTTGCATTGAGGAGCGCTGTGTAACGACGCCTCGGCCAACAAACACAGCTGTCAAGTGAAGCCTGACTTGTGCTATTTGCAGGTACAAGGAAATGTGCAGGATAAGATACGTTTAGAAATGTTTGCCATCACACTAAAAGTGCAGGAAGAGTGGGCACCTAAACAAAAAATACAACAAAAAATTGTTCAAATGGTGATTAATACATACACACAGCGTTGTGTCAATATAGCTGGGGGTGGAGCTGGGATAAAGTTCAGAGTTCTCCCAACCGGAATAAACAGTGGGTTGTTGGGTTTTCAAACACAGATGCTTTAAATACTACTAATTTAAAAGTAGGCGTCTTGCCAGATCACAGGCACAGATCCTTGTTGGCACTCGACAACACGTTTTAGTCCATTCCAAGTAGGCTACCGACACCATTCGTTTTGACCGCACTTTGCCAAACGATAATGGCTCCGTGCCAAGTTCCAACTGTATCTAAACTACTTAGAATTCACTACAATGTGTTCTATAAACATTATTGATGACTTAATGGCTGTTGTTTTTTTTAAGTTTAATTGATCATATCTATAGAGTGTCTCTACCAGGCTATTAAACACTGCGCCACGGTAACACAATGTTTTGTAACATGGAGGGAGAGGGAGATGGAGAGGCAGATCTCCGATTTATGTACAATCTTCCGTATTGTTCAATAAAAAGCAAAGTTTTTGGCCTTGTGCTTTCAACTATGCGTCCCTGTCGGTTGGTGCATGCAGATACATTATAACTCTGATAAAATGGCCACCGATTGGATTAAAACGCTTTTTATTGAATAATGCGGAAGATACCGGTACTTCTACCCACCCGAGGAGGATTGTAACATCCGTGGCTCTGGGGCGAGCACTTTATATTTGAAATCTGAACATGTATGTAGACGTTAACGTTGTAAATGGGAGAAGTGCGTAAAACAGGTTGAAGTTTTAATCATTTGACCCCTAGTTTTTACAGAATGTTTCCCCGATTTCTTCAGCTATTATTATGACAGTCCTGATACTAGGGAAGCTATCGTTCATGTGTTTTGTTGATGTGTCAGACAGAAACCTGTTATGTCCATCTTTTTGTGTTTTTTCATAAATTAATGCCTGACTAGTACTTGATCATACTACAGCGTCACTAAAAAATGTATCAGATCCACAATCACGACACCTTTTGAGCTTGTAGATCTGCTACTTTTGAATACTGTCCTCTCACACGGTTTGACAAAATCACACATTAGGACTTGGCCACACGATTTTCAGTCGTGAGATTTTACGTGTATATGTGAGAGATGGAAACAAGCTTGAGAGCTTGTTTCCATTGTGAGTGATAATTTGTGTGTAAACTGAGTGCCAAGTGTTTTGGGGTTCTTATACAGTACGTGATTTTGTTGACAGACAGACAGACAGACAGACACATGGTTATTACTACATTACGTTTTTATTAATTTCATAATTAGCAAGAGACAGGTGTTAGTTGTACAACCACAGGAGAGGTACAGTCAAACCCTGGAGTGTTGACAACATGCCTCCGATACACTGGCAACAGTGAAGGAAGTAGGGGACAGGCCTTCCCTACTTCCTTCACAGGTGTTACCGATCATCCTAATTAAGGCTCTGTTCCATTTAGTGTACAGTGGTCCTCAAACCTTTTCATTTCAATGACCTCCATAACTCATAGTTACATACCCATGGAACCCATTGGAACCCACTCAAGGACACTTTGAGACCCACTGGTGTAGCAGAGTGTTTCCAGTGAAC
>NC_136802.1:15247838-15284054 GCF_951216825.1 Electrona antarctica
TTCTATCTCACTACTAGAACTTTCTGACTCTGAGGTAGATAAGATTTTTGGCTGTCAACAGCATCCATTTGTTTTTTCAATGTTGTGGACCTGAGCGTGGTGAAATAGTTGCTAAGATACGATACTGCATAGTGATTGGCTCTGCTGCATGCCTATGAAGAGTACTGACCAATGAGCTGAGCCTAGCGCCCTTCCAGACACCAGGTTTAAGTGTCTTGCTTTCCTGTTCCTATAGCTCAGTCGGCTGCCCCTTCTTATTACTGCATGGGAGCGAGTGAGTGACTGAGAATCACCATAACGCGCTGTCATTTTTCCACGAGCCCAAAATACGGGATTAAGTGCGTCCCGTATCGGTTCATTACGGGACAGGTCTTTTAGTTGCCAAATACGGTACGATCCCGTATTTTACGGGACGGTTTGGAACCCTTGACAAATAACATTGGTTGCATCTTACAATGGAAAAGGACACAGTAATGCAGTACTTTTTTTTCCTTCGTGGCAACACTACACAGCGGGTCTCCTCTGAGTTGTTTTTTCTGTATACTCTGGTGCTGCTCTGGCAACATGACACAAACACAATAACAAATGCGCATGTGGGGGTGGAGTCAACAAGGTTGTAGGTAGGTGGAACAGTGTCCGTGGGGCTGGTCTATAGCTGCAGTGTGAGGAGACAATGTAGTCCGGTAGCAATACGGAAGAGTGTCTCTGACGTCAGAGCCATCCGTTAATCTAAAATATCTAAACCCAGAGATTACACAAAAAATAATGCCAGGAAAGTGTTCTAAATCTTATAAACGTCATTGATATATATTTTTTGGCAAAAAGGGTGAAGTGTCCCTTTAAGGCTCTATCCTAACTGGGCCCCAACTAGACTGTCCCGGCCAAATAATTAGCATTTATTTTTGGTCCGACCCGGCCCTAAAACGTCAGGTAGGGTCGGGTTTGGACAGAATTTGAGAACTCTTATCACAGAGTAAAAGTGAAATGCCAATCAGCACCACTTGTTTTTGGCAGCAAATTTTGATTTTAGTTTTAGTCATAGTCTCTGGAATAGTTTTCATTTAGTCTTAGTCACATTTTAGTCACCTGGAATGTTTTAGTGTTAGTCTAGTTTTAGTCGACTAAATATCATAAGATTTTAGTCGACTAAATCTACAGTTGATTTAGTCAAACAAAATGTGTTTCGGCGGGCCTTGATGCTGTCGAATTTTTTTCACAAGCTCACACTTGTGGGCTTGTAGATCTGCTATTTTCAGCATGCAACCAAGTGTAAAATGACTTATACTGGATCTCTTGTCCACTATAGTCCCTTCCATTCCAACATTTTAGTCTAGTTTGTATTTGTTGACGAAATCCTCAGTATATTTTAGTTTTAGTCATCATAGCTTAGTTTTCATGTAGTTTCCGTTTAGTTTTCGTCAGTGGAAAAAGGTAGTCGACGAAAAACTTCCGTCTTAGTTTTAGTCGACGAGAACAACACTGGTCAGCACCATCTTCATAATAGACAGAACAGAATTATAATTGTCTCCACCAGGCCGAAGGCATGGGGAGAGAGTATGTTTTGCACTCCGTCCGTGTGTGTGTGTGTGTGTCCGTCCGTGTGTCCGTGTGTGTGTCCTTCCGTCCGTCCGTTACCAGCTAATCTCCGGCACCGTTAACCCGGTCGATGCCACACTTTGCACACACACTCCCTGGATGCCAACGATGAACCTCTGCCCCACATTTTCCAGAACGGCCTGTTATAGCGCCACCATGAGGCAGCTTTTCACATGTTTTACCTAAAACTGCACCGATCTGCGTGAAACGTTGCATGCACACTCCCTAGAGGCCAAGGACAAACCGTTGACCTGCATTTTCCGCATCTGCCTTTTATAGCGCCACCAGGAGGCCGACTTTTGTAAAACACATTTTTTGATATTACTCCTCCAGATTCTGTCCAAAAATCTCACAAATCGTTACACACTATCTCTATGGTCATGTGCTCAAGTCGGATCTGTCCGATATTTCATATTCCATCCTAATTGGCTATAATTAGCTTTCACAGTTTGCAAGATTTCCCCGTTTTGAACAAAAGCCTCAAATCATGAACGCAGCATGCAATTTACGTGAAATCTTTCACACATTTTCTTACTAGGCTGAGGAATATATCCCACCCTTTTCACATTGGCCTGTTATAGCGCCACCAACAGGTTGATTTTTGCAAAACACATTTTTGGAACAAAATGCCTCAAAAACATGTTTATATTAATCCTAAACATTTTGCCAAACATCTCACACAGTCCTATCCTCCTGGTGGAGACCTGTGCCCAGAAGGGCACTTTTTCTAGTTTTTATTATTATTTAAAATAAATCAATATGTATTTTTTTCATCGAGCCCGAGGCCCGACCCTGCCTGACTAATTAGCATACATTTTAGGCCCGGCCCGTAAACGGCAGGGGGGTGCTCACGCTTTTCCGACACACCAAAGATCCGAAGCGCGGGGACATGCGATGCGATGCGAAAATGCGATGGTCCGACATGCGCTGCTCCCGTGCTTGCGGTTATGGTTAGGTTAGGGATTGAGGTTTCAGATCAATAGTATGTCGGAACTAAAGCCTGTACCCAACGGCAGGTTGGTTCGGGACGAATTTGAGAACTCTAGTGACAGGCCTTTGTTCAACATTCGAATCTGAACGAGGCTTGAATGAATCTGAATTATATATGGGGGACCTTCTATTGCGACGAGCGACATTTTGAAAATCAGACACAACACTTCCCTGTGTGTTCCGTGTCTTGGGAGTTAGCTCTAACCATTTCGCTGGGGGCATAAAACATCAGAATGCTAGGATTCACATTAACACCCTGAGCGGCATAAACGGAGTTCTCCGTCCTATCAAATAGTAACGCCCGTCACCCAGGACGGAGATTAATAAAAGGACGGAGATTAATAAAAGGACGGAGATTTATTGATATCAAAACCGATCGCACCGATCTCCACAGGCTGGGAGCGTCTGTTGGGCAAAATTCTATGTCATTTCCGGTTGGGACATCATCCAAAATATTCCCCCCCATTTTAGCGTGAATAACTCTAACCAAAGATTATGTTTTAGACGGGTCCCGCGGTCCCGTCGCTAGTCACGTTAGACTTAATCATACCTCCCGTTGTTGTCGATCGCCTCTGGGGTGTTTTGGCTACATCTAGTTACTTCTAGCTACTTCCCAAAATGGCACGGAGCCACCTTGAAATAGGTCCTGAAGAAACAAATCGCTGGGGCGTCCTGATTTAATGGTTACAAATACCCCCGGGGCGTTCAGTCGTGATTTTGAGAGACGTCACAGAATCCTGTTTCTTTGTTTCCCTTTCATTTCTCACCATGTTTGTCTGATGTGTTGGCACTACGCCCTATGACATCACTCAGAATATGAAGTTCATAGTCGTAAACTCGCAATACCTCCGGAACCACATTTTTTAGACCCAAAAATAAGCTGTTGTTTTATTCCCCAGTACATTTACTTAGTAAATACTTAGGCAAATATTGTAGGCCTACTTTTTACTCCAATTATTTGAAAACTTTAGTTACTAGTTACTTTGTTTGATTATTATTACAAAACATACATACATACCACTTCAGCCCTATTATACATTTCAGCCACTTGAAAATAGCCAATATACAAGCTCACAATGTGTTGCGATGTTACGCCTTGTGAGCTTGTAGATCTGCTACTTTCAAAAAAAAAATTATACATTTGAAAACTTGAAATGTGACATTCTGCATATTGATAGCAAAATACTTTGGTGCTCAAGCTAATTTTGAATTCCGGACTTTTATTTGACTTTTATTGCAGTATTGATGCTTTCACTCAAGTACAAAGTGTGAGTAGTTTTTCCACATATACTCCTGTATATTATGTTCAGCGCTGCTTTATCTATGTTGTGCCTACAGAGAGAGGGATGTATAGAATGTTGTCTGTCATCATGGTCAGCGTTCCTTTATTAGTGTTGCTGCGTGCGTCAGAGAGACGGGATGTGGCCATGTGTTTAATGGAGGTCAGACTGATGCTAGCCTGAAACTCACCTATGCTTTTTATGGCATAGGCAGCTCCCGGCAGGATCCGCCGGGAGACACGATGCGCAGCTGCGCCACATGAGACTAATTACTAGAGAGGAGTGTGTGTGTGTACATGTGTGCGTGTGTGTATCAATTTAACAAAGGTGCAGACGATCAGAAATCAGCAGAGAGTGAGCGATGTTTGCACTACTCTATGCCGAATTGAAGTGGACTCGGACCCAGACTTTTTTTTCTCCTCCCTGGAAATAAAAACGTCTGGGTTTCCGAGGCTAGACTGATGCAGTTCACTTAAGGAGCCTATCCTTGCTGTCGGGTGGAAACCTTTTATTGTTGTTATTCAACAAAAACAATTGTAAAATAGCAGATCTTCAAGCTCGCAACCTGTGAGCTTGTAAATGTGCTTTACGTTTGTGCAGCACTCTTGTATGATGATGTAGGGCATTCATGTATACCAAACAAACAAAGTTAAAATATGGAGGACGTGAGGTTTCTGCCTGACGACTAAATCTAAATGGTAAAATGGTGCATTTATATAGAGCTTTTATCCAAGGCGCTTTGCATAGATTGTGCATTACATCGATGGCGGCGGAAACCATGCAAGGCACCAACCTGCACATCGCGAGCAATTAGGGCTTCAGAGTCTTGCTCAAGGACACTTCGACACTAACTCTGGGATCGAACTGGGAACCTTGCAGTTCCCATCCGGCTGTTCTACCCCTCAGCCACCCCGCCCCTATCTATTGCTACCACTGTCACCTTAAGTGGAGTGGTACGTGTGTGAGTGCACACATGGCATTCATGTATGATCTGAAGATGTTGATGTCTGTAGTACTATATGGACAAACGTGTGACTGTTGAAGAGACACACAGGCCAGTTTCCGGTAAAGCGACCGCAAAGCATCAGCCATTTGACAGCTGCGATCAATCAACTTACGATCACGCATACGCACGCACACACACACACGCGCACACACCCTGTGTCCCTGACATCTGTTTGCTGTCACTTTCGCTCCAGGTGACTTCATGTCATCATCATAATCTGTCCCGTGTACAAAGGGGACACTTGATGCTATAGTTCACAGATCTCTGATCCTCCGCCCTGGTGGACTATCCACAGATATGGTCTCTTATGCCAGGTGTATTTTTCCACTGACCCCCGCCTGAATATAATATTTGGTGACAGAAACCCCATAGACCCAAATCACTTTGCTGACAATAGCAGATGTACAAGTTCACACAACACATTGCGTTGCGATACATGGTGCTTATAGATCTGCGATACTTATGCAGAATGTTCACCCCCCCCACCAACCCCCCGCATGGGGAGGGATGCTGCCTGGGTTCATGTGGTTAATGATCTCGTCGATGCTTTGACAATCAATTGTCACTTTTGTCATGCAAATCAAAAGGACAGAAATCTAAATGGAATTGAGTGAGGACAGCTGCTCGTGTTGTTCAACAAGCCTGCAGCTCTGCTGACGATGAGAGAGGGAGAGGGTGGAGGAGGAGAGAGAGAGGGTGGAGGAGGAGAGAGAGAGAGGGTGGAGGGGGGGGAGAGAGAGAGAGAGAGAGAGGGTGGAGGGGGGGGAGAGAGAGAGAGGGTGGAGGGGGGAGAGAGAGAGGGTGGAGGAGAGAGAGAAAGGGAGGCATGGTTATTAGATGTTTCCATTTTTGCATTTGTTTTCATTTTCTATATTTCAATTTGACAAAATCAAAGATTCATCAAGGTCAAATGGCAAAAATGAGCTCTTCATTTTAGCTGTAGTTTGTTTGGTAAACACACAATATAGTTTCAATTGGTCATCTTTTTTTTTTAAAGCCTGGTTTTTAATGTTTTATTCCAAGTAGGTAGTGGAGAGCGCGTGCGTGCGTGCGTGTGTTACATGCACATGTGTTACTATACTTGTGAGAGCCAAACGTCCCCACAAGTACAGGAGAATTTGAGTTTCAGCGGCAGGGTTCAAAATGGCTAAATAACATAGTAAAAATGGCGTCCATAAAGTTTGTCATCACGAGTATGGTAATATAATACCAACACGTGCAGAATGTTTTGAGAGGAGCTATCAATTGCTTGCAGAGAGCATATTTTGTGGTTAGAAAGAAAGAAAGAAAGAAAGAAAAATTAAACTTAACAGTTATTCTACGATTCTATCATTGGTCGGTTTTCTGTGAATGTATAGTGCTGTCTGCGTGTGTGCGTGGAATGCACATGTGGGAAGCGGAAATGTGTTGCCATTATCCGAGCGAGCAGCGGAGAAGTGAGAGGTGGAGGAGGGAACAGGTGTCTGCAACACGCAACACCTCTAATGAGAGCCATGGAGGTGGTGATGGAGACACCTGGACCCATGGCGGCTGGCTCCATGGTAGTGTTGATCTCGTTGACTGAAACTATGATGAAAAATGTTCGTCGACCACCTCTTTTCACAGTGGAAAATTCAGTAAAAACTAAGCTTCGAGGCCTTACTGTCTGTTGGATGGCAGGGTTGAGGCCTTACTGTCTGTTGGATGGCAGGGTTGAGGCCTTACTGTCTGTTGGATGGCAGGGTTGAGGCCTTACTGTCTGTTGGATGGCAGGGTTGAGGCCTTACTGTCTGTTGGATGGCAGGGTTGAGGCCTTACTGTCTGTTGGATGGCAGGGTTGAGGCCTTACTGTGTGTTGGATGGCAGGGTTGAGGCCTTACTGTCTGTGTTGGATGGCAGGGTTGAGGCCTTACTGTGTGTTGGATGGCAGAGTTGAGGCCTTACTGTCTGTTGGATGGCAGGGTTGAGGCCTTACTGTCTGTTGGATGGCAGGGTTGAGGCCGGGTTGAGGCCTTATTGTCTGTTGGATGGCAGGGTTGATGCCTTACTGTCTGTTGGATGGCAGGGTTGAGGCCTTACTGTCTGTTGGATGGCAGGGTTGAGGCCTTACTGTCTGTTGGATGGCAGGGTTGAGGCCTTACTGTCTGTTGGATGGCAGGGTTGAGGCCTTACTGTCTGTTGGATGGCAGGGTTGAGGCCGGGTTGAGGCCTTTACTGTCTGTTGGATGGCAGGGTTGAGGCCTTACTGTCTGTTGGATGGCAGGGTTGAGGCCTACAGGCTGTGTTGGATGGCAGGCTTGAGGCCTTACTGTCTGTTGGATGACAGGGTTGAGGCCTTACTGTCTGTTGGATGGCAGGGTTGAGGCTACAGGCTATGCTTGCTGCTGGACGGCAGCCCTTGGCCCTTGGAGAGCGGATGTGCAAATCCTCCTCTCAAATCCTCACTTTCTCTGCTGAGTCTCTCAAACCCCCAAATCCCCAAATCAGCACAGCCGTAAGCATGTTCCACTTGTGTGTGTGTCTCTCTCTCTCTCTCTCTCTCTCTCTCTCTCTCTCTCTCTTTCCCCCCTCTTTCTCCCCCTCCTACCCACTCCCCCCCCCTCTCTCTCTCTCTCTCTCTCTCTCTCTCTCTCTCTCTCTCTCTCTCTCTCTCTCTCTCTCTCTCTCTCTCTCTCTCTCCTCCACCCTGACCCTCTCGCCCTCCCCATCCATGCCCCCAGCTCTTGTTCTGGCTTTCTGCCTCTCAGATTTCACTCCCCACCCCACCCCCTCCTCTATTGCCCCCCCCTTGACCCTCCGTCACACCCACCCACCCCAATACTCCCCAGAGCGAGAAGCAGCAGCTCCCAGCCCTTTGTGCCTTCCTTCCACTCCCTCCATCCATCCCTCCCTCCATCCTCCATCCTACACCACCTCCATCAACCCACCCACCTCTCTCCTCCTCCCCCTGCCTTTGTGTGAGAGGGGCCAGTGCAGGGGGAACGAGGGGAGGCTGTGTGGAGAAGAGGTGTAAAGACACACAGAGACGGGCAGAGGATGCAGAATGACTGTTTTACGTGGTTTCCTCGCGTTTTAGACTCGGGAGACACATGTGGACACATCGCGCATGGACGCGCACGTAACAGCTACGCGTTTGATTGACCACACGCCTGACCGGCTATTTCCGACGACACTGGCGCGTGGTACGAATCGCGCAGCACACGTGCCGTGTGAGCATTGTTGTTTTGGTTACTTCTATGCTACAAAGTCCTCCAGCGCTATAGCCGCTTGAGTGCCAACCGGACGCACAAAGCTTTTATTTTGAAGCACTTTCGATTTCCAATCCCCTAAAAATAAGAAGCAAAATCAGACATTAACTAAGTCCATCTAACGAACTTTATTTCTCTTCAGAAGCGTTAATGTTGTAACCGTGAGGCAGCGAAAAATCTTAAACGAGCCCAGAACGTCTGCGTTCTGTTCAAACACCGTGGACGCAGCCTATAGGAGAACAGAGGGTTTAAAGATAGTTTTACTACAGGAAGTGAACATCTTGGGCAGCCCGTGGATTTATTTTCTAAGACGTGTATACACGTTTTAGGCATCCAACGTGTAGCGCGCAAAGAAAAGGCCCCCAATAACCTAGACGGTATAACTAGATTATTCTGTGTGTCGGTAATGATGTGTGTTAATGGAGCCCAGCCCTCTGGCCTGTGCTGCCGTGTTCACTGACAGATGGCCACATTAACCAGATACCTGGCTGGCTACTGCTAGTGGACTCCCTGGATACGCCTGGACCAGACGCACGCACGCACACACGCACGCATGCATGCACACACACACACACACACATGCACGCACGCACGCACGCACGCACGCACACACATGCACGCAACACTTGTAGATTTGCTATTAATCGTTGTGCCCTCTGCCACACCAGCGGACAACTAAGTCTAACTCAGGCCTCGGCGTTGAATGGCCACTTGGGTCACTCACTGATGCTCGTATTCTGTTGGTCCGACTGGCAGTGGTGGAAGTAGTACTCAAATGATTTACTTAATTATTTTAGTGCCATCTACGTTTATAAACATAACTAGGCTAATGGGACCTATTTATGCCAGCTACGCATATAAGCGTAGACAACCGTTGAATCCATATATGAACGCGCCGTCCGTCTGTTTACCTTTTAGCATTGCTCTTGCTAGTATAGACCTCGTCCGTCCCCATCAGCGATGCGATTCTTAAATCCAGCTCCGTTGAGCCTCCATTATAACAGGATTTTCAAAGCGCCGTATCCAAAGGTTCGAGAGCTGTCCATGGTGCGCCGCCGCACACCCGGCGATCGTAAATCATTTGTGAGTTTGTACCGGATCGTTGAGAAAATGTAGCTGGTTGTACTGCTAGCTAAAGGCTGTGGGCTAATGCCAGTGCTGTTGAACTCCTCCCGGGGGCCCACACCTTCCTGTTTAACCCGGAAACGAAAGAAGCTCTGTATAATGGGAGCAGACGGCCGGTATATCTGCAGTAACAGCATGCTAACACTAGGGGCAGCAAAGGAGTTAAGTAAAAGTATCAATACTGCAATACATACTAGAGCTGCCAACGAATATTCCATATTCGAACGAATTTTCGAATCAAAAAAAGAAATTAATAACTGAATATATAAAATTAAGATTCGAATTAAAAAAAAAAAAATGCTGTGCAAGTTTTCGCGAGACGGTTCCGTGGGTAAGCGTTGTGAGCTTGTAGATTAGTTATATTTGCCACGCGACACGCCGACACCGGCATACATTGAAGAATAAATCAGCTGCCTCGCACTCTTCCTAAACGCAGACTACGCAGGCTGTGTAGTTCCGATTCACAAAAGGCCCCCGCCCGCCCTGCGCAAAGTCGGCAAAGAGCGCACTACGTTATTTGCGTACGGACGGTGCGCAAATAACGGTGAGCACAGGGCGGGCGGGGCCTTTTACGTTATTTGCGCAGTGAGTGTACGCTGCTCAGAAGGGTGAAATCTTCCGTCAACAGCGTACCTAGTGATCAGAATCAGAGACAGGCCTGGCCTACACCGAAACTTATTTTGCTGTGCTGTGTTGTGTTGTGTTGTTTCGGACGGACGGGAGAGTATATTTTTAGACAACAACACACAGATCTATCACTCATCAATCTTCAATCATGAAGCGACTTTATCCTTCAGGAAATTATAAAAAGATAAATAAAATGCGTAAGGATGAACTGCGGCGCCGGTCCGGCAGCAGCAGCAGCAATGCAGTGTTCTGTTCTGTGAATTAATACTGCCTCCGTGCCGTGAAGTTTTATGGGAGAAGGGAGAATGCATGCGTTGTGTTCCAACTCGGTTTTCAGCAGCGCCAATGCGCGGAGAGAGAGTTGCGCCAGCAATGCGATCTTAAATGTTATGTCTCAGGTTGTATTGGTGTAAATGTAATTATTAAAAAATCCGAATGGCCCCGAATGGCTCCGAATCGGAATCGAAATCCGAATTGGTCGAATCCACGTGGGTTTTTAAAACGAATATCCGAATGTAATTTTTGGACAATTCCGGCAGCACTAATACATACTCCGTTACAAGCAAAAGTCTGGAATTCAACATTATCTTGAGTGAAAGTACTAAGTATTAGCGTCTAAATGTACTTTAAGTATCAAAAGTAGAAAGTACTCATTGTGCAGAATTGCCCATTTCAAGTTTTCAAATGTATACAAATCTACAATCTGCAAGGTCACAATGCATCGTGGCTTTTTTCAAATGGTCGAAATGTATATACCGGTAAAACTGAAGTGGTTAATGTATGTTTTGTAATAAATTAATAATCAAAAGCTACAAAGGAATTAGTAACTCAAGTTTTCAAATAGATGTAGTGGAGTAAAAGTACAATATTGCCTCTGACATCTAATGGAGTAGAGGTAAAAGTACTGGAAATTAGAAATACTCAAGTACAAATGCCTCCAAATTGTCCTGAAGTACAGTACTTAAGTGAATGTACTTAGTTACTTTACACCACTGCTGACTGGCCCTATTATAACGAACCCTAACCTCAGCTAGTGTTTGTCGGACTATTGTTGGGACGTCGGAATGGCGGGAGGTCTGAAATGGGAGCGGACCCCGACCCCGTCATATTATGGTTACATTTTTCTCTGCACGGTCTGTCTCAGAGGAGGGCTCTGCACATTTCAGAAACCTACCTGATGCCTGAGGAAGGTCCGGAGGGACCGAAACGTTGCTTCATTAAATAAGAAAATACTCATGTACCGAGCAAATACACAGTGTGTGGGTGTACCTTATTGCTTTCAGAAACCTACCAGAAGTAGCTGCAGAAGTAGCCTTTGCATTAATAAAGATGTTTTTACGTAACCTCAGTAAAACGGTGCCAACACCTAAAGTAAAACTATGCGTGACCCTAAGCTTATTTCTAACCTTATCCTCAGTAAAACTATGAGCGACCCTAAGCTTATTTCTAACCTTATCCTCAGTAAAACTATGAGCGACCCTAAGCTTATTTCTAACCTTATCCTCAGTAAAACTATGCGTGACCCTAAGCTTATTTCTAACCTTATCCTCAGTAAAACTATGAGCGACCCTAAGCTTATTTCTAACCTTATCCTCAGTAAAACTACGAGTGACCCTAAGCTTATTTCTAACCTTATACTCAGTAAAACTATGAGTGACCCTAAGCTTATTTCTAACCTTATCCTCAGTAAAACTATGAGGGACCCTAAGCTTATTTCTAACCTTATCCTCAGTGAAACTATGAGGGACCCTAAGCTTATTTCTAACCTTATCCTCAGTAAAACTGTTATGTATGTGGTTCAATCATACATTATTGCCTTGTTCCTTTAAGACAGGGAATGACGTCATCACGCTGAGACTGTAACCTGTAACCCTGTATGAATAAGTGCGCAATTCTAACTAAACAATGGATATACAGTAAACGTTGTTTGAGTCTTTATTTGCTGTTTATGTAAGAGAACAAACATAACAGAACTGGCGACGAGGTTATACGAATCTACAGTGCAACAAACGCACGTAAAAAAAAAAGAAACAACAAGAAGGAGGAACGACGCTCCGACGATAAACAACAGAGCGAGGTAAAAGTGACTTGGAAACAACGCGAACATGGCTGGATTTGTGGCTGTGGGTCATATGGACAGTTTTGACAGTACAGCTGAAGATTGGACTTCCTACGTGGAAAGAGTTGAACAGTATTGTGTGGCTAACGAAATTGAAGTGGAGAGACACGTTGCGGTGCTCCTCAGTGTTATGGGAGCTAAAACGTACAACTTACTCCGCAGTCTCATTGCGCCCACCAAACCTGCTACCAAAACGTTTACGGAGTTCACAGACATTCTAAAGAAGCATCTGAATCCAACACCACTGCTGATAGCAGAACGTTTTCGTTTTCACAAAAGGAATCAATCACAGTCTGAGACCATATCGGATTACATTGCAGAGCTCCGTAGGTTGACAGAGCATTGTCAGTTTGGAGACGGGCTATCGGACGCTCTGAGAGACAGACTTGTGTGCGGGATGCACAACGAAGGCATCCAGAAACGTCTTCTGACTGAAGACAAATTAACACTGGCTCGTGCATTGGGAATAGCCATATCAATGGAAACGGCAACAAAGGATGCAAATTAGTTACAAGGCATCCTTGTCGACCAGCTTCTAGATGCATCCACCGGAGAAGTCACCACAGAGACAGCGGGTTCAGATACTCCTCAGGCCACAGATGATACCTTCATGACAACAGCTCGTGGTACTGTTCACACTGACACTCAAATTCCAGAGACTGTGGACATTACTCATGGTGTGACTGACCCTGACCCTGGTCCACTACGGCGCTACCCTGAAAGAGACCGTAGACCCCCTCAGAGGTTGGAATTATAGTTAACACGGATATGGACTACACGGCCTTTGAACTTTAACACGCACACACACACATGCACGCGCACACGCACGCACGCACACGCACGCACGCACACACACACACACACAAACACTACTGGACTGATTGTCAAAGAAAAAAGCAAAAGAGTTTTGTGATTCTGTATTACATTTCATAACTGTTATGGTGCTTTAATTTCTGTTGAATGCTATACATATATTTACTTAAATATTCCCTGGCACATTCTGATAGTTGGTGGACTTAAAAAGTAGAAGGGAGGAATTGTTATGTATGTGGTTCAATCATACATTATTGCCTTGTTCCTTTAAGACAGGGAATGACGTCATCACGCTGAGACTGTAACCTGTAACCCTGTATGAATAAGTGCGCGATTCTAACTAAACAATGGATATACAGTAAACGTTGTTTGAGTCTTTATTTGCTGTTTATGTAAGAGAACAAACATAACAAAAACTATGAGTGACCCTAAGCTTATTTCTAACCTTATCCTCAGTAAAACTATGAGTGACCCTAAGCTTATTTCTAACCTTATCCTCAGTAAAACTATGAGGGACCCTAAGCTTATTTCTAACCTTATCCTCAGTAAAACTATGAGCGACCCTAAGCTTATTTCTAACCTTATCCTCAGTAAAACTATGCGTGACTCTAAGCTTATTTCTAACCTTATCCTCAGTAAAACTATGAGCGACCCTAAGCTTATTTCTAACCTTATCCTCAGTAAAACTATGAGCGACCCTAAACTTATTTCTAACCTTATCCTCAGTAAAACTATGAGCGACCCTAAACTTATTTCTAACATTATCCTCAGTAAAACTATGAGCGACCCTAAACTTATTTCTAACCTTATCCTCAGTAAAACAATTGCAAGTATACAAGAACCGCTGGGCAGGCGAGCTGTCCGCGGGGAAAAAAAATGGGAGTGGGCATGTTTTGGGGCGAGCCTTCGCGTTACCCATTGTGGTAAAACTACGCTTGCTTGAGTAAAACAGTGCGACAGTGCGTCTTCCGCCAGCGGTTAACGTGTCCCTTTCATTACAACCTCCTCACATGCCACCAGCTTTGATCTAGAAGATGTAAACACGTCAGACACAATTATAGTAGTCTGCCTCAAAGCAGCACAAACAAATGCAAAGCAGAAAACTCGTAATTCCATATTTTAACTTTTTATGTACTTTTTTGTTAAATGACAGTAGTGGAAAAAGTACTCAAAGTAAAAGTGTCAATAGTGCAATTCAGAAATACTTTGATACCAGTTACAGTCCGGAATTCAAAATGTACTTGAGTTAAACTACAAAAGTATTGGCATGAACATTTACTTATGGGACATTTTTGAATTGCCAACGTACTATAAATGGATAAAGTGGTTCAAATGATTGTGCTGCCACATTACCGTAAAGACCCCCTAGTTTTCAAATGTATACAAATCTTTTGAAAATAGCAGATCTACAAGCTCACAACACCTCACATCGCAACGCATTGTGTAATGTAGCAACAGTAAAAGTACTCATTACTTGTTTCTGGCGAAAGATAAACGTTGTGTGCTAATGCGAACAAAGGCCGTTTCTTACAATGGAGGTCTGCGAGCTGGGAAAACTGACGTGAATGAGGTGTAATCTTCCCAATTCCGGCTGGCGCAAGCAAACTACCATCTATGGCTACACGGTGACAGTTAACTTGTTAAGTGGATGTACTTAGTTTGTGAGTAAATCTAATAACTACATTGGATCCTTTGAAACACACTTAACACAGGTTGTGTTTTCCATTTCCTGAAAAGTCACAGCTTTGGACATACATGGTTTCCACAAGACAGGACAGCAACGACATTCAACCATGTCATTTGATAGAAACCGATTGTGGTGTGTGTGTGTGTGCGTGTGTGTGTGCGCGCGCGCAACATGACTGCTTTTGTGTATGTAAGGCAGTGGTGGAAAGTGATTGAAGTACTGTACTCAAGTAACATTTTTAGGTTTTTGTACTGTACTGTACTGTACTGTACTGTACTGTACTGTACTGTACTTACCAATGCTTTCTACTCCACTACATCTCTCTACATCTCAGAGGCAAATGTTGTACTTTTACTCCACTACATTTATTTGAAAACTTTAGTTACTTTCTAGATTTGGATTATTATTACAAGCAATACATTAACCACGTCAGCCCTGTATACATTTCAGCCATTTGAAAATAGCCGATCTACAACTTCACAATGTGTCACGATTCAACACATTTTGAGCTTGTAGATCTGCTTTTTTCAAAAGATATTTTTAACACATTTGAAAACTCGAAATGGGACATTCTGCATAATGAGTACTTTTACTTTTGGTACTTTGATTCCAATACTTTTGTACTTTTACTCAAGTACATTTTGAATTCCGGACTTTCACTTGTGTCTTCAACACGGTATGGATACTTTAACTTATCTAAAACATTTGAGTACCTTTTCCACCACAGGTGTTCGTGTTCCCTAATGCTGCCACAATTGTGTGTGTGTGTGTGTGTGTGTGTGTGTGTGTGTGTGTGTGTGTGTGTGTGTGTGTGTGTGTGTGTGTGTGTGTGTGTGTGTGTGTGTGTGTGTGTGTGTGTGTGTGTGTGTGTGTGTGTGTGTGTGTGTGTGTGTGTGTGTGTGTGTGTGTGTGTGTGTGTGTGTGTGTGTGTGTGCAGATGAATGTGTTAATATACACCTCTCAGTGTGTGTACAGTGCATAAATTATGCATTTACTGTCCATAGAGCCACACCGCACATGCATTTTTAATACGACACAAGACAGGAAGGTAGGACTGTGTGTGTGTGTGTGTGTGTGTGTGTGTGTGTGTGTGTGTGTGTGTGTGTGCGTGCGCGCGTGTGTGTGCGAGTGATCCCCTTGCAGAGAGTGAGTTTGTCCACTAGCTCAGGTGGTGAGTGTATTCCTGGAAAGCCAGCTGCCACTCATGTTACCAAAGCTAACTCGATTAGAGAGCCTCTGCTGCTACTGAGCACTGTTCTCCCAACCATACGCGCGTGCATGCAGTGCACGCACACAACGCACACATTTTCTCAGTTTCCACACAACCGATTTTCTTTGGTACTCACACAGACACACACACACAGCCATTAGAGGATATTGAGTTTCAAAATGAACACACTGGGAATGTGACAAATACATTTTGTGAAAGGGCATCGTGTATAATATTTCACATGACACAGATTTCACAAATTAATTTGGTGATGCCTCATTCATACAAGGTGATTTTATTTGCGATTAAGAATTCACCTAGTTTCAAACAACAATTGCGTCTGTTTATCGCAATTATATAATAATTGCGTAATGTGTGGAATGTACACATGACACATACTGCTGTGTGTGTGTGTGTGTGTGTGTGTGTGTGTGTGTGTGTGTGTGTGTGTGTGTGTGTGTGTGTGTGTGTGTGTGTGTGTGTGTGTGTGTGTGTGTGTGTGTGTGTGTGTGTGTGTGTGTGTGTGTGTGTGTGTGTGTGCGTGTGCGAGAGAGAGATTAAATTGAGAGGCAGATGCAGCAATTATCATCTACTTGCTAGAAAAACCAAGCTTGTAGGAAAACTAGCCTAGCCGACAAATAAGATTGACACATCAAATATGATTAACCACTAGAGTCCCTATTCTGGGAAAATAGTTGATCTATAAGCTCACAGAGCATCATGCTGCGACACAGTCTAAGCTTGTACAGTAAATCTGGCCCCGGCAAGCAACTAGGTAAAAAAATATATAAACGTATAATTGTCCTCACTAATGTTCATGATAAAAACTTGGTAAACATTTCTACTTGGTCTGTGTCTCATAGGAGAGCTTTGGAAACCTGTCTACCAGTCACATCATCGTATGACATTTTCTTTAAAAAAATTCGAACAAGATTCTTTTAAATTGTTTTTAAATGATCACTTTTCAACTTAAAAGCCCTAGGCCCTTTTTGAAACTAGCTCCTCGCCACTAGTCCTACACACTTCCACTCGGTTTGAGCATAGATATATAAATAATAGAGATGGCCCTGGGATTCCCCTCCCATCCAGTGCTGTCTCTATGATTTATATATCTATGCTCAAACCAAGTGGAAGTGTGTAGGACGAGTGGCAAAGAGCTAGTTTCAAAAAGGGGGCTAGGGTTAGGGTTAGACCAATATAATAGGTCCTCACTAATGTTCATGATAATGTACCACAATGTTTTTCTACTCGGTCTCATAGGAGGGCTGTGGACAGTTCAGAAACACGTCCCCCAGTGACATCATCGTTAGGAAGATCTTTAAAAAATATATATTTGTATTATCGTGAGAACGATGTCTTCCATTTATCACATTGCAACTTTTCAGCAATAGAAAGCCTGCCGGTTCTATTTGCTTGGATTCCCCACCGATGATGTCACTGGTGAACGGGTTTCTGAACTGAAGTCTGTCTGTCTGTCTGTACTGTTGTAATCCACAAACCGTTCGCCCCACCGACCTCACCGCCCGGTGTCTATTCGGTCGGACCCACGGTTGTCCAGAACCGCCCCAAAAGGCCTCTTCCCGGGCTCTGGACAGGGCCTCTACCCAGGGTCCATATATGGAGCTGGCCTGTTCTGACAATTCATTCTGACATCTGCATAGACTCCATATTTGGGCATTCCTGACAAAGAACTCCATATATGGGCATAAAAGGGACACATAGGGGCATTCATTTCCAACTTGCATCTTTCCAAGTAGGCCAGTGCCCAACGGGCACCGCTCTAGAGGCTCTGGACAAGGCCCCTGCCCAGGCTCTGGACAAGGCCCCTGCCCAGGCTCTGGACAAGGCCCAGGCTCTGGACAAGGCCCCTGCCCAGGCTCTGGACAAGGCCCAGGCTCTGGACAAGGCCCCTGCCCAGGCTCTGGACAAGGCCCAGGCTCTGGACAAGGCCCCTGCCCAGGCTCTGGACAAGGCCCAGGCTCTGGACAAGGCCCCTGACCAGGCTCTGGACAAGGCCCAGGCTCTGGACAAGGCCCAGGCTCTGCAGGGCCCCTGCCCAGGCTCTGCAGGGCCCAAATTAGCCTATTGATCACACCTGATCACCCCTAGATCTTCATATATGGAGCTGGCCTGTTACGACATCATAATGATGTTCTGACATCTGCATAGACTTAATTCATTTTCATCAGTGAAAAAAGGTAGTCGACGAACATTTTTCGTCATAGATTTAGTCGACGGAATCAACACTAACGGCATTTTGCCGCCATTGAGCCCTGCCGCGAAGCCAGAACGATCAATTAGCCCGGGCCTTGCCTGAAGTTGACTCTCGTTTGAGCCGCTGACCTTTCTCTCTCCGTTGATCACGCTAATCAGTGATCAGCTAGATAAACACGGTCTGCCATAACAGGTCATTAGCATCTTCCTCTGCCACAGACGGCCCGCTCCTATAGACCCCGCTGATAATTAGGCCCCGGGGTAATTGACTGCGTAATTGGTGTTGGTGGTATGTGTGTGTACCCGGGCCCGCGTGCCTCAAACCTGGAGCTAGGGGGGGAGAGGATCGGGACTGCTATTACTTTTAATTACCTGTTGTTAATTTTGATTGCCCCGCTTTTTGACGGTTATGTGTGCACGCGCGTGCGTGTGTGTGTGTGTGTGTGCGTGTGCGTGCGAGCGGGGGAGAGAGAGAGGTCACATTCAGTGTCAGGAACACTCACGTCAAAGTAGATTTAACCAATTATTGCAACAAATGGAATACAGTTAAGCTTGGTGTTAATGGCTCTGCTCTTTAAGATGTTCCCCACATTTTGCTAAGCAGTATGCTAAAGCAAAATCAGGGAACACTATGCAAAATCCCACGCAAGACGTGTAATCAGATTAACTTAACTTAACATTTTAACATTAAAGCCATAGAACATTGAATCAGTTTAAAGCTATGCAACATTGAATTCCAGTTTACTTTAGAGCCAAGCACACGAGCATTTCAGTTCAACATTCAGTTTACACGTTTGAGTAATGCAAGAACTATAAGGTGAAAGCCTGGCTGTGTGAAGCAATTGAAGCAGATCTGGTGTACGAGCGAGCCATATTGAAACGGACCACGTTGATGAGGGAATGAGGTGTGATTGGTGTGTAGGAAAGGGCGGCCGACTGAAAGCAAACAACAGACTGACAGCTGATTACAGCTAAGCTTTTGCGACTCCCGTGCCCGGCATGAACCAACGCTGTCTTCTTTCCAATAAGAGAAAAGCCGTAGTTTCTTTCCATTGGCTTGTAATCCCCATCGATGATGTCATCACCAATGGGACGCAGAGTGAGTAGACGGTATAATTGTGGCATCTTATAATGAGCATTAGTGAGGACCGCTTTGTTTTCGGCTTTGTAAAGCGACCTTGAATACTCGGAAAAGTGCTACTGTATATAAATTGTATGTGTTATTATTATTCATTTTGTTTTGGCAATTTAGACGTATGTTTTGTCATGCTAATAAAGCCCCATTGAATAGAGAGAGAATATTGACCTCTGCTTGGCTGTGGTCACTGTCACAATGATTCGAGATGCATCACATGCGGCACACACACATTGACGCGTATACAATCCACACACGCACGGCTGCACACACACACACACACACACACACACGCACACACACACACGCACGCACACGCTCGTGCACATGCAGGGCTGCGGATCCATTCATCATGTGTGTCAGCGTGTGGAGGAGTTGCTATTCATTGTCTCTCCTTTAGCTCATTGTGCTGGAGCCAGCCTGTCTGATTGTCTCTATCTCTCTACTTCCGTTGCTATCTTTATAACACTCCTCTACTTCTCCCCCCCCTTTCTCTCTCCATTTCTCCTTGTCTTACCATCTCACTTTATATAGATTATTTTCTCTGTAACTCCCCCCTTGGAGAACAAAGAGATGTTAGCCAGTTGGCTTGTTTGTGTGTTCATGTATCATACAGTCTGATAAACAGGCAACTGGATTATGCATCAGCATCGCCTCCATATTAGCTAAATGGTAAATTGTGCATTTATATAGCGCCTTTATCCAAGGCGCTTTACATAGATTGTGCATTACATTCACCCATTCACACACACATTCCTACACCGATGGCGGCGGAACCAACCAGCACATCAGGAGCAATTAGGGGTTAACTTCAGATTCAGACACTTCGACGCTAACTGTGGGGGAGCCCGGGTTCGAACTGGCAACCTTGAGGTTACCATCCACTCTACCCCTGAGCCCCCGCCACCGGGGTCTGGGTCAGCTTTGTCATTACTCCAATGCCAGTACATGGCAGAGACTAAGACTTTTTTCTACTTCATAATCATTAATGTTACTCACTATGCAAGCGTGTTTCTGTATGAAAAACCCAACCTTTTTATATAAAATCGGTTTTGGCGTAGATCTACGTCATTTCAAATCCCACGGTTGTCTGCCATTGCCGCAGATCTGGCGGTAAGACTGTGTCTTCTTTTTAAAGATATTTATTTTGCCTTTATTGATAGGGTACAGTACTTAGACAGGAAAGGGGGAGAGAGATGGGGCTCGGGACTCGAACATGCGACACGCCGTCAGGCTGGATTACCGGCCTAGGTGCGCGGCCCAGGCCAAGACTGTGTCTTCTGAAATCGAAAGTTTAGCGTCCGGTCGGTCACAACACACATCGTAAGTAACAAGTCGGTCTGGACAGGGCACCTGACATCATTCTGACGTCTGCATAGACTCCATATTTGGGCATGCCTGACAAATAAAAGGGACACAGACATAATATCTGGGTGGAAGAAGAGAAAAACGAGCACTCTCAGTACAAAAATGCAGATTACCGGGTGCACGGCTCACAAAGAATCACTGTAAAAGAGAGATAGCCAGCACTCCGATGTCCGAAGTCCATTCAAGGTACATTTATTGCATTGTGCAGCACGGACAAACAAGCAAAACACAGACACGTTTCGGCGTCAAGCCTTCCTCAGCGTGTGTATCTAATAATATCTGCGTGGGGCATGCATCTCCAACTTGCATCGTTCCAAGTAGGCCAGTGCACAACGGCCACCGCTGTAGAGGCCCCACTGGCACCGCTCTAGTATCTTAACTCATTCCAGGCTAACGACTTCTTTAACGCCTTTTTAATGAATAACGTGTTATTTAGCGCTTTATTTAATGTTAAACCTATAAAGTTGGCTTACCGCTAATCAAAGCTCTCGTCGATCGGCGGACCCCCCGGGGACCCCCACACGGAGTTGCACCAGTCACTTCACACGGGTGTGATTTTTTTAATATATTGGTCAGTGTTGTCCAGTCTCCCGAGTCCCCCCAGGAGTCCTAACGCAGCCTAGAACGGGAGCGTACCGGAGAATCGCTAGATCGCCCATTATCTCGGGCGAAGTCTCGTCTTGTGAGACGTCTTGTGAGAATTTCAATCATTCTTCCACATGTCCAAACGAAAAGCTTTGCTTCATATTTGATCGACTTAGGAGTCAAAGTGATCCAAAAGCATATTAAAAGTGCAGTGAGTCAGTAACTCGGTTACTTTACATCTGATTAAAATCTTCTTGAAAGTATAACTTGTCCGGGCCCATGGGGATGTGCGTGAGAGAAGAGAGAGAGAGAGCGACAGAGGGGAAGAGAAATAAAAAACGATCTGTTCTTCTTTTCATTGTTCTTTATAGCTTACAGTTGAAATGAAGTGATGGTTGGGTATTTTATAGCCTTGGACGGCAAACGGCGGAGGAAGAACCCTTTCATCTTACACACGCTTGCTCGCCCTCCCGCTCTGCCGCGTCTGTTCGCCCGCCGCGGCGTAAATCTGCTTTTGTCTCGGCCGGAATGGTACACGAAAACCGTCGACGTCGTTTAGAAACCTTGTATCCCAATCATTTGTTTTCAATCATTTGTTTTTTCATCACAAGAGTCGAGTGTCACACTAAAGTACTGAAAATAGCCGATCTACACGACGCCTTGTGAGCTTGTTTGTACTATTTTAAAATATTTTTGAAATAAGAAAAAAACGTACGGTTTTGGACATCCGAGGTTTCCACCTGTGATCCGACGGCACGAAATACAAGAGTGCACGGCACGCGCACACACATAAACACGCACGCGCACACACACACAGACATTATGTACATGCATGAACGTGCACACAGGTGTGGAGAGAGAGCACGTGGTCCCAGTGTAGAGTGAGACTGCAGCTCGCTCTGCTGACTATGAGCTTTGGTGTGTTTCAGTGACTCTTAACACTCCCAACGCGGATCGCGTATCAATACGTTATCAATTAATCAAACGTCGGGTGCGGATCACGTATCAATACGTTTCAATCACTTTTTTATAGCATACTTTCATTCATCTTTTTACCCACCCGGACAATGAAGAACCATCGCCCTATCATTGTTGCTTAGTCCCGCTCACGTGATCAGAAAAAAACCCAAAAAAAAAAACCCCCCCTCCCATCCTGAAAACAGGAGGGCGGGCCGCTTTACGTGTAGAAGCCACTAAGCCAGTCTAAAATGGACGCGCCCATGGAATGATCCAGTCGGTGTATGAAAAGAATCAAATTTAACCTAACCTCGCCTCACCAGGCTTTCCTCCAGCTATTGGCTTTCACACAACACTATACTACTCGATTCCCCCCTCCCCTCCTGTTTCTCCTGCAGGAGGAGCCTGCGAGATGGGGGCTCTGTCCTGGCTGGCTCTGTCTCTCGGAAAAAAACAACCGATCGGCATTGCATTGCGTCTGCAACACACATGGACAGATGCATGTTTCCTTCTTCATACTGTAGCGACCAAACGATCCCCGAGCCTACAATACTACGAACTAACCACAGTATCGACGGGCCGCCACGACAAGACAGTATGCCGTTGGTGGATCACGTATCGCCATGCAGAACCGTCATAATCGGAGATCGCTCGGACGTGTGATTGTAACGCTTTTTTATTCATTATAATTGTAGTGATAAGACCGCAATGAACGCATCGGGGACGTAATCGACCCGGGTGTAATGTATAACGAACTTTTCCGCGTCCTAAACCGTGGTGTTATGATCCGTTGTCGTTGACATCACAGCCGGGGGAATCTTTTTTTTTCCTCCATCGCCTCCAACCTGCATGCCCAGGCATGTTCTCTTGTTAGTAAATATACTTCACTAGCTTGAAAAACAAAATCAGCTGATGATGACAACGCGTCTCACCGTTATACTATAGTTCTGAACCGAACGGTGAAATGGGACTTTTTATAGCCGTACGGATCAAGACTTTTGCTGCCCAATGTGCCCATGACCCCCCCCCCCCCCAATGTTACTGCGATCAAAACAATGAAAGCAGTGAGATAGATTAGGCGAGGCGGCAATCATCATCAAAAAGAAAGCATAGTTATGAAGGTTTATAGTCAGACATTGACAGGCAGATATAACAATAAACACAATAAATATACTATACATCCTATACATCGAATGAAAGCCCTGAATGTGTACTTTTACGAGGAAAAGAGTAAACATTGATCCCATGTACAGTTTGTCATAAATTGGATACTGGGTGGATGCACATTGCGCCCACCAGATATAACTGCAGAGAAGACATGGACCTGAACTCAATATTCACAAAATAAGGCCTATAGCGACATATAAATACTATATACCGTATGAAACAGAAGACTCTCTGCTTTCATAAGAAAAAAACTTCTACTGTAGTAATAATAAAAATCACACCCATGTGAAGTGAGTGGTGCAATATGGGACAGAGTTGCACCGCTCACTTCACAGGGGTGTGATTTTTATTATTACTACAGTAGAAGTTTTTTTCTTATGAAAGCAGAGAGTCTTCTGTTTCATACGGTATATAGTATTTATATGTCGCTATAGGCCTTATTTTGTGAATATTGAGGAGTTCACGTCCATGTCTTCTCTGAAGTTATCTGGTGGGCACAAGCTGCATTCAATAACCAATTACTGTCTAACTGTAGATGGGATCAATGTTTACTGTTTTCCTCGTAAAAGTACACATTCAGGGCTTTCATTCGGTGTATAGGATGTATAGGATATTTATTGGGTTCAATTTTATATCTGCCTGTCAATGTCTCTGACTTTAAACCATCCATAACTCTGCTCGCTGTTCAAGATAACCACTTCCAGGCAAATGCAGGTGTTGCAAAAAGGTCAATATCTCCAGAATGGAACATGGTAAAATCAAAATGTATTTTTTTAATTGAAGTGGACAAGTTCAGCGTTCTTTTGATGTAGGCGTGTGATTCTCGCTATAAGAGAACATTTTACTGTGGGCCCCCGAACAAGGCCTTTGTGCAATGTTAAATGGCAGCAACATCCAAATAGGCCTGTTGAGATCTTCCAGCAATCAAAGTGTTAAGGGTTTGGCTGCTGTGTGGCAGAAACCTTGCATCTCCATATTTCAACTGTTAAAACATTTGGTCCCATTTGTAAAATGTACAGATGTGTATAATGGTCCATTTGGACCCCTAGTCGTCCCCGGACCAGACTTTGAGAACCAGTGGTTTACAGTGCTTTCAGGCTTGGTCCATCTCCACTTGGAACAAGTTTGAACTGTATTTACAGGTGTGTGTGTGTGCGTGTGTGTGTGTGTGTGTGTGTGTGTGTGGCTATAAGAGCAGGGTTGTGTTGCCATGGTGAACATGGAATCCACAATGCGGAGCTGCACCGAGCCTCCCCATTGGCTGAGGGGGCGCGCATGGGACTGTGATGCGTGCTGGTAGCCGGCCAATGGGGCACAGGCTGAACCGGGGCTGTTGCTAAGGGGAGTCGCTTGGAATGGAGTCAGCTGGTGTCTCGCTCTCTCTGTCTCTGCCTATATCTCTCTTACCCTCTCTCTCTGCCTCTCTCTCTGTCTCTGCCTATATCTCTCTTACCCTCTCTCTCTGCCTCTCTCTCTGTCTTTGCCCTCATTGACTCTGTCTCCACTCCTTCCCTATCCCCCCCCCCCCCCCCCTCTCTCTCTCTCTCTCTCTCTCTCTCTCTCTCTCTCTCTCTCTCTCTCTCTCTCTCTCTCTCTCCCTCTCTCTCCCCCCCTCTCCCCTACACGTGGATGGTGGAGGGGTAAAGAGCACATGTTGAAAAATTCACTGAATATTTCATGCAGCCTGCCCTGCTGTTGTGTTGTGTTGTGTGCATGGGGCCCGCAGGCCTGCCTGCCGCCTACAAGCCCTGCACACAAACCTGTGTGTGTGTGTGTGTGTGTGTGTGTGTGTGTGTGTGTGTGTGTGTGTGTGTGTGTGTGTGTGTGTGTGTGTGTGTGTGTGTGTGTGTGTGTGTGTGTGTGTGTGTGTGTGTGTGTGTGTGTGTGTGTGTGTGTGTGTGTGTGTGTGTGTGTGTGTGTGTGTGTGTGTGCGTGCGTGCGTGCGTGCGTGCGTGCGTGCGTGCGTGCGTGCGTGCGTGCGTGCGTGCGTGCGTGCGTGCGTGCGTGCGTGCGTGCGTGCGTGCGTGCGTGCGTGCGTGCGTGCGTGCGTGCGTGCGTGCGTGCGTGCGTGCGTGCGTGCGTGCGTGCGTGCGTGCGTGCGTGCGTGCGTGCGTGCGTGCGTGCGTGCGTGCGTGCGTGCGTGCGTGCGTGCGTGCGTGCGTGCGTGCGTGCGTGCGTGCGTGCGTGCGTGCGTGCGTGCGTGCGTGCGTGCGCGCGCGCGCAGGTCATGTTTGGGTCTCCTGTATGCTTATTTTTTAGGCGGTTCATTAATGCCTGCTTGCATCAGTGGTTTCCAAACTTTTCAGGTCGAGCTTGTAGATCGTCTATTTTGAGTAAATTTTTTAAATTCATGGAATTTCTTAGGTTTGTTTGTTTGTTATTGTTTAGAATGTGTATATATGTTTGAGGGGCGCTAGCCACTCCTATGTCCAGCTTTGAGTGCTTGTGTAAACGACAAAAGTGAGGACGCAAATTGTGATGGGCTAGAATGAGATGATGATAAGAGCACCTCTCACTTCACACGGGTATGATTTATTTGAATGTAGGAAAAGAAAATTCGATTTTTATTCGAGTCATGACCACCCCAAAAAATTGGTCTGTGACCCACCAATGGGTCCCGACCCACTGTTTGAGAAACAGTGCTCTATATGAATGTGATGTGTGCGCGTGCTCCCACATTGTCTCTCATCTTTGTCTGAGATTCTGAAAACATGTGTACTTGCATTTATAAAAGCTCCCAAAATGACAACAGAGCAGATTTGAATGTCAAAGTGCAACGTTTCGGTCTTTCGACCTTCCTCAAGCCCGAAACGTTGCACTTTGACATTAAATAAAAAGCTCTTGAACCAGCAAGTGGCAGTGTGCGGGTCTCCCTCCTTCTCCTACATGTCTGCTGCTTTGTCGCCTATGCACCTGCTGTTAAGGTCGAGTGTGCGGAAGTCTTCTCTTCAATAGTAATTTCGTGAAGACATCAAACAAAAATCTAAGAAATCCCATACATTAGAAAACAAACATTTAACAACCGGTCCGTGACAATAGAAATGTTGGGAACCCCTGCTCTAGATCAAGGATGGGAAACTTTGACAATGGAGAGGGCCACTATTTCCACACTCACTTCCGAGGGCCACATTGCATTTTTATATTATTGTCGTAGCAAAAATAGCTGATCTACAAGTTCAAAACACGTCGCATTGTGACGCGTTTTGAGCTATTTTTGCTATATTCTGAATTATGTTTTGCTATTCTTGAATTCAAATCCAAAAAAGTTTTTATTTTATTTTATTTCAAATGCCTTTCAAATGTCTTTAATTAATGAACTAAGTACAATTACATTGGACATCAAAAAGACAATAACCTTTTAATACTATACTCATTAAGCTACTAATTTAGACTGAAGTAATTACAGCGGGTTATGTTTGCAAATTAATCATATATCAGTATTCTGATATTAACCCGAGGGCCACATTAAGTGAAGGTGGGGGCCGCCAGTAGCTCATGCTATGTCTAGATCAGGGGTTCTCAACGTTTTTGGCTGGGGACCCCCGGAAATGCTTTGGCCATGTCTGCATTTGAAAACTTGAAATGGAACATTCTGCACAATGAGTACTTTTAGTTTTGGTACTTTAAGTACATTTTGATGACAATACTGAATTCTGGACTTTTTCTTGCAACAGAGTATTTTTATATTGCAGTATTTATACTTTTATTTATAGGATCACTTCACCACTTTTCAACCTATCTTCATATAATAGGTCCTCAGTAATAATCATGATAAAATGGCACAATTTCTTTCTACTCGGTCTGTCTCTCATAGGAGGGCTGTTCAGAAACCCGTCCACCAGTGTCATCATCGATGGGGAATTGAAGCTAATAGAAACTGCAGGCTTTATATTCCTGAAAAGTTGCAATGCGATAATGGAAGCCATCGTTCTCACGATAATACAAATCAAAACATTTTTCTAAAAAAATATTGTTTTAAAAAAAATCTGCCTAACGATGATGTCACTGGTGGATGGGTTTCTGAACTGCCCACAGCCCTTCCATGAGACACGGACTGAGTAGAAAAAAATTGTGCCATTTTATCATGATTATTACTGAGGACCTATATAAAGATGAAAAGTGGTGAAGTGATCCTTTAAGTAAAACATTGGAGTACTTTTTCCACCACTGGTACACACTCTACCCACGTCACACATGTCACGCACACGCCACGATGCTGGCCTGGTTCAGGATAACACGTCCACTTGGCACCGACAAATGCCGGTTGACCCGTTAAATCCGTGAGAGCTTCTGTGTTCTTTTAGATTCTAACCACTTTAACCATATTTTTTTTATCCCTATTCTGAACCGAAAAAGAAGTAAAGTGCAAGTGATATTCATGCATTCCAAATCGGAGGAGTAAGTATTCTGAGTAACCCTGGACTTGCGTTCGAGGCACCCTAGGGCAGTGATTCCCAAAGTGGGGTCCGGGAACCCCCAGGGGTCCTTGAGGGAGTTCCAGGGGGTCCCAAGCTAAATGATAGTTACACTCTCAGAGTTAAATCAGCATTGATTTTACAATATAAATTGGGGTCTCGGAGATATAAATGCCATTAAATGGGGGTCCGTAGACTAATATGCATTTCAAACTGGGGGGTCCTTGAAATTAAACAGGTTAAGAATCACTGCTAGAGACATAAATCTTCTCTTATGGGGTCCGCGTATCTTTTCAAATGGGGGTCCGCGGGCTAATTGGTGTCAATGTGGGGGTCCTTGCAGTGTTGTTTTTGGCAGCAAATTTCTATTTTAGTTTTAGTCATAGTCTTTTGAATAGTTTTCATTTAGTTTTAGTCACATTTTAGTCACCTGGAATGTTTTAGTGTTAGTCTAGTTTTAGTCGACTAAATGTCATGAGATTTTAGTCTACTAAATATATCAGTTGATTTAGTCGACTAAAATGTTTTTCGGCGGGCCTTGATGCCGTCGTAATGACTGATTTTACACTTGCTGAAAATAGTAGTCGACGTACGTTTTTCGTCATAGTTTTAGTCGATGAAATCAACACTGGGTCCTTGACATGAAAAGGTTTGTGAACCAGTGCCCTATAGGGTGCCACGGCACCCACTGTGAGTGAGAAGCCCTGCTGTACAACTACATGACATCATGGTTTCATCATAAACTGGCCAGTGGCCAAGCAGAAACGGAATGAATGAGCCATTATGTGTACCTATTCCATGAGGAATATGGTACGTAACTATCCCACCATGACGAACAGACGGAAACAAGCCTCTCTCTCTCTCTCTCTCTCTCTCTCTCTCTCTCTCTCTCTCTCTCTCTCTCCCCCTCCATGTGTTTCTGTTTGTCTGCCCCCTCTTTCCTTCCTCCCTGCGTTCTGTGAGGCCTCCTCCTTCCTTCCTTCCATTCCTCCTCCACGTTTCCTGTTTCCTGCTTCTCATCCTGTCTTTGTTCTGCCTCGCTTTCTCTCTATCTCTTCGCCCCCCCGTTTCTCTCTCTCTGTGGAAGTACTCTGGGAAGTATTCTTTTTTTTTACTAGTAAACGCAGCAAAACCAATTAAAAGGCATGTTCTACTTAACATATTGGCATCAAAATATACATATTTACAGCACCGAGATAAAAGTATAGTCAAATATGTCACATTTGTATTGACAATGGTAGAAAAGTAAGGTAAAAGTGGAGTAGAAGTATAACGTATCAGGACATACTCAAGTAAAGTAAAAGTTCCTCAAATGTGTAGTGCTTGAGTAAATGTTACTATCCACCACTGTGCTCACCTGACACTTTCCCCCCGAAGCAACAGAATTTCACTGTGTGTGTGTGTGTGTGTGTGTGTGTGTGTGTGTGTGTGTGTGTGTGTGTGTGTGTGTGTGTGTGTGTGTGTGTGTGTGTGTGTGTGTGTGTGTGTGTGTGTGTGTGTGTGTGTGTGTGTGTGTGTGTGTGTGTGTGTGTGTGTGTGTGTGTGTGCGGCTGCGCGCGTGTGTGCGTGTGCGAAAGAGAGAGTGTGAGAGAGTCTGCATTTATGCGGGTGTTTATTTTATTTGTGTCCTTTTTGTGGAACCCAGCTACAAAGCCTTTTCTCCATCTTCCATTGTGCAAACACACACAAACATGTGGGCACTGGCTGGTAGATACACCGTGGAATCTGTAGTAAAGTTAAAATAGCATTTCCACAATGTAGAAATGCTCCGTTATAAGTAAATGTCCTAAAGATTTACTTCAGTTAAAGTAGTGTATTGGCATCAAAATATAGGCCTACTTACAGTATGGGGGTCCTTGCAAATAAAACATTTGAGAACCATTAGTACTAGTTGGACTAGTTGTGCCATAGATACATAGGGCTCCATTTTCGTCACCGCTAAACCCCTTATCCCTAAACTTCTTTGCCTTTTTTTACTATTAACATTTTTGAATAGTTAAAATGGCCAGTCTACAAGCTCACACCGTGTCAATGTAGATTGGCTAGTTGAACTATTCAAAACTGTTTTTCAAAATAGTAAAAAAAGGCAAAGAAGTTTAGAGATAAGGGGTTTAGCGGTGCCGAAAATGGAGCCCATAGTGTCGTAGTAAGTAAATGTCATACATATTCCGGAGAAAACCTGCAGACTTGACATTCAGCATATTGGGTCTTATGATCAAAATAAGAACATTATTATAATGGTGTGTATAAAAAGAAGATCTAAAATGTGCCACGGACAAGGCCAAGTCTTTCCCACAGACACATGTGTCTTATTTATGACCCCTGGTAACTACTGTAACTGTCCATGACATGACTCCACATAATTGTGACCAGATTTGACTGAGAGACTGCCATCGCGCAAATTCCAAAATGAGTTTATAGTACAGGCAGACTCTTCACATACTAGAGCATGTCTGAAATAAGTGTCAGATGAAATAAATGCTTAAACATGTAGCTAGGTGTAATGTTAGAGACCACAAAAGTGAACCTTTCAAGCCTGTTTTCTCAACTCGCTGTTTTCTGCAAGACATTACTCTATAAGCCATATCTCCAAAACTAGTGGGCCAAACTGAACAACCAATATGTCAATTTGAAGCTATGATTCCCTGCTTTCATATGACATGAAAAAAACGAAAATTCAAAAAAATCCAATGGCAGTCCCTCAGTCAAATGTAGTCACATATTGTCCATCACCTTTACAGTGGTGTAAAGTAACTAAGTACATTTACTCAAGTACTGTACTTAATTACACTTTTGTGGTATTTGTACTTGAGTATTTCCAATGTCCAATATTTTTTACTTCTACTTCACTACAACTCTGGTCCAAATTTTGTACTTTTACTCCACTACAATTATTAGAAAACTTTAAATACTATTTCCTTTGTAGATTAATTTGATTAATATTACGTATATAAACATACTGTACATTAACCACTTCAGACCTATATACATTTCGCAAATTTGGAAATAGCCGTTCTACAAGCTCAAAAGGGTCGCGATGCGACGCATTAAGAGCTAGTAGATCTGCTATTTTAAAAAGATTGTTATACATTTGAAAACCTGAAACGGGACATTCTGCATAATGAGTACTTCGTACTTTAAGTACATTTTGACGTCAATACTTTTGAACTTGTATATTTTGAATTCCGTAACAAAATGTACTTTTCTTACTACTAAAATAGCTCTCAACATAACACTGTGGACAGACAGTCAGTCATAGACTGTTGAAAGATTGCGGTGCTGGAGGGCATGTTTTTTGTTGTAAATTATTGACCTACTTTAAAGTTATTAATGTCAGTCTGCCCGGTGCAAGTTCCTAAGAGCCAAACCGAAATGAAATGTGTATTTATGCTAGGGCATTCACTAAAAAATCGATTTATCGATTTCATTAACACAAGTCGATTCAGATTAGGAGGAGTCGAAAGTTGAAAAAAAAAAAAAGTTTATCCCATATCATATTTTTTGCTCTGTGTGCGTGCGTACAGAATTCAAACTGTAGCATTGATTATTGTCACGGACAGAAGTCAATCCTTGGTTTCTGTTGTGTTTGAACAATAATAGCAATTCAAAACAGAACCTCCAGTTGCTGTCATAAGAACGGGAGCTGCGCTCATGAACACGGCAGCAGAGCCTATTTGTGCACGGCTGCACGCGCACCTGCATCCCATCAAGTATAATTTATGCTTCGTCCCGCGATGGTGTCGCGCACGCAGACCTCTACGCTCACAAGTCACAACACTGACAACAGTCGCATCTGCGATGCGATGTGAGCTTGTATATCAGCTGTTCTCTGTGCGCAACACTGTTGGGAATTGATTACATGAAACAGTCACCTGTGCGCCCAGTCCAAATGTTTGTAAACAAATAATTGGTCTATTAGTTTGCATTGCATTCAGAAGTTCAGAACGCGCCCTTAATTAAAAAACAACTGCAGCTGTGTATGTGGCTCTGCGCGGTGTCCCACTATTGACTGGCTGAATTTGAAGTTTGAACTGCGCTGCGTCAGAGAAGTAACAGATAGAAGCGCGCAAACTTTATCCCCAAACGATATCCCCCTCACCTCCATGCTGGAAATAAAACGTCTGGCTTTCCGAGGCTACATCCGTGCGGACGCAATGACTCCTGTTTCTGTGCTGCTCTGTGCTGCGCGCTGCTGCTGCTGGCGCTGTGTGCCAATGATGCCCCCTCTCCTGTTGTGTTCTCTTTTCTGGTCTGTGTACCAGTGTGCGACGCACACACTGTTTAGTATTTACTATTATAGTTTTATGTTTTGATAATCAGCGCTTTGCCATATAGATGATACATACACTGTGCCATATTGGAGAGGCCACTGAGTGCGCAGTGCTTTGTTTGACAGGCTCCGTATTGCGCGCACCTCCACCCGCCCCTGTTGAGCGCGCGCACCTCCACCACCCCCCCCCCCCCCCCGTCATACAAAACGATAAATCGACTCAACTTCGACTTTACTGTCTAACAAGTCGACTTGGAAAAATCTCAAGTCGTTAATGCCCTAATTTATGCAGTATTTTCCAATGTTCAATGCCCAAAACGCAATGCAATCGTCAATCTCAATTTTTGTGTGACAACTAATCATCAAGGAAAATGTCATTATCGAGACAGTGTAGTGTTGATTATAATTAATTCCTACTCAAGTTCACAGTAGAGTTCAAGTTCAATAGTTAAAAATGGAGTTCATGCATAAGTGTATTTCATTTTGTTACATGGTTTTATGTAATGTTAGTCTTTTCTACTGAAAGTTAAACAGTCACTGTGTTCCTTGCCTGCCAAAGACGACACATACAGAGCTATAGCTGCACTGCGCCACAAGGGGGCATTACACTCCAGTGTGAGTGCTACAGGATTCTGTCCGTCAACAAGGAAGCCATACATCCTGTATGGTGAATGATGATGCAGACTGGACAGAAACGTGCCTTAATCAAGCCCCCAAAGCAGCTGGCCAACGCTGAAGCCGCCACACTCTACTGGCCAAAGCTGGAACTGCAGGTGGGCGGATTTTGCCCGTGCATGTAGCACGATTAAACCCCACGCAGCTGGAGTTTAACACAGAGCGCTCGTTAGCACTTCCACATTTCCACAAAAAATGCGGAAGTAGAGATCTCTTCCGGGTCCTTCAAACGCCACTGAGCCAGTACACTTACAATTTATATCGGGGGGGGGGCGGGGCGGGGCAGTCTGTCCTCTAATTTATATATAATAACTCTATGGCCATAATACGTTGTGTGTGTTTACCACCAGGCGTATGTTGATGGTGGAAAAGTTGTTTGTTTGTCTCCACAATGTTTGTTTTGGTGTATGTCCTGCTTAGCAGTTTAGCCTAGCAGCGGAACTTAGCAGTTAAAGCTAACGTGATGCAGAGCCCCCAAGCTGCTACTGTGTGAGTCTATGATAGAACCAAGACACCCTGAGGGCGAGAAGTGACCTCGCCCTGAAGGGTGAGAAGCGGGGTGAGGGCGGGCTGAAACAACAGGTCTGGGAATGCTCATATATGGACCTTTTTTTTTAAATTGACGTTTTCGGACCGGGTAGGGCGTAAAATGTGTGCTAATTAGTAAGGCCAGGCGGGGCCTCGGGCCAGACCAGTTAGGGCCCGTTAGGACCCAGGTAGGGCCGGGCCTTAATTTTCGGGCCTGTTGAGAACTCTAGTTTTCGCCGGCTGCCTGGCACGGCGGCGCTAATGACTTTGGGGCAGGCCCGTCTAAAGTATCAGTCAAAAGGGAGACATCGAAGGGGAAGGACGGGTGTGGAAGGATCAACATATGGAATGTCATAACAGGTCAGCTCCATATATGGAGATTGGAGACAAGGGTTTGATGAGGTCAGATGAACATGGTGTACGTGAGGTCAGATGTAGAGTTGCTGGCTGGCTCCATATATGCAGATCTAGGTGATGACCAGTCTTATCCATGTATGGCTATCCAGGGTTTGATGAGCTTCATATATGGAGACGGCCATAATGGAACGTGTCATGAGGCGTGACTGACAAACTGACTGACACGAGGCGTGACTGACTGATTAATGCAGGTTAATTGCGACCTATGGTCGTAATTAATTAATTTCAACTCACTGTTATAGGCTACTATATGCTATTTTACAGCAGAACTATTTGGTATCATGCATTTCTTTGTTATATTTGTTTAAAATTAATTGGTGTTGATGTGTTTATGTCCATTCATAGTATTTGTCAGTCAACGAGGAAGCGAATACATCCTGTATTGTGAATGATGCAGGCTGGACAGAAAGGTGTCTTAATACATTGTTTATGTGTTTAACACAGTTCCAGAACGTCCAGCAAAATGAGCAAATCAAACCACACGTCATTGAAGTGTGTAACAACAGCCCTAAATAGCGCATTTTAGACATTGTCATCCGATATGTAGCCTGTTGATTTGATAGTGTTCAATTGGGTTTGATTGCACTATTTATTTCCTTTTTGAGGGGGACTTTTGTAAGCCTTTATAGATAGCGATAATGGAGGTAGAGACAGGAAATGCAGAGAGAAGCCATGAAAGCTGATTTTGCCACTATGTAAAAAACAAAAACAAAAAAAAACACCCAAATAAATCTATTCCTGGTATTTAATTTGGGGGAAGTGAAATGGCTGCTTTCATGTCATATTAGCCTTGACGCACGTCCTGGCAGCACAGCACACATCAATAGGTCACGATGCCACTGGGGGAAAGGGGCGTGAAAATACTTTTAGTCAAATGAAGTGTGACGGACCAAAACATTTACAACACAGGTTCACGGCTGAGTCGACCTAAAAATATCTTGTTTAGATGAAACAGCGTGTGAAAGGGAGGAGGTCCGAAATGTTGTGTCTTCACATTTACATGTGCGTGCGTGCGTGCGTGCGTGCGTGCGTGCGTGCGTGCGTGCGTGCGTGTGCACTCATGCAACACGGGTTATGTAGGCTACAGGATGTTTAAACAAGACAAACGCACGTGCGCGTGCGTGTGTGCGTGCACACACACACACACACACACACACACACACACACACACAGATGTTCACGGTGTGCATGCATAGTTTGTTGTTGTTTGAAATGGTCATGCTGTGCGTGGTAATTTTATTGGAAAAGTCCCCCCCCCCCACCTCCCTCTCTGCATCATCTCACTGCTGTGCACTTGTGCAGAGGCATAAAAATAGACCAGTTTCAATAATACACAGAGAGAGAGAGAGTCTCTCACACACACACACACACACACACACGCACGCACATGCTGATGTTTCCGAGGAATAAGAGTACAAATCCTAGCTAAAGTGTCCTTTCTCTCTCTCTCTCTCTCTCTCTCTTCTCCTCTGCTATTTCCGTTCTCGCTGCTCTCGTTCCGCCTTGGTTTTTCTTGGAGAGCAGAGGCACCGCAGTGGCACGCTGCGCTGGCTGGCACGTCCCCGGTTCCCGCGTGTGTCCTCCCCGGAGAGGAGAGGAGAGGAGAGCTGGACACAGTCGCAGCGAAGGAGCCTGAAGAGGAGAGGACAGGAGACAGACGGATGGACGGGGAGGTAAGACACTGTGGACTGACTGCGGTGTGACAGGGAGAGGAGGGGGCGAGACAGGAGAGCAGATGATCGTTTTCATGAGTTGCACTTGCATCGGCGGTGGCACATTTGTTTGTTTGGATTGGAGCGGCTGGTGTGCATGCGTGTGTGCGTGTGTGCGTGCCTGCGTGCGTGCGTGCGTGCGTGCGTGCCTGTGTGTTTGGGGGGGAGGCACAGGCGCACGTGTTCAGTGTTTATTGTCAAGCGTATTGCTGCACGATTTTTAGGAACAGATATTTTAGGTTCCGATTTCTAGATCAAGGTGAAATACTAGGTCCTTGCTCCTTGCTAGGTCCTTGCTCCTTGCTAGGTCCTTCCTCCTTGCGCCGAAGGAGCCTGAAGAGGAGAGGACAGGAGACAGACGGATGGACGGGGAGGTAAGACACTGTGGACTGACTGCGGTGTGACAGGGAGAGGAGGGGGCGAGACAGGAGAGCAGGTGATCGTTTTCATGAGTTGCAGGCGGTGGCGGCATGTTTGTTTGTTTGGGGGGAGGCACAGGCGCACGTGTTCAGTGTTTATTGTCAAGCGTATTGCTGCGCGATTTTTAGGAACAGATATTTTAGGTTCCGATTTCTAGATCAAGGTGAAATACTAGGTCCTTGCTCCTTTGTGTCTGTCATCGTTGACCACCGTCCTAAGCCCTATGTTGTACTTTGGTTGAAGTTTTGTGAAGTTGTAGATCTGATATTTTTGAAACATTTTGAGACATGAGGGTTAAAGTATAATAGTTAATAGTTAAAATGAAGGCAGATTGAAAGGCTTGGCTCACAAAGTGCGCAGCGGGGTGAAATCAGCCCTCAGCTGCTTCTGACATACTTACTAGGGGTGAGGCTTCCCTCACTTTGAGTGGCACCGACTTCCTGACAGAGTTACCAGTCTGATTAATGCAGAAATTCCATCTGATTAATGCATTTCTGATAGAAATACAGTGTGATAAAGTATTTATTCGGAACCTGCATGTGCGTGCGTGCGTGCGTGCGTGCGTGCGTGCGTGCGTGCGTGCGTGCGTGCGTGCGTGCGTGCGTGCACGTGTGCTTATACTGTAGCTGATGGCCATTTTCTGTACAGCAAGATGACAGCTCCAGCTTATTGT
>NC_136802.1:15284254-15501754 GCF_951216825.1 Electrona antarctica
CCCTCTCTCTCTCTCTCTCTCTCTCTCTCTCTCTCTCTCTCTCTCTCTCTCTCTCTCTCTCTCTCTCTCTCTCTCTCCTACTCTCCCCCCCCCCCCACCCCCCCCCCCCCCCCCCCTCCACCGGCCCTCCTCCTCTTCGCCACAGTTTCACGTGTGATAGTTGACTTTAGTGCGCCCGGGCCTTCCTGTGAGAATGGGATCAGCCTTGTTTATGTAGCGCCTGTGCTGTTAGAGCCAGTGCAGTCAGTCTCACCACTGTGTGTGCGTGCGTGCGTGCGTGCGCGTGAGAGAGTCAGTCGGTCGGTCAGGGAGAGAGACCTCCTCTTGCTCCCATTGTATCACAGACCCTGTCTGTACACACACAGGGGGGGGGCGTGGCATCTCAATGTGTCCGAAGTTATGGAAGTACGGATGAGTAGAAGGCTGAAATGAAAAGCCTTCCATTGTCAACGTGAGGGGGGGATGTCACAAACCACATGATCCCCCATCGTTGTTTGCCATTGGCTACGCTGTCCTCTCCAATGTTCCCATGGCTGGGGAGTGTGCCGGTTTTGCAGCCAAAAGTCTGTTTTTAATTTGGATAACGGGTCATACTACTACTCGTAACCTATTCCGTCCACCACCATGGTTTGCCAGCTCGGATGGCGCACTCGTCGGCGCGGGGCACGAGTTCGCTCGTGGAACAATGCAGGCAATGGAGATATGAGGGTTCTAGAAAATTCTCTAACGTGGAACTGGATGGTAAATACATTTTAAATTGGAAGAACATGCAGTAGGTTTGAAATAAAAACATCTCAATTCAAAAACATAACAATCTAGTAGGCAGGCATATACTGGGGGTGTGGGGGGTTGGGGGGGCATTGGGGGGGTTACAGTGTTGACATGAGAGGTGTGGAACCAGAAGTGTGTGGTCTTTCCCTCGGCAGCGTTCGATCGTTCTAACCAGACATCTTTGTCGTCTCTCCTCCACAGGGTTGAGGAGGCCCCCGAGACATGATCGACAGCCAAAGCTGAGACTCCACGCAAACTGTGAATCGATAACTTGGTGCTATTCTGAAAGGTAATTACACTGTGTGTGTGTGTGTGTGTGTGTGTGTGTGTGTGTGTGTGTGTGTGCGTGTGTGCGTGTGTGCGTGCGTGCGTGCGTGCGTGCGCGCCCGCCCGCCCGCAACGCAAAGTTGCCAGTGTGTCTTGAGGAACGCTGTAACTGTCCTTCCTGACAGTTAAACAACCCCCCCCCCCCCCCACACCAGCCTATCTACACACAGCAGTAGTGTGTTGGTGTGTGTACAGCAGTAGTGTGTTGGTGTGTGTACAGCAGTAGTGTGTGGGTGTGTGTGTGTACCACAGCAATCCCTTCGAACAGGAAGGAGATGCACGCTTGTGTGTACCCGTCCCACACACACACACACACACACAGAGCCATGGTATTTCTATCTAATACCAATGTGCTGTAAGTGTGGAACGTCCGAAAATAGCCCTATACGCAGCTTTAAATAGCCAGACAGGGAACCTGGGTGTGTGTGTGTGGGGAGGGGGCGGGAGGGGTTGGCACCTGATTATATCAGGTCGCGTGGCAGTTTCTCAGTGTCTCACACCCATAATAGCAGATCTAGAGTTTGTACATCTGGTTTCATCGTAGAGCCATGTTTCCCAAACAGTGGGTCAGGTTCCATTTTTTTTATAGGTCGCTAGTAAATATCCCTTCTCTTTTTTTTCCGGATTCTTTAATGTTAAATTAAATATTTAATGGAATTCAAACGTATATAAAGATAATAATAATAATAATAATATATATATATTATTTCACTAGTTTCAGTCCTCAGTAATCTAAAAAAAACAACCTCTTATTCCGTTAACTCTTTGAGAGTTTCAAGGATTTCTATATAGTTTTTAGACTTCTCTATGGCAGAATGGCGTTTTTGAATGATTTATTGAAAATTCTCTGCTGTGAATGTGTGACAACGAAAGACCTTCAGAGAAAGCTTGGCTTGTCTGCTTCCAGGAAAAAAATGAACTGAGTTGATAAAATGTTTAGTTGTGGTGTTGGAAGCCATTTAAAAGAGCCTGCATTTACACTGGGTAGTGTTTCTAGGACAACAAAAAAAGTTATGACCGGTTGAAGTTTTATTTTCTAAATAACTTTTTTTCTGCTGGGCGTACATAGCCATGCAATATCTCATTTTAAAGGGTGAGTTGTCTAGTTCAATTAAAATAAAATAAAAAGTTTCTCACATGTACCACTGTAGATATTTTGCCATCTATAAATAGCATGGTCAGTCATGATCAATCTGACCTATCCAGCTAAAAGTCCCCCTAGCTCTGAAATGGAACATCATATAAACTCAATTCTTTTTTGGGGTAAAATTAGACATTCTAACGCACATTTTGATATATACCATGTTTACATAGTCTTACCAGTACCGTGTCTATTCATGCATGTATCTCAAAAACCTGTTGTGAAGAAACAGTTTTGATAAAAAACTCATCCAAGGACATTGTTTTGATATGACTTTGTGCCCATGATATGTATCAAAATATAGACTTGAATGTATACTGTATTATAACAAAAAAATTGGGTTCTTACCATCTACCGTTACAGAGTAAATCACAGTTGAAACTCGCTTAGTCAAACCATAAACCTCAGACTAGTGAACAAAATAGCCATGACAGGTCTAACTCATTGTAAAAGCTTGTCTTTTATTTTTTATGACTACTAACATAATACAATTATAATAAATATTACAGAAAATAAATAGGCCTACATACAAAACAGTTGTCCCCAAACTCCCCAGTGTCCCCAAACCACTGCATTCCAGTTGTTCTTGACGGTGTGTGTGTGTGTAGGCTAAATTAAAAAAAAACAACAACTGAAATGAATGAATGCATCCGGTTCAGTGTCGGAGAACTCCATCGCAGTCTTGACTCTTCGTCTTCATCATCATCATCATCATCATCATCATCCTCCTCCTCCGATGCCAGTTCTAAATATATAAAAATAAACATTTAGCTGTAGTCAGCCCGGCCAATAGCCAGTTGGGGGGGGGGGGGGGGACGTAGGCTATCTGACATCATCGTCATCATCATCATCACACGGAGACACACTAAACAATGTACAATCATGATTGTATACAATATACAATGAATGCAATTATCATGCAAGCTCAGACGTCAATGAAACGTCATACAGATCTTATATAATACGCTACTGTTAGCTTCACTCCCCGTCCCCCCTCCGATCCTTGTAGCAACGTCATCATAACCACGCGTTGCTTCAGTAAACGATGCATGTTTGTTCTCCGTCTTTGTAGACAGTAAATAAAAGGAGCGAACATTACTCTAAAGATCAGATCGCCTATAAGGCACGCTACAATATAAAATACTTGTACTGCCATGCGTGCATGCCTGCTACGATACATTTGTACTGCACCAACCAACCGATCGACACCAACCCCCCCCCCTCCAGCCCTTAGCCAGCACCAATGCACCGACCAACACCATTAGCCAGCACCTTCGGTGCTGGCTAATGGCTGGGGGCCATCGTGGTGAGTCATTCTGGCGTCATGATCTGACTAGTAGTAGTAATTATCCAAGCATCTATTTGTAGCGATCATCTTATGATTTCTGATCACTATAGAAGGGCATTTTCTACAATAAGATTACCTCAAAACATTCCGGGTTGATCGTCTTCTTCAATGGTTTCCCGGTATAGCTCATCGGACGACGATGGGGAGACAATGAAAAAAGGAGGGAGGGAGCAGCGAGTCTCGCTGTAAGCACTGGACCAGGGCTACTCCGCCTGGAGAAGGCGACTGGGACGCGTATGGATCAATACTACTACCACAAAACTCGCTCAAATAAATAGTACTGCTTTCAACTTTTTCTGCTAGAAAATCGCTCGGGCGAGACGGCAAACAGGCAAAACAATGAAAACTATGAAGACTCCCTCTGCCCCCACTGTTTACAGGGGGTGGGACCAGCTTCCAATGGCAACACGTACACGTGTGTCACGTGACACGGGTTTTCTGGGTAATGTAGTTGGAATATAAGCTCAGGAATTTAAACAGCGCTTCGGAGCATATTAATATGTTTAGATTCATCAAAAACTGTGAAGACGCCAATTGGCGTCATTGATCATTTACGGAATTCTGATGAAGACGCCAATTGGCGTCTTTCATCTTCTAAGGGTTAAGGTGGTTCTGTTATTTTCGGTGTTGCTTTGTATTGGTCCCCCCCGTTTCATTTTTTGTCTCGCCAGGCTAGGTCCTGAGGAGACATCACATCAGATTAAATGGTATGTGTCCCAGGCTAGGTCCTGAGGAGAGTGGAGACATCAGATGAAATGGTATGCGTCCCAGGCTAGGTCCTGAGGAGACATCACATCAGATGAAATGGTATGCGTCCCAGGCTAGGTCCTGAGGAGAGTGGAGACATCAGATGAAATGGTATGGGTCCCAGGCTAGGTCCTGAGGAGACATCAGATGAAATGGTATGCGTCCCAGGCTAGGTCCTGAGGAGACATCAGATGAAATGGTATGCGTCCCAGGCTAGGTCCTGAGGAGACATCAGATGAAATGGAATGCGTCCCAGGCTAGGCCCCGAGGAGACAGGGTGGTATGTGGGCGGTGCTTTTTGTAGCCGACACCTTCTGTCTCTCTGCATGCGGGTGTGTTGTGTGTGATGTGTGTGCGTCAGGTGTTCAGCGGGAGGGAGGGGTAAGAGGGACAAATCTGTCACGCTCTTTTATGTGTGTCTGTTTGTTTTTGTTCTCCTTCTCTGACTGTTCTGTGGGGGTGTGTGTGTGTGTGTGTGTGTGTGTGTGTGGGTGTGCGTGCGTGCGTGCACGTGTGTGCGTGGAAGGTGTGTGGGCGTTTGATATGGCACCGTTCCTGCTCTCCTCCCTCCTCCTCCCTGTCCTCTTCCAACCTCTCATCTCCTTTTCTTAATCTGTCCCTCCATCCTGTCGCCCGTCTGTCGCCCCTGCCCCTCCCCCTCTCTCTCTAGCCTGGCATAATGAGATTAAAGCCAGTGTCTCCGTATAGACGCACACACACACACACATCATTGCAGGCACGTTCGATCTCTCGCACACGCTAACGCAGCGCACTTAACTCTCGATTCACACAAACGTGCAGCTTACACACTTGGCAGCATGCACTGCTATTGAACCATGCACACATGCACACTCTTGGCAGGTGTCCAGTTCTCTCTCTGTGTGTCTTGTTGTGTTGGAGGTCTATGGTATGAATGCTTTTTTTACAGTATCCTGGGCTCTGTCTTGCGAACCTGGCCATATGGCACTGACTGCCTAATGATCACTGTAGCTAGTGGCACGTTGGCACAATGCCGCCCTCTACTGACTGACAGAGCACACAGCAGCCACACGATGGTTCCCACAACAAAACAGCCACAAAGCCAGAGAGAGAGAGACACACACACACACACACACACACACACACAAAACCTTAGTCGACTTAGTCTTTAGTCTTGGTCAACAAAATGAACACTGACCTAAGTGTGTGCGGAATTCAGTTTTTCCCGCATTATGGTCACCGACTGGGAGAATAGTGAGCCAGATGGAGGGCTTCACACGCTGTCTCTCTGTACGTTCAGTGTAGAAATGGATCCGACCCGTTTTGCACTCGGATAATATAACTGAAGCCCGGTATATGCTTCGTTGAAGGCCGAATTGCGGCAAAAGCCGATCTGCAAGCTCACAACACGTGTACACATTGTGTTGTGAGCTTGTATACCTGCTATGTTTTGAAATGAATAAATAAATAAACAAAATAATGAATATGTGCAGAATCAATCTAATCTAATGGAGTGCTCCGGTATATTTAATTTGTGTATAGTCTTTCCCCCGAAGTGCCCAGGTATTATTCTCTCTGCTTCAAGTTGTCCCTGTTGAGCCATTCTACCTTCAACTGACTGAAGCACTGGACTGGTCTTTGTGCATGTCTTTGTTGTGTGTGGAGTGGACTCCAGGCAGAGTTACCGCTAACTGTGGTGGCAGCCAATGGGGATCCAAATATCGTATCGTGTAAGAAATACAATGACATGGCTGTAAAAAAGGAGCCAAACGTGATGCCAGGTTGAAAGTGGTTAAATTGACACCCGTAACGTTGCAGTGTAGCTGCAAAGTTAGAGCCTCCCCTCTCTGCAGTCTCCAGCCAGCCCATATAATGGAGAACCTACTGCCTGGGCACTTTTCTCTCTCTTTCTCGCTCGGCCTCCCTTGGTTCTCTTCGGTCTTCTTTGCCCTTAAGCCGCCTTGAGTTTTCATCTCTCTCTCTCTCTCCTCTCTTGTCCAGCCTGTGGACAGGCTTCCGTGTCCTCCTTGGTGCTGAAGACTTCAGAGGGTGCAGACGGTGTGTCGGTGTAGTGAGGCCTCCTCTGTCCTGCAGTGGAGGGCTTCACAGCACACACACACAGACACACACACACACAGACCGCTAGGCTGGTGAGTACTGGAGCGATGCTACACTGGGCTAAGCTGCCCTAACGCTGACAGCCTGACACACACACACACACACACACACACACACACACACACACACACACACACACACACACACACACACACACACACCTTCACTTCCCACACTTTTTAAGATATTTTCAAAATGGCAGATGTACAAGCTTAAAGGAGTAAATGTTTACATCTCTGTCTCCTCCCTCCCTGCAGGCTGGATGCATCACGCGGTGGAGCAGTTTGGCGTCCGTGGCACACGGGAGTCTTTCCCTCTGGACGCACCCAGCAGGGTACAATGGGCCCAACGCGCCTGGCCCCCGCCGCCCAGGTCTGTGTCCCGCCATGGACCACACCAAGCAAGCACATTCACACCTCCGCCACAAATCCGCTATTTCTATTACAAAACGGCGAATTAAACACTTAAAACAAATGGCGGGTTTAGCGTATTACGCAGGGGGAGAACATGGATTAAATAGCGTGGTACACGGGGGTGTGTGTGTGTGTCAATTGGTACCTGTGTACCAATTTGGTATATATTTATATTATGTATAGGCTATATTTGGCATCTGGTACTGTGAACACCCCAGCACACTCAAATCTAGAGTGTTAATGTATTGGACGGTGCACAATTTACACTGCTGCTGCTGCTGGGGGAATGAAAGGGATAAATGTTTCAACTAAATGGTGTGTGTGTGTGTGTGTTGTGTTTCTTGTCCAGGTGTCCACCTGGAATGAGCCAGGTCATCTCCCACCTACCTCTGAACCATCCCAGTAGATTTGTTAATAATGGGTAAGTCCATTTGTCCATTTGTGACCAGGTCTAGCAAAATGGTCCTCATCTCGCCTATAATGAAAAGGCAGAAAATCTAAAAAATGTTTTTGTGATTTTCGTTTTTTTCATATTAACACAGTTTGAATGTTGAAGAAGGTTTTCATTCCAACAGATTATTGATTTGGGCAAATTAAATGTATACATTTATAAGTCAAAGTAGGCTAGCCAGCTCTAGGTGTTGAAATGTTGTGAACATTCAAAGGGGATTTTCTCAGCTTTGGGTAAAACGGCACAATCATTTTAAAATGGTCATATCTCCTTCAAATATTTTCCAATTTCATTGAATGATACATCATATGAAAGCTTACATTCTGTACTTTAATCTGTAAAAAACTGAAAAATGACTCTGGTCGAGATGAGGGCCTATTTGCCAGACCCGGTCACATTTGTGTCCGGGTAGCTCAGTCGGTGGAGGTCATACCATCCACCTCAGCGTATGAGTAGCACAGCAGGCGAGTTGTGCGGTAAGTACTGGTCGCTGGTGGCGCTTCACCTCAGCAAATACATCTCCCAGGGTTCTAGCTTCACTGAAACGAGGGAGCGGTTTTGGATGTTATCTCATCAGCCGTTATCAACGCTATTCAATGCAGCCATTGTCCGACGTGGCCGACCATTACTAACCGTAATGGCTAAATCTAACCCTGACCCTGAACCCAATCTTAACCGGCCATGTAAGTCAGTTTCACAATGTTTTCGCTTCGGCAGCAGTAATTTCACTTGCGTATTTCCTAGGCGCCTACTCGCGGTAGGCAGTATGTGTAAATGTCCATACTGGCTGCATTGAATGGTCTCGATAAGAACCTACTGGTGATTATAGGTTGATAACATTTGAAGCGGGTGAACAAGGACAGACCCCCGCGTGTTACCGGCTGATACCGACAACAAGCCTCTCCCCACCTACCTACTTATGCAACGTATATGTCGGAAAACATTAGCAAACATAATGTATAACAAACATTGTTAAAAAAAACCTTATATTTACACAACACTGACTACAGCATCACATGGAGCCAATCCATAGGCAATGTAGATGTGCTTAAGAACAATACTGTGCAATTCTTGCAATTTCAAATTTATCCAGAGATTCTATTTGACTCCTAGGAAACGTTTTCAACTCCGTACGACACCCATTTGCACCCTATGCAACAATAACAAACTGGGGACGTACGTGCACATGATGTGGCCAGATGTCAATCGTTTTTGGTCTAGAATTTCAGAAGTACTATCTGAGGTAATGGGAACTAGAATTCCCCTCTTGCCTAATATTTTCTTGTTGAATGATGATTCAGCGATTGGGTTGACATTGACAATGCCACGTAGAAGACTCCTGCTCTTAGGGCTGACAGCTGCCAAAAACAAATCCTTGCCTTAAAGGCTTAAAGCTGAACAAATCTCGTCTTTCTTTGACCCCTCCAGACCCATGCAAATGCGAGGAGGGGCCGAGAAGCCGGACCTCCCTCCGGTCATGCTCTCGGGCCTGCCCAGGGACCAGCTGAGACCCCTGCCGCCCCCCCATCACCCCCATCCTCCCCCGGTCCACCACAGGTGGGAGCAGCAGCAGCAGCAGGGCCAGCTGTACGAGTCCCACCCGCCGCCTCAAGGACCCTCGCCCATGGCGCTGCCCAACGAACACGCACTCCGCCTCCACAGCGGCGGCTACGCGGGCAGCGGCTCCCACCAACTGCCCCCGAGCAGACACGGCCACAGCCTGCTGAAGGTGAGAGCTGAAGAAGTGCCGTCGATGTTTTGCCGCGAGAGAACGCAACTCCCGTTGCTCGAGTAGGGCCACCACGATTAATTATCACACAGATAATTGTGGTTTACGATTTAGTTTGTGTTTTTTTTTGCCAACTAAATGTATGCAATTTTAAATTCTGTTTGGTTTTTAGACTTCGGAATCACAAATTGCACACAGACATGACAAATAACCGAAATATACAAATTAATTTCTGACAAATGAGGCTACTATTTCACATGATGTACATGTGACATAGTAGTCCATCGGTGTATGAATGTGTGTGAATGGGTGAATGTAATGCACCTATGTAATGCATCTATGTTAAGGGCTTTGGATAAAAGCGCTTTACACCATATACCATTTTATCATTTACCATTTTATTTACCATTCGCTGTTACAATCTCCACGGTGAACCACAGCCTTTTTTATTGTTCTTTTCACTCACTCTGCGTTCTTCTCTTCTTATTTCCCTCGTCTTCCCCTTGCTCCGTGTCTGCCTCAGTTCGGGGGTCCCCAGGAACAGCACCCCCCCAGAGGCGCCCCATCACTAGGAGAGGAGATGTGGGCTCAGGTGCAACAGGTAAAGCCCCCACTAATTGGCTAAGCTCATGTTTCACTACCATGCATACAAACAAAGGTATTACCATGCTGATAGTCACTCCTGCTACGGCGGCTGAGCTCACAGGTTCGTTTCAGGGCTGCAACTAGCCATTATTTTCGAAGCAATTATTATATTGATTCATATTCGATTCATCAAAGAATCGAGAAGCGTGTTTCTTTTTTTTAATACATTGTTATTATACTTCATCGCGCAACGGTGTCATGGGAAAATAGCCGATCTACCTACAAGCACACGTCATGGGCTTGTAGATCTGTTATTTTCATGAATCTTATTTGTTTTTGTTAAAAAAAATCGTTAACGTTTCACAGGCGACATACACGAAATGATCAAATAATTTTTTTTACATTAAATTGTTGATTATCTAGGAGAACTCAACGTCTCAGTGCTCACACCTGTGTTTCCACTTCCAGCAGCAGCAGCAGCAGCAGCAGCAGCAGAGGGGCAGTTACCAGGGGAAGATGCTCATTGGTCAGCTGAAGAGGCCGGCGCCTCCACTGGGAGAGCACTCGGTCATCCAGCACACACCGACGCCCTCCCTGCACCCCCCGCCGCCGTCCCGCCCCGGCCCCGAAGACTGCCCCAGCCCCAGCAAGAGGAAGAGGAGCTCCGATCAGGTCAGGAACGGTCTCTCTCCACTCTCCAGCCAGACTTTTGGCTCGCACACGTTTTCAAATGCGTAACGAGTAACGCAGATTAACTCGTTTTAAGTACAGCAAATCGGATTTGTGGCCTATCCAGATTGGAATCCGATTGATTAACAAGATTCACAGATTTTTGTGAATCGTATCTGATTTCTAACGACGTGTCCCGGTCTGGATACACGGACGCCTGATTTATTCTTTGTCACATGACGACGGTGTTGCTCTTCGAAAATAGCCGACCTACACGCGTTGTGGGCTTGTAGATGGGCTACTTTAGGCCATCTTGCAAGTAACAGTGTCAGTAACAGGACAATGGACAGTCAGTCCTAAAGATCAGCTTTGAGAAACAAATGGGATTTGCCTGTGTGTGTGTGTGGTCTCTTGTGACCCTACAGTAGTTAAGTCCAGTGTTCTGTCCAGGTACCACACCCAGGGCTGCAGCGCTTCCCTGCCCCGGGCCAGGCTCCCGGTCCTCAGCAGCTGCATTATCCCACTCCCAAACCAGCCTTCTGGAACCCTCTCCAAAAGGTCAACCCTTCCTGGGTCCCGCAGACGGCCGACCGCAAGAACCTAGTGCCACAGGAGTTCCAGGTCTGCACCGTAAGACAATGCGGCTACGTTTTATAGCTGAATCACATTGATGAGATTAACCACTTGAACCCCGTCAGCCACATTCTGGGATCTACAAGGTGTACAAGCTCGTAGATCGGCTTTGTGTAGATGGGGGAAAGAATGCTGCCAATTCTTGTCCAGTTTACTAAGTTTGTCTTGGAAAGTTGTTCGTTACCCCAAGCGATAGCTAATACTTTGTTCTGTACATTAGTTGATTACTTTCTTCTTGTTTTTCTTTACCTTTATTATTTATACAGCTGAAATCCCATTGACATACAAGACCTCTTTTACGAGGGAGAGCCCTGTTTCGGGTAGCAACGGTACAATGAGTTATAACTTAACAAAACAAATGAAAAACCCTGAACATTTGCTGGGGATGAAATTATATTTTCAGGATTGTTCAAGCAAAATGACACTTTGGTAGTGATTTACCTTCAAATATTGGCTAGATATCCTCTCTTTTTATTAGAAAATAATAATAAATATTAAATCACATTGACTTACTAGTGAAACACGTCTCAAAGTCGCTCTTTTAGCACATAGACATCATCATCATCATCATCCTTCGACTGTCGTCGAGATCGTAGATGCCACGTCTTTCCATAGACATACACAAAGTGGATTCTGGCAATGCATAACGCAATTATGAAACCTGACACCTGTTTTCTCCCTCCCCCTCTCAGGACCCCACCAAACAAGGCATGAGCGGCTACACCCACACGTCCTCTCCACCCACCTCCACGTCGTCGCCCACCTCGTCTCCCGGAGGCGGCAGCGGCGGCTATACACAGGGATGTGGCGGTGCCCCCCTGTCCCACAAGGCTGCCTTCCAACCTCAGGCTGCAAACCAGCAATCCCCGAACCCCTCCTCCTCCTCGTACCCCCACCACTTCGGCGGCTCCTCCAAACCCAGCCCAGCCTCGGCTCGCCCCCCGGCGGCCTCGGAGCAGCCCCGTGGCGCTCCTCTCCAAAGGGGACCTCCTCCTCCTGCATCTTCCGGCGGGTTTCGGGGCAGCAGCCAAGCGAGTCCCTGTCACCCTCCTCCGTCTACTCCGACCAGGGAGCAACACCCGCGCCCCCAGTCATCACCAGCAAACTCCCCTGCTGCCAGCAGCAGCGGTGTGCCTTACAGCAGCCACTTCCAGCCTCACCCAGGGCTGGGGCACCAGGGCCCTCCTCCTCCTCCCCCTCCTGCCAGCAACACCGCAGTACCTCAGCAACAGCACAGCAGCTCCCATGTGACCTGGAGACTCCCTGGCGGCAGACCCAGTGCTCACTGCCTGGTGAGTACAGACACAGCACAGCACACTAACCAGCTCACTGCACTAACCACTACACTAACCAGCTCACTCCACTAACCAGCTCACTGCACTAACCACTGCACTAACCAGCTCACTGCACTAACCAGCTCACTCCACTAACCAGCTCACTCCACTAACCAGCTCACTGCACCAGCTCACTCCACTAACCAGCTCACTGCACTAACCAGCTCACTGCACCAGCTCACTCCACTAACCAGCTCACTCCACTAACCAGCTCACTCCACTAACCAGCTCACTCCACTAACCAGCTCACTCCACAACCAGCTCAGCTCACTCCACTAACCAGCTCACTCCACTAACCAGCTCACTCCACAACCAGCTCACTCAACTAACCAGCTCACTCCACTAACCAGCTCACTCCACTAACCAGCTCACTCCACTAACCAGCTCACTCCACTAACCAGCTCACTGCACTAACCAGCTCACTCCACTAACCAGCTCACTGCACTAACCAGCTCACTCAACTAACCAGCTCACTCCACTAACCAGCTCACTTGTAAACACTTTGTTCATGGACTATCATTATATACAGTATAATGTTATAGTGCAGTGATTGAATCTGAAGACGTGTCGTCTTGTTTTCCCCAACAGGAGCCAGGCCTCTACAGACATCCAGGGCTGCTACCTCAGGGCCAGCAGAGCCAGAATCGGGTTGCGGAGAGCCGGGCACTGCATGCCCACTCCCAGCACCACCACCACCAGCTCAGCCCCCCGCTGGTCCCAGTGAACCCCACCCGTACCCCTGTTATCACCCCCAACCTCCCTGCCTCCCAGGCTCCTTGCACCGTCAACCGCTATGCCAGCAGCCACGGCGACAGCGGGGCTAAAACTGGAGTCTCCACTGTGACCGTAGCACCCCCTCTTGGCTGCTCGGTGAACAGCGCCCTTCTCAACAAAGACAGCTGGCAGAGAGTGTCCTCCGTTACCCCCACGTCTCAGCTGGATGCTCTGCTGCAGCAAGGCTATCAGGTAGTTAACTAGCTGTCCATGATCTCAAGGCTATCAGGTAGTTAACTAGCTGTCCATGATCTCACTGATATTCTGTCATTATGCTAGCCATCACGTTTTCGATTGAATCAAATTTATTGAGAAGTTATTTTTGAGTGGTGCTAACCGCACTAACATGTGACTTTACACAAAGTGTGTGTATCTATCAACGAGTCCAATGCGAAAACATTCGGATAGATTGTTTTTTAAATAAATGACCACATGGATTAGATAGTGGGATTAACTCTCGCACCCCTCCTCCTACCAGGGAGCTGCGGCGGGCACTGCCAACCACCCTCCTTCCCGACTGGCACCGGCAAAACCTCAGCAGCTGCCTGGACCCGGCGCCAACCCCGCGTCCGGCCAGTCGTCGCACTACGGGACGTCGTCGCACTACGGCCGGGCAGCGGCCGCCAGCGAGCGACCCCCTCCCGCGTCGCCCAGTTCCTTGTTCTCCTCAGGGCACCACCAGAGGGCGGGGGAGAGCGTGATCACGACCAGTCGAGTCGCCAACCCTCTCCCGGCGGCCAGGCCTCTCGCCAGCACGTGTTGTCCGACGCTGACGGCGGCATCTCATCGCGCCAGCGTGGTCTCGGCCTCGCAGGCGCCCAGCACCGCCGCCTTGCTGTCCAGATCGGGCCACCAGGTAAGCCTATCGCAGTTGTTACACAATCGCCTGGCGGTGATTATTTGCAAATCATCGCAATTTTTGGATTGAATACTTTATTAGGTCCATCTGTATAAGTGAATGTACAGATTCAGATGGTTACTGGTGGCTTAATTTGTGCACCCTTAGGCTAACGACATATAACATGTAAATCACACAAAAAATACACTTGAAATTGACATTTTACCTCATTGGCTGCACATTAGCATGAAAGGAATGATGTCCAGGAATCCAGAGAAACAATAAAATAAACAAACGAATCGGTCAAATAAACCTATAATGAAACATAACATAAAACTTAATATATATATAAACATAATATTAACAGAGAAACTTATATCTGGACATGTAACACAATAAAACAAACCTTATGACCATAGTTATTTATTTAGATTATTGGTACCTACCGTGTATAATTAAGCTATTCGTCATATCTGCCTGGTGCAATTTTTGTTTACAAAGCCTAAAAGGAGAGCAGAAATGCAACTATTATTTATAAGTCTCAAAGTTAAAATGCCCAAAACCCCAATTCAATTATTGTCATTTACAAGTATTTGTATGACAATTAATGGTTGAACTTTACTTGTCCTGCCCGTGACAGCCCTACCACCACCAGGCCGGATCCTCCTCAGCCCAGCCTGCCTCCCGCGGTCAGCCTCCCCCCGGCCCCTCGGCTCCCATCTCTCAGCAGGCCACCGTGGACGCGCTGGACAAACTGGACGCCGAGCTCGAGGGCCACATGCAGGCCGAGGAGAGGAGGAAGAGGGAGCGAGAGCAGGAGGAGGAGCGGAAACACAGGGAGGAGGAGAGGAGGAGGCGCAGGGAGTGGGAACGACAGCAGCAGCAGCAGCAGGAGGAGCAGCGCAAGAAGAAGGAACTGGAGATGGAGCAGGAGCGGAAGAAGAGAGAGCAGGAGGCGGAGTGGAAGAGGAGAGAGTGGGAGAAACAGGAGGAGGAGAAGAAGAGGAGAGAGTGGGAGAAACAGGAGGAGGAGAAGAAGAGGAGAGAGTGGGAGAAACAGGAGGAGGAGAAGAAGAGGAGAGAGTGGGAAAAGCAGGAGGCGGACCGGAAGAGGAGAGAGTGGGAGAGGCAAGAGGAGGAGAAGAGGAGAGAGTGGGAGAAGCAGGAGGCAGAGAAGAAGAGGAGAGAGTGGGAGAAGCAAGAGGAGGAGAAGAGGAGAGAGTGGGAGAAGCAGGAGGCGGACCGGAAGAGGAGAGAGTGGGAGAGGCAAGAAGAGGAGCGCAAGAGGAGAGAGTGGGAGAGGCAAGAGGAGGAGCGGAAAAAGGAGGAAAAGGAGAAATGGGAGAGAAAAGAGGAGGAGAGGAGACGGTGGATGGAGAGGAGGGTGAAGGAGGAGCTGAGCAGTCCTAAAGGCAAGGAGCAGACCGCTATCGAGAGTCTGGAGAGACTGCTCTCTGGCGACATGTCGCTCACCTCCCCACCTCCCCCTCGCCTCTCCTCCGTCTGCACTACTTCTTCAGCCCTACCGCCCGCCGCCTCTGCCCAGGCCTCGCCGCCTTACCCCTGGTTGAGTCGCGGCGGCGCACCGCCGTGTCCTCCGGGCCCCGCTCTCGCCGCCCCCGTGGAGAGGTTGTGTCCACCCCCTCTCACGCCCCAGACGGAGTACGCCAGAGAGAAGCAGAGGCAGAGAGACATGTGGGGCAACGTCGGCAGCACAGCGGCGACCCAGAGTCCGCCATCCACACACCATACCTCAGGGATGAACCAGCAGGCGTACGCCACCCAGGCCCACAACAAGCCCCACGCAATGCAAAACGCGCCGTCGCTATCCAAACGCGGGGATAGAGACGATTGCGGCCCGCGGCACACACCCCCAGGGAGTCTCGGCGCTCTCCCGGCACCGGCGCTGAGGGAACCCCCAAAGTTGTACCAGGCTTTCCCGAGAGACTCGCTGCCGAGCCCACCGCTCCTCCACCACAGCCTGGGCAGCAGCCGCAGCGGTGAGTCTGACAGCGCTCAGTTTGAGGAGGAACCCTCGGAGATGTCGACGCTGCTCCCCGACGGTCTGGCCAACATCATGGCCATGCTGGACGAGTCCATCAAGAAAGAAGAGGAGATGTATTGCAGCACCAAGGGGTCCCTCGACGCGTTCCCCCCCAGCATCCTGCCCGTCAAGAGCTACCTGTGTGCCCCGGACCTCATTGCGGCGCCCAAGCACCAGCCTAACCAGGAGGAGTTTGGATCCAATCCCCACGCTAGCCCTCCCGTGCTCAGCCGCCAGGGCTCCCTGGCGTCCCCTTGCAGCCGGACGTCGTCTCTCAACGAGGACGACGACGATTGCCTCAAAGTTTCTCCGAACATCCACATCAACCCCAGACACTGCATGGAGACGGGAATGGGATCCGCCAACACCAATTACCGCCACTGTGATCTGGCCAAGCTCTACGGCCTCACTGATCTGGCTAAAAGCGAAGCCGACGAAGAGGAGGATGAATACTATTCAGAGACCCCCTCCTGCTCCCCACCACCTCAAAGACCCCACCTGCACCAGACGGGAATGAGCAGCATATTCAAGTCCCAGACTTTGATTCCGGAGAGCCAGAAGTACGCTTACAGAGGCGGGCCTTTTGGAAGACCCCCTGCCTCAGCACTGCTTGGGGTCAAATATTCCTCATCACTCTCGTTGGGTCCCGACATCTGCCGCCAGCAGCAAAGCACCTCCCCCACCTCTGACTCCACCAGTCACCCGGGATTCAGTCCGGCTCTTCCACCTCAGAAGCCTTCTCCCTCTCCTGTGTTGGAGGACAAGATAGTGAAGGTAGAGGAATCTGACATCTGGGAGCACAAGGCGGGGAAGTTGGAGGAAGCTGACATCTGGAGGGACACTAGAGAAACTGAGAGACTGCTAGGGTTTGTTAAAGAAGAACACATCCCCTCCATAGAGCCTAATCAGATGGAGATGAAGGAGGAACAGAAGCTGACCACCATCTCGGAGTCTTCTCTTGCAGAGCTGGGCAGAATCTGCGAGATCAACCTCAGTCAGCTCTCTGACAAGAGCTCTACGGGCGAATCCATAGCCCACATCCGGCAGCAGGACAGACACGAGACAGAGAGAGGGAAGGAACGAGAGAGAGACAGAGATGGGGAGAAAGACCATAGGAGAAAGCATGGCCACGGCCACAGCAGCAGCAAGAAGCACGAAGAGAGGAAGGAGAGAAAGAAAAAGCACAGGGAAAAGAGGGAAGAGAGTTCCACCTTCTCTTCTTCCTCCTCCAACTCCTCGGGCTCCAGCCACAAGCGGCATAAGGAGGGCAAGAGCCACAAGGAGAAGAAAGACCGCAGGGTCCTCGGCGACCTCGACCTCCAGTTCAAGGAGGTGCGAGAGAAGGACAGCACTCGTTCGGACTCGGAGAAAAGGAAGCGAAAGGAGGCGCCTGGCACTGCCGGATCCACCAGTGACGGGGAGCATGCCGAATGGGCCTCCAAAACCTCTGGAGGAAAAAATGACAAGGAGTCACCCGGTTCCTCGCTGGTCTGCACAGACTTCATGAAGCTGAAGGCGCTGTCGGACGGCCCGCCCAAGGAGCTGAAGATTCGCCTGATCAAGGTGGAGAGCGGGGACCGGGAAACATTCATCGCCTCCGAGGTCGAGGAGAAGAGAATCCCACTGGAGGAGATAAACATCAAGAACGACGCCAAGGACATCATCAGGGCCTGCAAGTAAGTAGGAGTGTATTAATTACCGTAAACTCAGCACAAAAAGTTTGGAAACTTAACTTTGGTCGGCTATTTCTCCCCTTTAATAATACCAATTGGTATTGTAATTTATATAGTTTTGTATTGTTTATTAGTCACCTTTACAACGAGGTATAGCTTGTAAGGATTGGGCATTCCTGGAATGATCAACACAGCTAAACGTGTGGGTAGCGCCTCCAAAGAATTTGCCAAAATGGCAAATGGGTGGTATTCACCCTTGTTTTGAGTTGCTTAGCGGATTGGATGATTGCACTCTCCCACAGTAATAAGGAAAAAACAACACATATTGGCCACTTTTACACTTTATCATTTTACACTCAGTGTTGGGGAACTCAGTAGCGTGTGGAAGATCCATACACAGCCACAACAGCTTGTCACCCACCTAGTCACATTTTGCTGTGGGATGGCATACCATTCCTCAACCAGGATTTGTTGCAATTGCAAGTCAGCCGATATGGTTCTGTTGGTCACTCTAGCACGTACAGCACGCCCAAGCTGATCCCACAAGTGTTCAATCAGGTTGAGGTCTGGACTCACGGCAGGCCATTCCATCCTCTCCCCCTCCCAAATTCTGGAGGTACTCTGTGATAATCCTGGCTCTGTGAGATATGGGATCGCCGCTGGCTGCAGAATCTCATCCCGATATGTCACTGCATTGAGATTGCCTTCAATCATGACAAGTTCTATCTTGCCTGTGAGAGATATACTGCCCCAGGCCCATACCATACCAAGCTGCTGTGGCTGCGTATGGATTTTCCAGATGCTGTTGAGTGTAAAAATGGCCAATATGTGTTTTCCTTATTACTGAGGGAGACTGCAATCATCTAATCCGCTAAGCGACTCAAAGCAAGGGGTGAATACCAACCATTTGACTATTGTTTTTTTCTACCCACACGTAGCTGTGTTGCTCATTCCAGGAATGCCCGATCCATACAAGCTATACCTCGTTGTAACGATAAAAACGATATCAAATACAATACCAATTGGTAATATTAAAGGGGAGAAATAACCGATCAAAGTTAAGTTTCCGAACTTTTTGTATTGAGTTTAGTTTTGCATGGTTCATGCCTTATGTTTTTATTAACCCATTTAGACCTGAGGCCTCCTAAAGCCAAAACTAAGGTTTTCTGAAAACCTTCAAATTCTTACAAAAACAAATATACATAAATAAATGTTGCTATATGAGACACAGGGTGTATGTGACACAGAGCCACCATTAAAGGTAAAACAACGTATAGGTAGCACCAGGTCCAAATGGGTTAAAGTGGGTTTCCTGGTTTAATTCTGTTTGTTTACTTTGGTTTTACATTTTCAGAGGTGAAATTGAAAAAGGTCAGGAAAAGAATATTGTGATTTAAAAACTGAAGCAAAACAATATGATCTATATATCACGGTTGAAAGTGACAGCTAATAAAATGCAAGATAGATTTCATAGGATACATAATTTAGTTTAGTTCTGTAAACACACTGCAATAGAGTCGGAAGTCAAGTAAATTGTATTTATAGAGCACATTTAAAAACAACCAGGGTTAACCAAAGTGATATTGTTATACAGCATATAACAAAACATATGAGAATTACAGGAAGAATATACACAACAACACATTATAAAAGTCACATTTTTTGAGCAGCAGTGGGGCATTTGTTTGTTTAAAAGAGAATATATCATATGTGTCTTTAGTCTGGACTCCAGAGAAGGTTTAGCATTCCCACTGACATGGTCAGTTTGTGTTTGTGTGTGTGTGTGTGTGTGTGTGTGTGTGTGTGTGTGGTGGCCAGTCCAGTGTGTCCACCTGACGTGATGCATTCTTATGTTGTTTCAGGGGTTCGAGGTTTAAAGGGAAGTTCAAAGAGTCCTTCCTGCTCCCAGCTTTCTCTGTCAAGCCTGACAAGAACACGGAGATGCCCCTTCCCAGGGAGAAACTCAACCCTCCCACACCCAGCATCTATGTAAGTCACTTCACCTCGCAACTCAACCCTCCCACACCCAGCATCTATGTAAGTCAATTCACCTCGCAACTCAACCCTCCCACACCCAGCATCTATGTAAGTCACTTCACCTCGCAACTCAACCCTCCCACACCCAGCATCTATGTAAGTGACTTCACCTCACAACTCAACCCTCCCACACCCAGCATCTATGTAACTGCACATCGCGTGCACGTCAGAAAAACCTTTTTTTTAATCTGAAAAAATAAATAAATATATTTATATATTTTTTTAAAATAAATAACGTAACTTTACGTCTTGGCACAGGGGGGTTTACTGCTTAAAACGTAACCAAACATTCCTGGCACAGATTGGATTAATCATTTTCATATTTGATTTGGAAAATGCACACCAGCCCCATGACTTGAAATCAAGCCAAATTATGCCACTATTATATGGGCACATTCTGCCCTCTCGTGGTGGTTTAGTGTAGTGGTCTTCAAAATCTGGTGCAAGTCAAAGCACCTTCATAGTGAAAATAGCCTATAGCCATATCTACAAGCTACAAAAATTACATGAATATACATTTAAAAATATGGCCAAATATCACCAAAATGTGGTTATAAAAACATAAATAAAAACAATAAAAATGTAAGTAAAGTTTTGCCTTGCTTTGTTCTGCAGTTGGAGAGCAAGAGAGACGCCTTCTCCCCCGTGCTGCTGCAGTTCTGCACCGACCCCAACAACGCTGTGACCGTCATCAGAGGCCTGGCCGGCTCGCTGAGACTCAGTACGTTTACAAACCATGCACTCAGAAACGGATTATTTCTATATTTTAACTTTTGTGTTGGTTTTTTTTAGCCTTCATTTTTATCCCATGATTTTGCAACGCATTTTTTTCACCCAGTGTCAATTATCTAAGCCACCATTCTCTAATAATAATGGATTACATTTTTATTGCGCTTTTCTATGCACAGTAGTGCTTTACAATGGTCCATTCATTCATACATCGTCCTCAGTTGCCACATTCACACACCAATGGTGGCAACCACTGGGAGCAATTAGGGGTTCAGAGTCTTGCTCAAGGACACTTCGACACGAACTCTGGGGAAGCCCGGGATCAAACTGGGAACCTTGTGTTTCCCATCCGGCTGTTCTGCCGACCACTCTACCCTACCCTACTCTACCCTGAGCCACTGCTACCCCACGTGCCACATACGTATTGGCTCTATAGTCTCTGGTTGCCATCGAGCTGAAAGACCTCTGACGTCTCTTTTGGTCGTTGTGTGCACAGATCTGGGCCTGTTCTCCACCAAGTCCCTGGTGGACGCCAACGCAGAGCAGTCGGTGGAGGTCAGGACGCAGGTGCAGCAGCCGGCGGACGAGAACTGGGACCCCACCGGGACCAGTCAGGCCTGGCCATGCGAGAGCAGCCGCTCCCACACCACCATCGCCAAGTACGCCCAGTACCAGGCCTCGAGCTTCCAGGAGAGCCTACAGGTAAACCAGCCATGCACGCACGCAATTTGATCTATTATGACCACATTGACTGGCACGATTGTTTCCGTCTCTGTCCATTCATGTGCCACAAGTATTTTAAAGTGAGGTGCTTCATTCAAGGGGAAAAAATGCCTCAGGCCTTAACCAGTAGTTAGCTCACGGATAAGCAATCCTATCACAGGAGGATCACGGTCCACCCGAGGCATGATTTATTCTTGAACCACGACCAGCGACGCGACCGGAATCGGTCGTAAATAATCCCCAGTTTTTATCTGGGATTAGAATCCGAGATAAAAGGCTGTTAAGATTTTGGCTATTGTTCAAGTCAACGAGGGGGGAACCTTTTTACTGACGGACCAAGCACTTTTATCTCGGTTTATCTCCTAGATGGACACGGAGACAGGTTTTGTGAAAAACCTATGCTGATATATCAGTGGTGCCTCAAACCTTTTCATGTCAAGGACCCCCAACATTATATGTATTTGCAGACCCCCCCCCATCTCAAAATATGTTGTTCCAGGGACCCCAGAAGCAAAGATTTGAGATTAAATTGTTCGCTTTAAAAATACATATACATTCAAAGATTACACACATTTTCACAATATATATATTTTTAGTAGAGCTTGTATATTTTAACCACATAAGCCCTATACGTGACCTCGTATACAACACATCATTAGATCGGTTCTCAACGCATCATGAGCTTGTAGGTCTGCTATTTTTGCCATCGGGCCGGTGTGTGCGGGACCTTGGAGGAATAGTTTGATGTTCAGCACCTGAGTAACGTGCCATGATGTGTGTGTGTGTGTGTGTGTGTTCAGGAGGATAAACCTAGTGAGGATGAAGATGATGATGAAGAGGAGAAGGAGAAGGACAAGGACAAGAAACCACCCAGCACTTCTGACAAGGACGGCCCCAAGGACAGCAGCAGGTAACACAGGGTTAAAGCTGTGGTGGAAAAAAGTACTGCTTCCTCGAAACGACCTGTTGTATAATATGGATTTGACAGTGCAAATATGAAATAATATACGTGTTCCAAGCACTGCACTGAGTCTCTGACTTGCCTCCCTCCCTCAGTGGTGAACAGAAACAAGTGGGGAAGATCATTAAGTTTGGCACCAACATCGACCTGTCTGATCCCAAGAGGTAAGCCGCTACATAAAGAAATTATGTGAGACATAACTAATTCTGTCAGTACCTTACGCCTTATCCCTAAACCTTTTTATTCTTTTTTTTCCATTTTACTATTTTGAAAATGATTCAACTAGCCAATCTACATTGACACGTTGTGAACGTGTAGATCGCCTATTTGAACTATTCAAAAATGTGTTTTTTTTTAAATGGTAATAAAAAGAATCACACACGTGTGAAGTGAGCGGTGCCTTTTATCATGATGTGATGATGATGTACGATGATGAGAACGTCCTCGTACATCAGCCAATCAAAATAATTGATTCCGTGCTCAAACGGACACACACACACACACAGCTGTGCATTGGAGCAGCTGCACCGCTCAAAAAAGACAAATAGGTTTAGGGGTAAGGGGTAATGGACTGATAAAACAGGGCCCATGAGGTGTGATCATGTACCCTTTACCCTTTTAAAACAAAATTATTTAAATAGATTTTAGTGCATCACTGTAAAGAAAACATCAAAAGCCCATAGACTTGGCTACCACATGACTTCACATGTTGTTTTTTTTGTCCACTAGGTGGAAGCCCCAGCTGCAGGAGCTGCAGAAGCTGCCTGCCTTCATGCGCGTGGCGTCCAGTGGCAACATGCTGAGCCACGTGGGACACACCATCCTGGGCATGAACACTGTCCAGCTGTACATGAAGGTGCCCGGGAGCCGCACTCCTGGTACGAACACTCACCTCTGATTGATTGATACGTGACTTTGAACAAGTTGTGAACAGTACGTTCACAAGTTATGCTATGCGGAAGAAGATGGCATGAAAAGCCCGCAGGGGTTGTTTCCCCGCTGTGACGCCTTGTACTCAATTCATCAGTAATACATGCAATACGATACAATACATGTCTGTAAAAGATCCAGTTGCAGCAAAGGGTATATTTTACAGAAGACTGGTTTTCCACTGGTGTCGTTAGGACAGGACTCCCCCTTCCTTTGGTGGGTCGCCCAGGTGGCGCCTCAGCCCTAACCTTTAACTTCACAGAAACGATGCTTTAAGCTAACCTTAACGCTAAGCCTAACCTCACAAACGTCATGCTTACGGTAACCCTACCCTCAAAACCGCGTCGACCTGGGCGAAACACCGGGAACCGTAGTCCTGGGCGAAACACCGGGAACAGACAGGAGTCCGTAGTTCAGACGGTGACTCTGATCACGTCACTGAAACTCACCTGAGCGTGTCACCATGAAATGACCACAAAACGGGGCATTTCCTGTTTGCTGGGTTCTTAATGCATTCCACATGAGGTGGCAGCATAGTAGAATGTAAATGTTCCCCTTGTTTGAGATGAGTTCTTTTGGGGGGGGGGACAAGGTCAGATGAGATCAGCTCTGGTGTATGCCCACGGGCATCACTCACCCACAAGAGAAGTAGAAAAAATAGCCGACCTACAAGTTCATGGCAAGTCGCGGGCGCTACGTGCTGTGAGCTAGCATCGCTGTGAAGTCGGCTATTTTCCATGTTATTAGGCTACATTTTCCACTTTTGCATTGACAAGCAATGGCAATAAATTGAGCTGGATGGTTCCATACTACCAGATAAATGCTGATGTTTTTTCAAAGTCTGATTTTTAAGATGGCATTTTTATTTCCAGGCTAGGAGTAGAAGGGCAGTTTGTTGGCCATATAGGGTTGCATAATATATTGAAAGTGTATCGTCGCATCGCAATATTAACGTGCACAATATACATATCGCAAAGGCAATACACACAGGGGTGCACAGTCCTCAGGGAAGCACCTGGAGATGTTCAATGGTATGCTTTATGACCAAATAGGAGACTACAATCCATGCGTTACAGTGCTGTATAGGAGCTAGGAGGCTACAATGCGTTACAGTGCTGTATAGGAGCTAGGAGGCTACACTGTATGCGTTACAGTGCTGTATAGGAGACTACAATGCATGTGTTACAGTGCTGTATAGGAGACTACAATGCATGCGTTACAGTGCTGTATAGGAGACTACAATGCATGCGTTACAGTGCTGTATAGGAGGCTACAATGCATGCGTTACAGTGCTGTATAGGATACTACAATCCATGCGTTACAGTGCTGTATAGGAGGCTACAATGCATGCGTTACAGTGCTGTATAGGAGACTACAATGCATGCGTTACAGTGCTGTATAGGATACTACAATCCATGCGTTACAGTGCTGTATAGGAGACTACAATGCATGCGTTACAGTGCTGTATAGGATACTACAATCCATGCGTTACAGTGCTGTATAGGAGACTACAATCCATGCGTTACAGTGCTGTATAGGAGGCTACAATGCATGCGTTACAGTGCTGTATAGGATACTACAATCCATGCGTTACAGTGCTGTATAGGAGACTACAATCCATGCGTTACAGTGCTGTATAGGAGACTACAATCCATGCGTTACAGTGCTGTATAGGAGACTACAATGCATGTGTTACAGTGCTGTATAGGAGACTACAATGCATGTATTTCACTGCTGATTTATAGCACATTACATATTACATATTAAGTGCAACCGAGCCATATTAATATTGTTTTGCGCATTTAAAAGCAATTGATCCGTTAAGAGAACTACCTATGACGGCAAACTGCTTACTTTAATTGACGGAAATCTAAAACGGTGGATTTCAAAATAAGCCACTTGTAATGAATTGTCAACACTAGTCTACTTACAGGAAGTTTAACATTTGTAGCTCTAGTATATGACACTAGAGCTAGTAGCTGACACTATAAATAATTTGTTGAGCACATCTTTTCATTTGATATGCCGCGCAACATTTATTTTGACTCATGCGTAGGGATGGAGCTCGTTAATCTTTATTGATAACGAGCACCTTATCGATCAGGCTTATCGAGCCGAGTTCTTATCGAGCTCACTATCAAGCTTTTTTTAAATTATTTTGTGGAAAGATGGAGACAATACATTCTGAACAGAACCAGTATATTTTGCTAGGGCCTTCAAATACAGTACTTTTCTAACAAGACGGATCGCCTTCTTGATCGCCTCTTGTCTTGATTGTTTAAACATGATGTCATGGGCCGCTATGCTCGATAACAGGCTTGATAAGCCCAAAGCTTATTGATACCAATCAGATTTCTTTCTGGGTATCGTTATCGAGCTCCATCCATACTCATGCGCACTTGAGCATCCCGTGCTATGTGCACCCCTGAATATACTGTACATACCGTTGTATTTCAACACAAGTACACATATATACGATTTGTATAAAGGATGTTTTTGTTATTGGAACAAAATGTTGTAATGGGAGCAGTGTTGTATGGTTAAGGTGGTGGTGTATATAGTCATAGTCGATAGCAGCCAGGTGCAATGTTTTCAATAAAATATATTTTCATATCGTTGAATGGAAATATACAGTAATCCCTTTCTTTCTGCCCTTCTCCCTTTTTTTTCAGTGTGCAAAAAACACTGAAACACTACAATAGGCTTTTCATTGTCTGGGTTAGCTGTTAGCTGCAACCCTAACTAAGGCAGAAAGACATTAGAACTTTACGAGTTATAAGCCCCGTTCGTTCACACTTTTCTAGATTTGCGGGCAATGTGGTGGCATATTAGATTTTGGTGCATATTGTGTGTGAAGAACGTGCGCCGGATCTTGAATGGCGGGCAATCTTGTTTGGGCATTTGTTCCTGGTTAGGACCTTCAACGTTGTCTGCATTCTTGTCCAGCCACGCAAGTGTGAACGTCACGACAGTGCTTTTCAGTGAGTGCAACTGTTGTGTTCAATATTAGTTTTCTACATGAACGAGTGTTCTACAATAGACCCTTCGCTAAACCCCACCCCGAAACGATTGTCCAATGTTAGCTTAGCAACCATTGCTAAACTGGCATATGGGCTGTCAAGCTTCCGTCGCCTGTCATAGCTGTCAATGTTATTTTGCTTGGCACATACACACACGCACACGCACGCAGACACAATTTGCAACATAATAGCAAGAATAGGCATTATCACGATAAAGCGGTGGTGACTATGAACCAGCAACAGATTCCACTTATACACATGCATTTTCACCCCTTTGCCCAAGCTGAAACGTGCACTTATTAAACTGCCAGGCCGCATGGCTGTGCTGTTGAACACAATCACATATGCACTGCGGCTTAACGTCGGGAAGGTTACGCGATTCACCCGCCCAGGTGATGGCAATACTATTAATCAATTGTAATTATATACAACGGGTCGTTTCGAGGAAGCAATTTGATTGGTTGAAACAGCTTTATAGCCATGCTTAAACGACAGTATAGGAACACCTAATCAAAACATAGAAATCAGCTGTGCTGCTGTCCCAGAGAGCAGTGGAATGTGTTACTAGGCTAGCGAGTTTCTTGGGACATTTGTGGTCGTAGGATTCTTTTTTTAGCGAATATCTTAGTTTTAAGGGTAACTGTTGTATAATTTCAATATTACACTCGAGGGTGTTCTTTACCTTCAAGTGTAATATTGCTTTATCGTAACAAAGGTGCAACTCATATAAAACAAATTAATGTAGAAATCCGCAGTGATCTGATGCAGATTGTTGATGCCGATGGTCACTATTAGATTTATTATATGCATGTTTAGAAACATATGTGTAGTTTAGGCTGTTGATATTTTGATAGCAGGTCTATGCGTTATGGAAGACAGTCAGTAACTTTCCGAGTTCAACACACCAGCAATTCAGAATCACAGCTCTGCCTGTTTTGGATTCCGTTAAAGTATATGAATTCATTTGTTCGACTATTTATTAACTTCTAGTCTTACCTTGCTCGTGCTGTAAATGAAAACTCCTCCGGACTGGTGATTTGATTGGCGTTAAAGTTGATTGAGTTGCATATGTTTCGTCTTTCTAACATTTCCTCGTGTTTTTAGTTTATTGAAATAATGTCATGCACATTTTCCCCCCAGTGCATAGCCTACTGCATGCCTTGTTGACTAGATTTAGAAGAGATTTGGAAGCTCTTGCTCCTGAAATGATAGATTATTTAGATGGGAAAATCTGTCATGTAACATGCAAGTCAATGAGTGAAGACCAAGGTCTGGCAGCGTGGAGTGGGTGTGGGGCTTAGCGACTGGCCCATTGAATACTCATTTCATGTAAAAACCTCAGCTACAATATGGGTACAAGTATGCTGTGGTGGAGAGAGAGAGAGAGAGAGAGAGAGAGAGCGAGAGAGAGCGAGAGAGAGCGAGAGAGAGAGAGAGAGACAGAGAGCAAAAGAGCGCGAGAGAGATGGTCGAGTGATCAGAGGTTTATATCAAGACCCAGACTGTGACTTTACTCGAGCATGGTTCAGAGAGAGAGAGAGAGAGCCTGTGACAGCAAGGCTTGCTGTACCCGTGGCGAAAACTGTTCAATGACCAAAAAAATGCTTCCAAGCAATGTTGACATAACTAGAGAAAGGTGAAACTCGATAGGCTATATTTGTTGCATGGACCAACCACAGCAAGTTAAAGTAGCTTCTCATCAAATGCCTAGTATCACGTGCGTACAGTCATCTCTCACGTGAGTATTACGTACCGCCAAGAATGAGAAGGGACCATGCCATCTACTGTACTGGTAAAGAGGGCATGTGCGAACGCCGTTAATGTATTTTCCAACAATGTAACGGCATTCACGTCTACACACAGAAATATGTCTTCGCACTATTCAACAATGTTATCGCACATAATTAATTGCATGTTTTCCCAAACATTGTGCAGGCATTATATACTTTGTCCTCCCCAGTGCAAATAACTAAAATCATTGCTCCCCCCACCAGGCCACCAGGAGAACAACAACTTCTGCTCGGTCAACATCAACATCGGCCCCGGAGACTGTGAGTGGTTCTCCGTGCACGAGAACTACTGGCACGATATCAGCAACTTCTGCGAAAAGTGAGTCACATGCCGTCGCTGTCGGGTGGAAATGTGAAATGTTGCAAATGGATCCATTTGGTCAAAAGCTCTCGTTAATACTTGGTTACATTTTCATGAAACAGTCCGACAGACCGAATCACATTCATTTTCTTAAATTTTGAAATCGCTACTTTTTGAGAGTTTGTCGGTCCCGTTCATTTTTTTGCTGCAACAGTGTTTGTTTGCAATCACACAGACTAAAATACTATGTTCACCCCATGAAGCAATGGCGAAATATTCCCGTATGTGTGTCTCAAAATAATTCCACTCCTATTTCCGCTCAGGCATGGAGTAGACTACCTGACGGGGTCCTGGTGGCCGGTTCTGGAGGACCTCTACAAGGCCAACATCCCGGTGTACCGCTTCATCCAGAGGCCCGGGGATCTGGTGTGGATCAACGCCGGGACGGTCCACTGGGTGCAGGCCGTGGGCTGGTGCAATAACATCGCCTGGAACGTTGGCCCTCTCAACGGTAGGCAGGACCCATGCATCCCGTGTTGGCAGCAGTGTTGATTTTCACTGACGGGGGGCGGCAATGGCTCAGGGGTAGACTCAGTGGCCGGATGGGAAACGCAAGATTCCCAGTTAGAAACCGGGCTCCCCCAGAGTTAGTGTGGAAGTGTTCTTGCACATTACTGCATATTGCATATTACTGTCATTGCATATTACTGCATATTGCATATTACTGCATATTGCATATTACTGTCATTGCATATTCATTGCATATTACTGCATTATTGCAAAATGTAGTAGAGTGAGTATCCAAGAATGCTAATACTTAAGTACTTGGGAATCGTTACCATGCACCGCTGGCTATGTATCACTTGAATAAATGGTAGTGAAACATGGATTGACGCGCTGTGTCTCCGCAGCCTACCAGTACCAGCTGGCCCTGGAGAGGTTCGAATGGAACGTGACGAAGAATGTCAAGTCCATCGTCCCCATGATCCACGTGTCCTGGAACGTGGCGCGCACCCTCAAGATCACAGATGACGAAACCTACAAGATGATCAAGTGAGTAAACCAGCAGTCCAATCCATGTCATCATGGATTGAAGTTCTCAGTCACCACGACTGATTTTAGTCATGTCCGTCAAGTCACTGTAGTGCTTTATTGGGTCGTCCACTCACAGTTAACAGTTTTTGTATTGAGTTGTGCTTGAAACTTTTTTTGTTTTTTGTTTTTTTGTCTCTGATTAATGTACTGTTAAACTGAGTATCTCAAATGCTGTGCTGTGAGAAGGATGGGCACTTAGCTTCAGTCCATGCCTTTTGATCACCTTCACAGGGCTGTTTCCTCTTTTTCTTTGGTGATGTAAACTTTGTACTTCAATCAATCAATCAATCAATCAATCAAGCGACTTCTCTCTGCACTGTTTTTGGTTAGCGAAATACAAGGTTCACTCCCACTTCTATGAAACCTTTTCTGCTGGGCTCGCCCAGGCTATTTTTTATTTTTTTTAACAAAAAACGCCTGCAGTACCCCAGGCTAGAATCCATGTAACACGCTCTCCTGTTTCTCCAGACACTGCCTCCTCCAATCCATCAAACACATCCAGATCTTACGGGACCAGCTGGTGGCCCTGGGGAAGAAGATCTCCTACCAGAGTCGCGTCAAAGACGAGCCGGCCTACTACTGCAACGAGTGCGACGTGAGTCTGATGGGCGTCTTAAAAAGTATCCATCTTCCACCGGCTGCTGTCATTGCCACTCTTGAGGCCGGATCTACACTTGGTGCCACAGTATCATGCACAGAAAACAACCGATGTACAAGCTCACAACATGTTGCGATTCGACACGCCGTGAGCATGTAGATCTGCAGTTTTCATGTTCAGATTGAAATAGTATTTGGCCTATTCAGATTGGAACCAGATTGGTTTGATAAAGTCTGAACAGCAAACAACCACGTGCAAACACATTGATTTGCAAACCAGATTTGCAAAGCGGTCCAAATTGATCGTTTCGTTCCATTTTTACACTCCAGAGATGAAATGAAATAAATGGGGGTCCGTGTCCTACTGATTATCTAACGGGAGGGTTCTTGAAGTGAAAGGGGTTGAGAATCCCTGGTATAACTTTCTCTCTCCTTCTGTGTGTGTGTGGTGTGTGGTGTGTGTGTGTGTGTGTGTGACAGTTGGAGGTGTTCAACCTGCTGTTTGTTACCAGCGAAAGCAGCAGCAGGAAGACGTACGTGGTGCACTGTGAGGACTGCGCCCGCAAGCTGAACCCCAGCCTGTCCAACGTGGTGGTGCTGGAGCAGTACCGCATGGAGGAACTCATGAACACATACGATGCCTTCAAGAACCCGGTGAGCCTGCCCGCCGCAGTGCCAATGCTTCCCTTCCAACAGCTGCCGTTTCATGGTCGTGCGTTGTGAACCGCAAACGGAGTGAGATGTGCCAGTAGAGCAGGGCTTCTCAAAGTGGGTGCCTTGACACAAGTCCAGGGGTGCCTCAGAACACCTAGCGATTCAGTTTAACCGCTTAGTAAAAACGGACGTGAGTTGCACTGTTCTTGGTGCGTTCTCTTTGCAATCTGCAGTACACAAAGTCTCTTCACCAAAAATAGCAGATCTACAAGATTGTAGATCGGCTATCGGCGCAGCACAAACATAATATGCGTTGGGCAACGAAATATTAGTCTGGGCTATGTTGGTTAAATATTCTTGCCATGGCTTAGCGGTCCAGGCACCTTGGCTGGTAATCCAGCATGACAGTGTGTCGCGGGTTCGAGTCCAGATCCCAACGAACTTTGCTGTGTGTCTTCCACCCCATCTCTCTCCCTGTTTCCTGTCTACCTACTATACTTCTATCAATGGCAAAAAAAAGCCCCAAAAATATCTAAAATGAAATATCTCAAATATTCTTGCCATGAAATGAGCCAACATCCTCTTTATGAGCTGGTCGGTGTGGCCACATAAAAACATAATTTTAACACTATCTGCACACTTTTTTTTGAAGAAAATCATCCTCCTAGTATAATCATAGTACCTGCTGATCATGTTTTAGGAAGGGGGAATCACCGCACTCTAAATGTTTGTCACTTTAAATGTTTTACAGCCTAGTGTTGTGTGCAGAGAGTGTTAGAGGGGCAGGGGCTGAAATCCTGTAAGAGGGCACTTTTGGACAAAAATAGCAAATAGCAGATCTACAAGCTTGCGCTGCGACGTGTTGAGAGCTTATAGATCAGCTATTTTCAGGGCACAACCCAGCACTCTTTAGCTAGTGGAGATGCGGTATACGACATGGATTTCAAAACAAATTTGTTCAACGTAAAATACTGTATTCAAGTTCAGGAGACTTCGGGGGAAAAAAGCAATTCTCCTGAATGCTGCCTTCCGGCATGGCATGGAAAGGAGTGGCATTTGCATTTCTTTCACCATAGTAAATGCTGCATTCGTGGTCTGGAAAGGGCAGTTGTTTTACAGACGGGTAAAAGGGCAGGGGCTGAAGCCCCCGTTGATGTCTATGTGTGCACGTCCCTGATTGTGTTTAACCAGCTAACCGTCTCCTCTTCTGTCTCGTGTCCCAAGGCACTGCCCTCCAGCTAACCGTCTCCTCTTCTGTCTCGTGTCCCAAGGCACTGCCCTCCAGCTAACCGTCTCCTCTTCTGTCTCGTGTCCCAAGGCACTGCCCTCCAGCTAACCGTCTCCTCTTCTGTCTCGTGTCCCAAGGCACTGCCCTCCAGCTAACCGTCTCCTCTTCTGTCTCGTGTCCCAAGGCACTGCCCTCCAGCTAACCGTCTCCTCTTCTGTCTCGTGTCCCAAGGCACTGCCCTCCAGCTAACCGTCTCCTCTTCTGTCTCGTGTCCCAAGGCACTGCCCTTCAGCTAACCGTCTCCTCTTCTGTCTCGTGTCCCAAGGCACTGCCCTCCAGCTAACCGTCTCCTCTTCTGTCTCGTGTCCCAAGGCACTGCCCTCCAGCTAACCGTCTCCTCTTCTGTCTCGTGTCCCAAGGCACTGCCCTCCAGCTAACCGTCTTCTCTTCTGTCTCGTGTCCCAAGGCACTGCCCTCCAGCTAACCGTCTCCTCTTCTGTCTCGTGTCCCAAGGCACTGCCCTCCAGCTCGCGGTGACACAGCCCCCATGCTGCGTCCACCTCAGCCATAACCAAAACTCCTGCACGCCAGGACAACGACAACAAGAAAGAAATACACCTTTCCCTTCTTTATTTAAGATGATTTTTACTACTACTACTACTGCTAATACTTGCCGAACAGCCAACCGAGAACCAGTTTACAAAAATATAAAAGAAACAAGCCGCCAATAAAAAAAACATTAGGTTACGTATGTAACCGCCAGTTCTATGAATCATGAGTGAATTCACCCATAACGAGTGAATTTTGAAGATGAAATAGAAAGCCAGTTTACTCTGAAAATGGTGCTCTCGCCCCTGGCAATGGTGAACTTGAAAACCAGGATGCAGTTGGTGCTGCCATTGATCAAACTACGGATATGATGGTTTGAATGGCATGTTTTTGTCAGTACCAGACAGGTTTTTATTTTTATTTTGTCTTGAATACTGAATTTTTGTATTTTTTGTGGAGTGCTGTTCTCTTTTTTGTTCTTTTTTTGAATAATTTATTGTTTTTGTTTGTTAAACTAGATCAGCCTAGATATACACCACATTGGCCTTGTCACTTGTATTTAGAAAAAGAGAGAAAATGAAAAATACTAATAATAGAGATATGAACATTTTTCTAAAGCATTAAGAATGGGGGGGGAAAGTACAATTGTTTGGAATGCATCAAAACATACGGGTTTCAAAGACTTTGTTAGGGGGGGTCGTTTTTAATCTTTATTTTTGTTTTTCTGAATCTTCTGAATCTTTTTTAGTTTTTTTCTGGAATAATTCAAATTATATTTCTTCTGGGAAAAAAACGTTGTCACACCTCACATCATCAGGTCTTTGTTTATTACTTCCATGACCTTATCAATATTAAAAAAGAAAAAAAAGGAAAAAAAAAAAGATGTCGGTGTCACCTGTATTGTACCTCCAACTTTTCAGTTCCAATATGAGATTGAGTATTTCCTGGATTTTTTTCTTCTATTATTTAAAATGTTTCTATTTATTGGATAGGCCTATCAATGTTTTTTTTTAAATGGTGATTGATTCCTCTTTTATGAACTGAAATGTAGGGGGCTTGTGTGTTCCAATGTCAGAGGCTGCTGTATTTTTTTGTTTGGTGCTCGCCTCTCACGACTCTTTGCCCCTCTACCTTCTGGTATATATATGAAAAATGATATCTTTATCTTGAATATAACACCACCTTTCCTGTAGATGCTAGACACACCGCTCAAGTAGAGATGAACTAACGAAAGGCTGTCTTTGTATGCTCATTAAGAAAAGGAAAGACAAAAAAATACATTTTCCAAACGGTTTGAAAATTTGTAATTCTTTTCTTTATTATTCCATAGGGGGCTTTTTAGATAAGATTTTAATGATTTTTATTATATTATCTGTTGAACATCATAACGGGATAGATGGTGCTAAATGTTCTCTCTCTCAATTTTGTCCCTCCCCCACCCTGTTGTCTTGTCTTCTTAAAATGAGAATTATTTCTTTCCTGTCAAATTACCCCCCCGTCCCCCTTTCTCTTTGTGGTCATTTATTTATACCTGCACTGTTTAGAGAATTCACACAAACACATACTTGCATACACACCAAACTGAGCCAGACATGTCTTAAACACTTTGTGAATTTGTGTGACATTATTATTGACTATTAATAATAAACGCTTTTTGATAAACCCACAACTGAGAAGCATTTTTTTAGCCCCCCACAGGATGTATCTTCACAGGCAAACAGTGTTTCATTAATGTTCCCCACTCAGCTGCTATCTTCCAACATATTTAGTGATCTAGTATGAATACTGTGTATTTTGCACTTTGCAGAATGGATACTGTGTCATGTACTATTTAATATGCCAACCGGATCTCACCCAAACACGCATGAAACCAGTATCGAGCACCGAAGTCTGACGTCACTTTCAGTAGAGGGCACCAATACACAGGTTCATGTAATTTTTTAGTTGCATTGAGATCCCCATTTTAGGTCGCTTCATATAAGAACTGTTTGAAAAATAAACCGACCACCGCGGCCTTTCTGTCAGGGGAGTGGCAGTGTCGTTAATGATTAATAAATATCAATAAAATAACAATAAACGTAATTAACATTCAGTGTCTGTTGTGCGACGGGCAGATGCAGCCTCCCCGCCTACCCGGAAATGTAGTCTCTGGGTTGTTTGACTCGTTTATAACGCTTTTTTTTGTTACTCTTTGGGTATATTTGTACCTTTCCACCTTCAGTCGATGCGTCATATCCATATGAGTGAAAAGGCCAGGGTGATCGGTTTATTTTCCAAACAGTTCTTATATGAGTCGATCTAAAATCCTCCTATGGAGATTACAATGCAAATAAAAAGTAGACGAACCTGTGGATTGACGCCCTCTACTGAGTGACGTCAGGACTTCGGTGCTCTATAAACAGCAGTATTATTTTATAAGATAGAACCTTTAAAAACACAGTTACAAAGTGCATTGTGTTGTCACCATCAACGCATGGTTTCCACCACCCTTTTTTTTCATGATTTAATTTTTTTTAAATCTCCTAAATCATGAAAAACGACATACTATAGTTCAGGGGTATTCAACTGGCGGTAGTGGCCCTTGGAACAATAAAAAAAAAGGGGGAAAAAAAGCTTATGAAAGTTACAGATGTGTGTGAGATTATCATATTTAAGGGCTTTGAGAGAAATGAGACAGACACCAGTCACTTTAGACTAGAACGCCACCCCTCTAATTAGAGCATGTGGCGCTAATGTCCTGGTGTATTATCTGAAGTATATTTCGACTGTATTAACACTGATTCATGGATATTATACACAAACCAATAGTGGCTACTTTTCAGCTTAGTTTGTTCAGACTTGTACACCAAGATGGCCCGTTTTCCCCTTAATTCAATCCTCTGAAATCTATCAGATATCTGCTTTAAGGATGTGTTAGATGAAAGGTGTACATCAGTGGTTCCCAGAGTGGGGTCCGGGGACCCCCAGGGGTCCCTGAGGGAGTTCTAGAGGGTCCCCAGCTAAATGATAGTTTGGAACCAAATGGACTCTTATGGATCTGTAACTCAGAGTGTACACTCTCAGATAACAGTGATTTTACGATATAAATTAGGGTAGACATGCCATTGATTGAAGAATTTATTAACAGTTTGCAGAATTACAGTACATTTCAAGCACAAACTCAATACAAAGGCTGTTAACTGTGAGTGGACGACCCAATTAAGCATTACACTTGTTTCCAATAGGGTCCACCATGTTCAAATCATCAAAACATTTAGAGACGTACAAATAGACACTTCTTGGTGACCTTGACCAGTATAAATGACCTTCATAAGACTAGTAAATGACCTTCATAGCTGGGTCCCAATTCGTGGGTCCCAATTTGTTATAATCGTGCACTTCATGACAAGTTCTTCAATTTTGGCATGGTGTGAGGGATGGTCATTATGGTATATAACCATATTAACACCAGTATGAAAATCAAACACTTGTCATTAAGTACACGATCTTGTTGCTTTTGGACGAATTGGGACCAAGCTATCACCAGTATAAATGACCTTGATAAGACTAGTAAATGACCTTCATAGCTGGGTCCCAATTCGTGGGTCCCAATTTGTTATAATCGTGCACTTCATGACAAGTTCTTCAATTTTGGCATGGTGTGAGGGATGGTCATTATGGTATATAACCATATTAACACCAGTATGAAAATCAAACACTTGTCATTAAGTGCACGATCTTGTTGCTTTTGGACGAATTGGGACCAAGCTATCACCAGTATAAATGACCTTGACCAGAATAGATGACCTTGACCAGTATAAATGACCTTCATAAGACTAGTAAATGACCTTCATAGCTGGGTCCCAATTCGTGGGTCCCAATTTGTTATAATTGTGCACTTCATGACAAGTTCTTCAATTTTGGCATGGTGTTAGGGATGGGCATTATGGTATATAACCATATAACACCATACGAAAAATCAAACACTTGTCACCAAGTGCACGATCTTGTTGCTTTTGGACGAATTGGGACCAAGCTATCACCAGTATAAATGACCTTGATAAGACTAGTAAATGACCTTCATAGCTGGGTCCCAATTCGTGGGTCCCAATTTGTTATAATCGTGCACTTCATGACAAGTTCTTCAATTTTGGCATGGTGTGAGGGATGGTCATTATGGTATATAACCATATTAACACCAGTATGAAAATCAAACACTTGTCATTAAGTGCACGATCTTGTTGCTTTTGGACGAATTGGGACCAAGCTATCACCAGTATAAATGACCTTGATAAGACTAGTAAATGACCTTCATAGCTGGGTCCCAATTCGTGGGTCCCAATTTGTTATAATCGTGCACTTCATGACAAGTTCTTCAATTTTGGCATGGTGTGAGGGATGGTCATTATGGTATATAACCATATTAACACCAGTATGAAAATCAAACACTTGTCATTAAGTGCACGATCTTGTTGCTTTTGGACGAATTGGGACCAAGCTATCACCAGTATAAATGACCTTGACCAGTATAAATGACCTTCATAAGACTAGTAAATGACCTTCATAGCTGGGTCCCAATTCGTGGGTCCCAATTTGTTATAATCGTGCACTTCATGACAAGTTCTTCAATTTTGGCATGGTGTTAGGGATGGGCATTATGGTATATAACCATATAACACCATACGAAAAATCAAACACTTGTCACCAAGTGCACGATCTTGTTGCTTTTGGACGAATTGGGACCAAGCTATCACCAGTATAAATGACCTTGACCAGTATAAATGACCTTCATAAGACTAGTAAATGACCTTCATAGCTGGGTCCCAATTCGTGGGTCCCAATTTGTTATAATCGTGCACTTCATGACAAGTTCTTCAATTTTGGCATGGTGTGAGGGATGGTCATTATGGTATATAACCATATTAACACCAGTATGAAAATCAAACACTTGTCATTAAGTGCACGATCTTGTTGCTTTTGGACGAATTGGGACCAAGCTATCACCAGTATAAATGACCTTGACCAGAATAGATGACCTTGACCAGTATAAATGACCTTCATAAGACTAGTAAATGACCTTCATAGCTGGGTCCCAATTCGTGGGTCCCAATTTGTTATAATCGTGCACTTCATGACAAGTTCTTCAATTTTGGCATGGTGTTAGGGATGGTCATTATGGTATATAACCATATAACACCAGTATGAAAATCAAACACTTGTCATTAAGTGCACGATCTTGTTGCTTTTGGACGAATTGGGACCAAGCTATCACCAGTATAAATGACCTTGACCAGAATAAATGACCTTCATAAGACTAGTAAATGACCTTCATAGCTGGGTCCCAATTCGTGGGTCCCAATTTGTCTCTTCAAATCCTCAAGAATGATGAAGAATCGCGCACTAAAGCGCGCCCCTCAATGACCTTGACCAGTATAAATTACCTTCATAAGACTAGTAAATGACCTTCACCAGTATAAATGACCTTGCCCAGTATAGATGACCTTCCCTGGTCGACTCTCCTGCTGGTGTACTAGTAGATCTGAAACGTTGGCGGTAGGTCTCTTCCGTCACATTGTACTTGGCAAGGACAGCAGCTTTGATGTCGGAATAGAGGTGAGAACGCTGCTCGTCCATGCTGGCATAGGCCTCCAACGCTTTACCGGTGAGAAGGGTGACCACACGAGCAGCCCACTCGTCATGATTCCACCCCCATGTCCGGGCGATGCGCTCGAAGCGGATGAAGAAGCTTTCCACGTCTTCTCCTTCACTGAATTCTGAAATCCGGGCCCCGTCGTACCGGCGGATGGGCTGCTGCTCCGGTTGAGCATGTGTCGGCGTTGTCCATCGGCTGGGCTGCTGGTGTTGAGCTGCAGTGGGCAGATCATAGGGACTCTGGTGACCAGCTGGGTCATCAGTCCCCCGTTCCTGTTTGGGTTTGTGATAAACAACAAATTTCAGATCTCAATCTTCAAATCCTCAAAAATCATGCAAAAAGTGGCACACTATTGTATGCCCTCCGAGACCATGGACTATAGCCTTTAGATTTTCACCTTTCTTTCAAATCCTCGGAAATGGTGAAAAACTACATACTATAGTATGCCCTCCGAGGCAATGGACTATATAGCCTTTAGATTTTCACCTTTCTTTCAAATCTTCAAGAATGATGAAGAATCGCGCACTAAAGCGCGCCCCTCAATGACCTTGACCAGTAAAAATGACCTTCATAAGACTAGTAAATTACCTTCACCAGTATAAATGACCTTGACCAGTATAAATGACCTTCATAAGACTAGTAAATTACCTTCACCAGTATAAATGACCTTCATAAGACTAGTAAATGACCTTCATAGCTGGGTCCCAATTCGTTATAATCGTGCACTTGATGACAAGTTCTTGAATTTTGGCATGGTGTTAGGGATGGGCATAAGGTTTTGAAAAACCATCGCCAACGAGTTTGGCTCGTCCCCTAGTGGTCCGTTTGCAATGAATCTAATATTAAATGGGCCAGTATATGGTTAAAAACCATAATATGGATAAAAGAAAATATTCAATGGATTCTATTAGTATTGGCTATGCTAAATAACATTATAAATGTAGGGGAAAAAAAAAACTTCTGGAAAGGCATCATTTTCAAGATTGCGTCCACGGTGGCCTCAGTGAGCCTAAAATGCCTATAAACTGTGATTTAATACATAACAAATCATAACAATTATGCACTTGGTGACAGGTTTTAGATATTTGGCACGATGTTAGGTATGGGCATAATGTTTTCAAAAACCATTGCAAACAAGTTGGGCTCGCCCCATAGTGGTCTGTTTGCAATGAATCCAATGCTGGCCTATTTAACATTGGATTCATTGCAAACGGACCACTAGGGGGCGAGCCCAACTCGCTTGCGATGGTTTTTGAAAACCTTATGCCCATACCTAACACTATGCCAAAAAACAAAAACGTGTCACCAAGTGCATAATTGTTATGATTTCTTTATGTATTAAATCCCAGTTTATAGGCATTTTAAGCTCACTGAGGCCACCGTGGACACCATCTTGAAAATGATGCCTTTCCAGAAGTTATTTTCACCCACATTTTAATATGTTATTTAGCATACCCAATACTAATAGAATCCATCCACTCGTTTTTGTTAACGGGTCGCGCTGCTGCCGCCTCCTGCATTATGTGCAAATTCGAAACAGGTGGTATGTTGGGCCGTTCAGTGACTTATGACGAGTGCTTCCAAACTCTAGCACTTAGAAAAATAATCACCTGCACATAATTTCTTGACAGAAAGTAGCTCATAACATGTATACGGGGGATATTTATGAAAAACAAGCTCGGCAGATTGAAAGAGGATAATTCAAGCTTGGACTACAGCTGCAATTTTTGTAGGTTAACTCACAAACAGACAAGCAGATCACAAACCAAATTGGATGAGTGGGGAGTCAATGGAGGGTATTGCAACTCTAGATTCATCCCATTGTAAACAAATCTAGAGTTGCAAATTGCGGCTAGCCCAAAGGGTACATCGTGATCTACCAGTAGATCACAAAGGCTGTGCAGGTAGACCACATGGCATGCCCCTGTATATAATCTATCACTTGAATTAAGGTGACTTTATTGATTGACATAAAAAAGGCCTGTCAGCTCAAATGTTGCACACAAACATCAGTAGCATTACAAAGTGATTGTGACAGTAATAATTGATATAGTGTGTGTGTAACAGTGTGTTAGCAAGTGGGATCGTAGATCGGCTGTTTGTCAGTAATAAAACCATAAAAATGACATAATGTGACAGAGCAGCCTCTGTCAGAGTAATGTTGTTCAACATGACTTCTGTACCTGGGCCAGTTGTTGTTTTTGCTCCTCACTCAGATGTTCAGGAGGCTCGATGGCACCCCCTTGTGGTCGAACGGGTTCCATGTCACTCTCATCATCTCCATCCTCTGCTACCTGCACCATTATCACTGGTTTTGCAGCTGGGGCCACAGCCCTCTCCTTGAATTCTCTCAGCAGGTTGACATGCAGAATCTGCTTCTGGCGTCTCCTTTCAGGGCACAGGATTTCATAAGTTACTGGTCCAACTTTTCTAGACACAACATAAGGGCCCTGCCATTTAGCAAGTAACTTAGATGTACCGGATGGGAGCAGTAACAATACCTTCTGCCCAGGTTTCAGTTCTCTCTCTGGCATGTTTGTCATACCACACCTTTTGCTTGGTTTGGGCCTCTCTCAGGTGTTCTTGGGCCATGTCTCTCATCTTGTCTCGCATCTGGAGGATGTAGGAGGCAACGCTGCACTGGGCTGGCTCTCCAGCCACCCAACCCTCCTTGAGTACGTCCAGGGGCCCCCTGCCTGCCATAAACCAACTCAAAAGGGGAAAAACCAGTTGAGGCTTGTGGAACCTCTCTGTATGCAAAAAGCAGGAATGGAATCCATTTATCCCAATCCCTACCCGTCTCATCCACAAACTTTTTCAGCATGCTTTTGAGTGTACCATTAAAGCGTTCAACCAGCCCATCAGTTTCAGGATGATAAGGTGTAGTTCTAATGCCCTTGATGCCCAGCTGCTTGTACAATGTTTTCATCAGCTTTGACATGAAGTTGGCACCCTGATCACTTAAAATTTCCACCGGAACACCCACTCTGGAAATCAGATCAATTAGACACCGGACTATGTGTTTGACTTGGATAGAGCGTAATGGATAAACTTCTGGGTATCTTGTTGCATAATCACAGATTACGAGAGCGAATCGATGCCCAGAACTGCTTTTCACCAGTGGACCAATTATGTCCATACCAATACGCTCAAATGGTGTGCCAATTATTGGTAAAGGCTGCAACGGTCCTCGATCTGATTTCCGGATTGGAGCTACTTTTTGACACTCTGCACATGTCCTACAGTACTCCTGAACATCCTGGTAAAGTCTAGGCCAATAGAACCTGCGACTGATTCTGTCATAGCTTTTCTGTTGGCCTAGATGTCCCGCCCATGGAACGTGGTGTCCCAAATTTAGAATTAACTGATGGAACAATTTAGGAACAACCAACCTAGGTACCTCACTGTTTGCATTGTACAACAGGTCATTTTTGAGAATGTATTTATCACCAATGAGATTAGCTGCTTTAACAGGTTCACCATCTACTTCACATACCTTATCAAACAAAGGTTGAAGCAAAGGATCTGCTCTCTGTAGCTCTTTAAAGTTGTCAGGGACTTGCCACTGTGGGTCCAGCAGAGTGGTGTCAGGATCTGGCGCAACCGGGACTGGATCCTGCACCCTGGCCTTCCCCACATGCTTGGCGGCGCTGCTTTTTATCCTTCCTAACCTTTGTACCACCCTCAAACATACTTTGATGTATATCAGGAAGGGGTTGCAAACCCTTGGCCTGAGACCTAGTAACCACAGCACATGACTTTGACACAGCCTGAACAAGGTTAGTTAGAATTGGTAGATCCTCCCCCAAAATGACATCATAAGCCAGTTGATCAACCACCCCCACCAGCATCATGTATGCTTGGCCCTCCACCCCAATATTCACAACAGCAGTAGGATACATTTGTTCTTCCCCATGAACACACCCCAAACCTACTAGGTTATCAAAGTTTAAAGACTCATTATTTACAAACTTTGCCTTCACCAGTGTCTGGGAGCTACCGGTATCCAACAGTGCATTAGCAACCTGCCCATTAACAAGAACTGAGGTTGCATATATAGATTTGGGCCTAGCAATTTGCATAGTGGGTTGAATTTCTGGTCTAGGAACATAGCACAAATTAACCTCTTTAGGTTTCTTAAGCGGACACAAAGCTGCTTTGTGCCCTGGTTGATGACAATAGAAACAGACAAATGCCCCATTTTTAGACCTTGCCCCACCCCCTGTATCATGCTTGGGTAGAACCGCATCACCTTTAACACCCTCTGATTTAACTTGACTGTGGCTCCCGAGGTGGCTCCAGATGTACAGCCAGATACCGCTCGGCCAGCTTTGCGGCCTCCTCTCCCGTCTGTGGTTGATGCTCTTTTACCCATCCGGGTCGGCTCGCCAGGTCCAGGTACCAGCCGGTACCAGAACCATCCAAGGGGAATTCCTTTTAAGGACACAAAAACCTGACCTGCAAGGCCAGGTGTCTAAATCAGTATTTTGTTCAAAAATCATCGTTGTACAACTTTAAATCAAAAACTATTAATGAATAAAGAGTTCGATGTGATCAGTATCGACTTCTTTAATCATTTTTCTAGTAACAGTTTATATCATTACATGCATGCTTTTAGAAAATAAAATTCAAGGTATTTTATAATATCAATATTAATTATTAAACCAAAAGTTCAAACATAAATCAAATACTCAAGCAGTTAACCAGTTGATCCAAGTTAACATGACACCAAGCCTATATAACTCACCGAAGAGTAACCAAGGATTGTCACAGTAGTGAAGCGGAACCTGCTGCTGCCATGCCAAACATTTCGGCCATCTTGAATGAGGTGGGAGTGGGGAGTGTAGGAACTGATGTCAACTTTATACTGTCTTGATTGACAGTTGACATGGGTTGCTATTTTCGGGTTGCCATGTTGGCTGGGTTACAAGTGTGTTCAGTAATAGTGTTAAATAGTTCTATATTGTGCAGTAACGATTGCTATAGAGTGTGTTCAGTAACAGTGTTAAATAGTTCTATATTGTGACAGTAATCATTGCTATAGAGTGTGTTCAGTAACAGTGTTAAATAGTTCTATATTGTGACAGTAATCATTGCTATAGAGTGTGTTCAGTAACAGTGTTAAATAGCTCTATATTGTGACAGTAATCATTGCTATAGAGTGTGTTCAGTAACAGTGTTAAATAGTTCTATATTGTGACAGTAATCATTACTTGCGCAAGCAGAGCGTGCAAGTCATGTTTTTGGCCAGGTGCGATGTTTGGGGCCAGCACAGCCAAGCCCAGCACAGCCAAGCCGACCGCACAGGTGTGTTTGTCATGCTACGAAGCATATGTCCCATGACGTGATGAAGATATGTACAAATGTCCCTTAGAATGCACGTGATATGATGTCATACGGACATACGGAAGCTGACCGTGCAGGTATGTTTTCCGTGAATCGTGATTTAGATTATGTACCAATGCCAGGGTATAATTGGTTGACGATGATGATACGTTTCAGTGTCAATTGACCCAGCCGATCACATTATACCATCAACCACTCAGAAAAGTAAATATACATACATATATACATGTACACATATATGTACACATGAGCATAATGACGTGTTAAATATATGTACCAGTGCCAGGGTATAGTTGACGTAACGATGACGTGTTCCAGTGTGACATCAAACAAGCTTATAAGTAATTACCATCATCATTTTTCAACACTAGTGCGCGCTCTGCTTGCGCACTAGTAGGCCAGGCCGCGCACTAGTAGGCCAGGCCTACTTGTGTGCAACAAGCAAGTAGGCAGTCGACAGAGTGCAGTTCTAGTTGCTATAGAGTGTGTTCAGTAACAGTGTTAAATAGCTCTATATTGTGACAGTAATCATTGCTATAGAGTGTGTTCAGTAACAGTGTTAAATAGCTCTATATTGTGCAGTAATCTGCTTAATTTCCAAAAAACTACACAATTAGAGAATGTAGAAGATTGCTACTTTTGATCCTTTGTTTGTACAATGCTGATGATATTTATATATTACTGTAGTGGAATCGTTAGTGACTGTGCTTTGTTAACATGAGTGCCCGGGATTGATTCCCGCCAATTTTAAAGAATGTTTGTTTCTTCCCGCCAATTTCACAGAATGTTTGTCATTTTACCAATCAAACAAACAATACTCTTTTCACCTCTAGTCGATTATGTATTCAGCATTTGAGCCACGGACCACCATTTCAGGCCATTTAGCCTCTCAGACCCATTTGAGCCACTGACCACCATTGTGAGAGGTCCTCATTCACAAAGGAGAAATACGCCATAGTGTAACGGAAGCGTAAAGGTCATGCGTATAGATAGCGGAAAATCCGTCCGATCACGCTACGGTTAAGTTCCGTGTGATTCAGGGAAGCAGGTGTAATCACTTAATTTGTGCGTATCGCCGAGTGTATGCTTTCCGCATTTTTTCCAAGCGATTCGCCTGGTGTCGCCTGGTTTGATGGAACATCCACGACCATATATAAGGCAACAGGAAATATCGAAATATGTCATCATAGACTGCACAGAGGATTCCCAAGTTTTAAATTATATACAACAGCCGCGATGAGCTTGTAGAGCAGTTAATTTTGACAGGCGGGTCTCTGCACGGACAGATCTTCTAGCAAACAGCGCGAGTTATATGTATATAATTATAAACGAAACTTGCCAACTTGGCACGCATTGCTTCACTCCTTGTTAAATGTTAGAACGTTAATAAGTTAACTGATGTTACAGTTACTTTCACATAATGAGAAAGAAGTTAATTTGTACTGTTCACCACACGACCAAATGCTATATTAAAACTCGGCAATGATAAAAGGCCCGTCTTCTGCGGTGATTGATTCCCTGCCCTGCACTGTCGGATTTGGAAAGCAAATATATGGACATGCATGGACACAGGACATATTTTCTTTCTTTTTTTTCTTGTGGGATTTGGACTTAAGGCTATATTTCATCCGATCCAACTACGTTGTATGTTTCCTCAGCTGCAGGTAAGAGTTGGCCTCCGCATGTGATCAATATACATATTATAAATTTACCACGACGCAAATGGAGGCAGATAGGTGCTTGCAGCAAAGGCATTTAGGCCTACGTGAAACTTTAATTGGTCTCTGTCAACATGCTGATCAGCGAGTTACAGTGGTAATAATAATCATCATCAACAGCCTTTCTTGTCTGTCCGTCATGTTTGTGAACAAGCGCGAGTGGAGGTGAGCTGGCTTAAAACTATGATATGACTGGCCGACTTTCAAACACGCTGATGCCATTCATTCAAATAGGCTAATGTGGTCTTCTATTTTTGATATAGGGCTAATTCCCCCCCCCCCCCCCCCCCCCCACACACACACACACCGACAGTCAGACTGACTCAAAGGAGCTCCATAACGAAACAATTTAAATAGGCCTATACTGCAGACATTACTACACGTTGGATTCGTACAGTGCAGAATGTGTATGTTCTTATTATAATTGTGAGTTTGTTTTTTAACATGCAGCGCGAGTCTGCGAGAGCCGTTCTACAAGCTCTCAACGCGTTGTAGGCCTACTGCGAGTAGAAGGCTGCCGAGTGAGCAGCCCCAATCGCGCATGCTAGAAATATCCTAATAAATAAATAAAAAGGTGTCGGGCTCGGGGGCAGTTTCTGTATGGGACTATAGGCTAACTTGCCTCTAGAATGCATGCATATAGGCATATAAGTGATACTTGGCTTTTATATAGGCTATCATTTTTTTATGTGCTGACCAAAAGGACAGACACATGTGCCTACATATGAAGCATATGAATGCATGAAGACTAAAGCCTTCTTAATAAATCTACGCAAGCTGTACACGACCATGAGAGCTGGCGCAGCTTTTAGCGGAATTTCCGAACAAACAACGTCAGCGTCAAGTTCACGTTCAAGTTCATGAATTCCCACGTAATGTGGGAATCCACGTAAATGCCTGTCCGCTCACGCCCCGCTCACGTAACGTCACTTTATGAGCGTAAACGCCGTTGTGAATGAGGACCTATAAATGTAAAATGGTGGTCCATGGCTCAAATACTGAATGAATAATGGACCTCGACTAGATGCAAAAACAATTGTGTTCGTTTGTTTGGTAAGAAGTCCTCGACGGGGGACTTGAACCCGGGCCCGGATGCTTACAAATCGCCGACAGTACCCACTCTGCTACTGGATTACAGAATAGTAGTATCATCATTTATATAAACATCATAAATACTTCATAAGTGAAAATGTTTGAACAAAAACAACAACAACGTTAAGTATTAAATAACATTTCATTATTTACCTGCTGCCTCCAGACGACGACGGACACGGTGTGTGACCCTTTTATATACTCTATGTGTGTGACGTGGCACTTCCAAACAAACACTGGGCGTCACTTTCTTCCGGTGTGAGGCCACGCCCGCGAGTTTTTTCCCGCGAGTTTCTTGTAGTCATATTGTAGTCCTCCTACGTTACATCCGGGTCCCATCCGCTTCTCATTGTAAATACGAAATAGCTACATATGAACGCGTGAATCTTTTATTTTATTTTTTACAATAACGTTATTTTTCAGAAAGGAAGCCATTGAGGTCTTAATGCTTCCAACTCAAGTAGAATTATTAATGTAACTGTAAAGTGTCAACGACAAAGACAATATATGACGTGAAAGTTTCCTTGAGCAGAACCCGGAAGTGGCTGACGTCACGGCTTAAATAGACAATACAGACAGACATCTCCAACTTGCTAACGTCCTCAGTGGTCTAGTCATCCGTCTTGAGTCCCAACATCATAACTTTGCCAGTTCAAGCCCCGTTGGTAATTTTCAAACAACACGGACTACTTGTTTTTGTCAGGTTATGTTTAGGGCTAGTTTGACATGCATTAGGCTACGGACCCCCATTTAGTGGCATTTCTATTTCTGGGACCCCCAGCAACCGACAGGAAGGTACTGCAGGGGGTCCCCGGACCCCAGCAACCGACAGGTAGGTATAGGGGGTCCCCGGACCCCAGCAACCGACAGGTAGGTACTGTAGGGGGTCCCCGGACCCCAGCGACCGACAGGTAGGTAGCCTACTGCAGGGGGTCCCCGGACCCCCCAGTCTGAGACCCACTTAGCTCTGGTCCATAGCTCATTAGCTCTAATGCGTTGCATTTAGACATTAGAGCTATGGACCAGAGCTAAGACTCACTGTGCTATTGTAGGCTATAGCCTCGCGTTGCGATACTAATATACCAAATCCGCCTCGGGGCATATGCCTATGCCTATTGTTATTAGCCTCGCGTTGCGATACTAATATACCAAATCCGCCTCGGGGCATATGCCTATGCCTATTGTTATTAGCCTCGCGTTGCGATAGCCTACTAATATACCAAATCCGCCTCGGGGCATATGCATATGCAATAGGGGCGGGTTTAGTGTGGCTGCGCCAGGCTATATTGTTATGTCAGTCCGTAATAAACACTGAAGTTGGTGCTTTGCATGAAAGTAAGGATAGCACTCAATCCATTGATTCACAATACACTTTTAATTATATTACATGAAGCAGACAGCCCTGTGATTAAACCTTTAGCATTACACTGCAACCACACTGTGGTTAATAATACGTTTTTATTCACAATGGAATGTTATTGTACTCCTAATATATCATGGAGGTGTAGTCAGCGCAGTAGATTCATATTTCAATCGATCTGGGACGTTAAAATTGTGCAAAACTCTGTTCAATTAATTGCCTCTTCTGCTACATTAAACATTACTTTACATACCTGTTAGACTCCTATAGAGCATGTTGACATGGATAGCTTGGTTAGTAGTATCTCTGTTATAGTTAATGCAGTTTGATTGATTAAATGAATAGCCTATTTTATTAGACAAAAATGTAGTACTGCCAAAACAAAATATAATATATATATGCACTGGTAGTAATAAGTACTATCCAAGCTTCTGGATATAGGGTTGGAAGCCCTACAGCGCTGTGACCTGCTGACTGCCTCACCTAGTCCTGTTGAAGCCCTACAGCGCTGTGACCTGCTGACTGCCTCACCTTAGTCCTGGTTGGAAGCCCTACAGCGCTGTGACCTGCTGACTGCCTCACCTTAGTCCTGGTTGGAAGCCCTACAGCGCTGTGACCTGCTGACTGTCTCACCTTAGTCCTAGTTGTATGTTTACATTCAATATGAAATGCACTATTTCACTAGAGTGTACAGACGCTGTGTCCAGATTACCACACCTGAAACCCACTTTTAATATATTGTCTATCATAAAGTAGGCTAATACAACATAATGTGTGTGAAAATGTTAATTGTCATATCAATATTTACAGACGACACCATAAAGCATTACACTTGTTTACAAGAGAATCCACCTTGTTCAATTCATCAAAACATTTAGAGACGTACAAATAGACACTTCTATAAAGCCACAGAACAGGAATTCATTAGCCTGGCTCCAGCCCCTGAATCGCTAGCCACGCCCATTACAAAAATATATTCAGGCGATTCAGGGTCTGGTGACGCTCTCGAAGGAGGTCTGAGACTCGGTTGGAAATCTGACCGACGAATCAGCGTCGTTTCAACTCGATGACGTCAAAACAACAGCGCCGTCCAGACACAAACAAACATGGCTGCGCCAGTAGCATAGCAACTTATGCTACTCTTTTGGTGTCACATTTAGCTTCATACTGGGTGAAAGTCTCATTCAAAAAATTATTTTTTCGCTCGAAAATGTTAGTTACAATGACATTGAGTTGACGTGTTTTTTTTTTTTGGTAACTGTTGCATAATCGCAATTTCGCACTCGAGTCCCATGCCCCGGCCATTTAGCTCTGTCCCCCCCCGCTGACATGCCCTCAACCACGGCTAAGTTCAGCCTGCTGCGGTCGGAGCCTTGTCATCTGCTTTGCTACTATTGTGATTGGTTAAGGGTGAACCAATCGCCGAAGACTGCCTCTTTGTCAACGCCCATCTCAGAAACGGCTGTAGTAGGGAGGGCGTTCAGACTGAATAATGGAGTGAAACGAAATGAAAATTCAGGCTGAGTGTCAGGCTAGGAATTCATCATAAAGGAGGTAAAAAGGGAAAAGAAACATATACAGTGAGGGGGAAAAGGGGTGGGTGGGGGATTCCGATTTCACGGGGGCCAGTTTCGGTTTTGAAGGAGTCAAGGGATTTGCATGTCTTAATGACATTCTGGTGTACACCCTTTACACACACAAAAAAAGAGTAGCAAATTATAACATAACAGCTCATCCTTTTCTTGTTTGTCTAACTAACTAAACCCCCTCCTGTTTTCTACTTTATTGGAATAGCCAGCATTTAAAACAATCTGTTTCCCTCCCTTCTATTTGGGAGACACTTTGATCTAATGCAGTGTTTTCCAAACTGTGGGTCTCACTCAACAGTAAAACAGTAAACAAACCAACATACTCCTACAGTTTAAGTCATGACTGTACTTTTCAAGTATAGCTGCAAGCGGGAACTGTCTTTTTAAATGTATTTGATACTTTATTTAGTAGTTGTTTAACCCATTTAGACCTGAGGACAATTCTACAAATGTCTTCTAAATCATGACAATTTTCTGAAAAACCTATATTTTTATGTCAGTGGTGCTCAACCTTTTTCATGTAAAAAATGCCATAGGCTACTATAGTATGTAAAATTGTATCTGTTTTGCACAAATAAATGTCACAACCACCACTGGGACGATCAGTGAGAAACCGTACAACCCCAGTATAGGCCAAGAAAGAAGCTTCACATCTGGATTTGTTCTTTTTAATTTGTTTTAAAACATTCTCATATGATCAACAATATTGTTCAAATCAATACATTGACAGACAATAAACTTTAGACCTTTCCATCATCCTGCCATAGCCTAAGATTTAGACCCTCGTGGATGTATTTATCCATTCCTTACCTAATACTAGAGTCTAAGGTCATATTCCTTACCTAATACTAGAGTCTAAGGTCATATTCCTTACCTAATACTAGAGTCTAAGGTCAATTTACAATTACAGAGCGATTTACATCAGCAATAACAAAAAGCATGGCATACATCACATATATAAAAAGTAGTTATCATGGAACATGCGTAAGCTAAGAACATAACAGTGGAGTATCTATGTAAACTATACATACTATACTATATTATATATTATACATGTGTACTATAAAGTGCTATGACTACATAAAATGCAATTCTAGTGTTGTCTACGTAACATGCTATAAATCTGTTTAAAATACTATCTAAGTTTACATAAAGTGCTATATTTAAAATACTATCTAAGTCTACATAAAGTGCTATCTAAGGGGCTAGTGCTACAGGCCATGGTGGAGTCTGAAGAGGTGGGTTTTCAGACTATGGCGGAAGATGTCCCGGTCATATGCCTTACCTAATACTAGAGTACTAGAGTCTAAGGTCATATGCCTTACCTAATACTAGAGTCTAAGGTCATATGCCTTACCTAATACTAGAGTCTAAGGTCATATGCCTTACCTAATACTAGAGTCTAAGGTCATATGCCTTACCTAATACTAGAGTCTAAGGTCATATGCCTTACTGGTACAACATAGTGTTCAGATGGGGGTCCCTTGTACAACATAGTGTTCAGATGGGGCCATGGGGGTCCCTGGGGGTAATTTGGGGGTTCTTGTCATGAAAAGGTTCGTCAAGCACTGCTGCACCAATAATAATCTTCAGACACATGCAGTGTCTGCTGGTGAACACTAGATGGCAGCAAAACGTCGCTTTCTAGTCTTCTGTCCATGACATGACTTTAAACAATAGCCTATGTAGTTTCACCTGCTCTCTCTCTCTCTCTCTTCTATCCGATGGACTATTAACCAAATTATTTACAACAGCAGTGACAATAGACTAGGGCAGTGCGTGGTTTTCAATGCTTTTCATATCAAGTCTCATTATTTATTCTGCATTTGAGCCACAGACCACCAAAACGTAAGAATATTTAGTTGTCGTTGGATAAGATGTTGTCCACAATGCCATGTTGTGTTTGATGTTGTACCATCAGGCAAATGTTGATTTAAAAAAATAAATAAAATAAATCTACATTCTCTCTAAATGTGTACATTTCTTGTAAATTAAGTAATGCAGATGTTTATAGTATTATGGAACCACAATTCATTAATAATAGCATAAATAACTGTTAAACTAGACATAGCCTAAATTGTCTCTTCTCAGTAACTTCAGCTGTTCCTACAGTACATAGGCCTACAGGATTGATAAGAATCTCAGAATAGCCAGTGGCCACTATCTTGATGACCACAAACATGAAACAAATGGTCGGGTGTTGCTTGGTGGATTAGAACACCTACTAGCTTCCTTGGTGACCATACCATATATATGGACATGTTGTTGACCACTTGGTTTAGACTTTAGGGGGTTGGGGAACCTTCCCTTTGTTGTCTCTGTCCTGTACTGTATAAAGACCCTATTGAATTGTACTGTTGTGTGTTAGTCCCACAAACCGTCAGGCTGGTGTGGCTGGACCTGATGGCTGTCGAGTTTGTACTTTGTCTCCGAAAATAAACATGGAACTGATTGATTGATTGAAATATTTATTAACAGTTTGCAGAATTACAGTACAATTCAAGCACAACTCAATACAAAGACTGTTAACTGTGAGTGGACGACCCAATAAAGCATTACACACTTGTTTACAAGAGGGTGAGGGTCCACCTTGTTCAATTCATCAAAACATTTAGAGACGTAGGCCTACCAATATACACTTCTATAAAGCCAAAGAGCAGAACGGGAATTCATCATAAAGGAGGTAAAAAGGGAAAAGAAACATATAGTCACATACAGATCGACTGATAGAGCTGAACTTCAGGACCCTCCTAAGGGAGATGCCGACTGGCAAGAACTTTTACATCAGTGGAAATGGGAGGGTCCTGAGGAAAAATGACAACCCAGAAGGTGGCAGGGATCGCCGAGCTCCCTCTCCCCAGGAAAGGGATGACCTCCCTGAATGAGAGACCCTTGCCCAGCCTGTAAGTGACGAACATTTCAGCTTGATCCAGTGGAACGTGAACGGATGGACGGATTCAAATTGTGGTTTAAGAGCATTATTATTGCAGTCCCTTGACCCTGACTTTATTTCTTTAAACGAAACACATCTGAAAAATGACACTATAATTACGTTAGAGGGATATACTTGGTTTGGTCAAAATAGGAATATGCATATTAAAGCCCCCAAAGCCTCAGGTGGGGTTGACATTTTTGTTAAGGACGAGTTACTTCAGTGTTTCAAGGTGACTGTTGATAAGGCTGTAGATGGTATTCTTGCTTTAAAGGGATAGTTCAGATTTTTTGAACTTAAGTTGTATGAAATACTTGCCATTAATATAGTGGTTGCAACTGTATTAATTGATTGCCCGAGTCCCATGGTGGGAGTTCTGTTCTGGTTTTGGTCATTTTGTGGGGGGCACTGGGGCCACGCAGTAAAAGTAAACGAATCCACAAAACGAACGTAATTTGTATTGTTGACCTATTTCTAAAATATTAGCGCGACTTTCATTCAACTTTGACCCCTCTATCACATGGAACTATTTTTTGGGCGTAGTGATATGGACAAAAAAAGACACTCTAATTAATTTCATTAAAGACTCCAAATGTTGTATTGTGAATGGCAGAGTCACCCCCATTAATGATGATTTTACATCTATCTCTCCCAAGGGTAAGGCAGTGGTCGATTACATCATGGTCTCTCAAGACTGCCTTAATTTATGTACTGAATTCCGGGTTATTACTCCCAATGATTTGATACATAATAATGGTCCAGACTGCCTAAAACTCTTGGGGGATAGATGCAAAGTGCCAGACCACTCCCTATTGTTGTTGAATTTTAAAGCCAGTGCTGAGAGGTATCTAACTGTTCAGCCCACAACAGTCAGGAGCAAAACTAGGCGAACCAGAGTTTTTCCAGATAATTTTCTCTCATCAGAGTTGTGTTGCACTGCTCTACTAGAATTAATAAGTAATATAGAGGCGTGTCGGGGTAATCAGGAGGATGTGGATCTCTGCTACAAATCATTGTGTAGTGTGCTGTATGCAGAGATGGATAGACACTCTTCCACCAAGACCCCTACTACCGCAGGTAAAATCTAGGACGTCAGCCTAAAGGTAAATCCTTTTGGAATCATGAATTGAAAGCATTATGGGCTGATGTAAGAAAGGCTGAAAATACTTTTTTTAAATGCCAGGACATATTGCAGAAAAGGCATTTAAGGGATGAGTTTAAAAGATGTCAGCATATTTTTGATAAAAGATTACGTTTCTTTAAGCGGAGATTTAATAGAGGTCAAGCAATGCATTTGGAACAGCTTCAGTCCATCAATCCTCAAAGATTCTGGAGTGAAATCAACCGATTGGGCCCTAAGAAAACTGTTAAAATACCTATGGAGGTAAGATTACCTAATGGTGACTTGGAGGATAGGACTGAAAGTGTTCTGAAAATGTGGGAAAGCGAATTTGCATTCAGGGCACTGTATCCCACCCATCTTTGATGAGAGCTTTCTGGCCAGCATCAGTAATTCCAAAGATGTTCTTGAGAGAGCGATGGATCAGGATAGATATGTTGTAAACCAACCCTTAAATGGTAATCTTACCTTAGAAGAAGTTATGAGGGCCATTGATAAAGCAAAAAATGGAAAAGCAGCTGGAGTAGAGGGCCTTTATAATGAAGTTCTTAAAACTCCCAAGATATTGCCTATTTTGTTTAGTTTATTTCAGACATGTTTCAAATATAGTATTATCCCCTCCCTTTGGTATAAGTCTATCATTAAACCCATTCCTAAGTCTGCTAAGAATGACCCAAGGGTCCCTTTAAATTATAGGGGTATTAGTCTCATGAGTACTGTTTACAAACTATATTCAAGTATCCTGAACAGCAGGCTCTCCTATTATTTGGAGGTATCTGATACACTGGCTGATGAGCAGAATGGATTCAGGAAGCGCAGGGCCTGCATTGATCACATATATACTGTTACCACAGTAATTAGAACAAGACTTGAAGAGGGAAAATCTACTTATGCATGTTTTATAGACTTTCAGAAGGCTTTTGATTGGGTCAATAGAGATTTGTTGATGGTAGATTTTATAAAGCTATTAAATCATTAGGTTCCAGTAGCATCTGTTCAAGTGAATGATTTCACTACTGGTTGGTTTTCAACACCATTTGGGGTGAAACAGGGAGATGTTTTATCTCCCACTTTATTTGCTATCTTCGTTAATGATCTAGTCCAAGAAATCAAACATTCAGGTTTAGGGGTAATGTTGGATGATGTTGCTGTAATCTGTTTACTTTATGCAGATGACATAGTCCTCCTGGCAGAGTCCGGAGATGCTCTACAGAAGATGCTGGATATTGTTAAATCCTGGTGCTCAAAATGGAGGCTTATGATTAACCAGAGTAAAACTCAGGTTATGCACTTTAGAAAAAAAGGTACAGAAAGATCTTCTCTGAATTTCTCATTTGGTACTCTGCCTCTGGACTATACTGAAGCATATAAGTACTTGGGTTTTATGCTGGATGAATTCATGTCCTATGATCTTGGAATTGGAACATTGGCGGACTCTTTTTTTTGTGATTAGTATTTTATTGGATTTTCTTTTTCAGACACAGACACTTTTTGTCTGTGTCTTTTTCAGACACAGACACAACACCCACAATACCAGTAACAACAATACAGAACAAACAAACGAAGACAAAAGAAAAGAAAGGAAACAAGCGTTTGACACAAATCGACAGTCACATTACAAAAGATAAAAAAAGACACAACTAGGAGGGAAGGAAGGGGAGGGGAGGCTGTGTTCTTCTCGATAGAGACATATATGTGAGCAGGCGAGGATCTACTGTAGGGGGGGCAGCCAGTAGTCTGTCATTACGTAGTGCTATCATACAGAAGGAATCTGTCCCACTTCTGGTGGAACTGATCTATCTTATTTTTCATAGAGAATGATACTCTTTCATATGACGCTGTACTGTTTAGTAAGTTATGCCATTCTGTAATTGATGGTACGTGGGCTGATTTCCATAATTGGACTAGCAGCCTCCTGCCCAGCATTATGGCTGTTTGGATCCATTCCACGTGTGTGGAAGGAGTTATATCTTTAAGAATAGAAGGATCTCCTAGTATAAATAAGCGGATATCGAGAGGGATATCTTGACCAATGATTCTCTCAATAAGATCATGTATTTGTGTCCAAAAATCTTGTACCCTGGGGCACTTCCATAAGACATGGGTCAACGTACCTTCGTTCGGGCACTTCCAGCATCCTGGATCATTTTTGAGCTTTGCTCTATGTAATTTAGAAGGGGTCCAATACATTCTATTAAAGATTTTAAACTGAATTAGCCTAGTGCGAATATTGCGTGACATGTGCTTTGAATTGCCTAGTATGTTGACCCATTCTTTTTCTGTAAAAGTAGTTTGCATGTCTTTTTCCCATACCATCTTCAGAGCACTAGTAGTACTAACTTTCTCCAGCAACATCGAGTAGTAGAGCGATGCTTCATGACCCCTACCGTAGCTAGTGATAATAGAAGAGGGAGTCTTCCCATTCTGAGGGACCAAGGAGCTTCTAGACATTTTTCTCAACAGGCTTTGAAGTTGGACATAATGCCAGTATTGTTGTCTATTTAAGTTAAATTCTGCCTGTAGGTCATTAAAGGATTTGAGTTCCTGGTCTCTGTAGAGGTCACCAAGCACCGCCACTCCCTTTTCCACCCATTCCTTCCAATAGATGGAGGATCTGCCAATATGTATACGAGAATTAAACCATATGCTAGAAGTCTTATTTAATAATGGATCAAAGTTAAGAATTTTAGCTGCCTTGTTCCAGACCCCCTTCAGACATGTCAACACTGGGTGAGACTGTACACTTGAAGGTAGGGAGGCCGAGGCATAGGCCTTCAAGGGGAGAGCAGAACACTGATATCCCTCCACGTCAAACCACGGGGGGGCACGTTCGGGGGGTAGTGACCACTGTGCCAAATGTCGCAGGCAAAAGGCATAGTGGTACAAAAGTAGATTCGGTATCCCTAAACCACCTTGATCCACCCTGTTCTGAAGTTTCTTGAGACATATCCTAGGTCGTTTCCCCTCCCACAGAAAAAGGCTACACAACTGGTTGTACTTGTGGAAGTACTTCATGGGAACCTCAACGGGCAATGATTGTAAAATATAGTTAAATTTGGGAGCTACAGTCATTTTTAGCACATTCGCTTTTGCCCACAAAGAGAGACGAAGAGGTGCCCATCGTTCTATGTCAAGCTTAAATTTTTCAAATAGGGGTTCTATGTTAACCTTTATGAGATCTGACAGATTAGATGGGAATACAACTCCAAGATAGCCTAGGCCCTTCGTTGGCCATCTAAAGTTTCCTGATTGGAACAGGGTTCTGGGGCAGTATGCTGTGAGGGGCAGCGCTTCGCATTTAGACCAATTTATTTTGTAGCCTGAGAGTCTAGAAAATGAATTAATAATAGACAACAGTGTGGGGACAGAGGTTTCTGGTTTGCTTACCATAGTCAAAATGTCATCTGCATATAGCATTACCTTATGTGATATTGGGCCCACTTGTATGCCAGGAAAATTCGGGTCCAGGCGAATGGCCGCTGCCAGCGGTTCTAGGGCGAGCGCAAAGAGGGCAGGAGAGGCAGGGTCTCCTTGGCGAACCCCTCTACCCAGCTTGAAATATGAAGAAATTAACCCATTGGTTGTTACAGCTGCTGTAGGTTCTCTATATATCAAGCGAAGCAATTTAAGAAAGGGTTCTCCAATTCCAAAGTGCTTTAGGACTGTAAATAAATACCCCCACTCGACCCTGTCAAACGCCTTTTCGGCATCTAATGACAGGGCTGCAACAGGCTCCGCCTCTTCCCTGACAAACCACATTAAGTCAATTAGACGTCGTATATTGTCTGTAGAGTAGCGATTACGCACAAACCCCACTTGATCGGGATGAACCAAGAAGGGGACAGCTTTATTTAGTCTATTAGCAAGGATTTTTGAGAAAATCCGACTATCATAATTAGTCAGAGAAATGGGTCGATAATTACGACAGTCTGTGGGGTCTTTATCTTTTTTCAAAATAAGGGTGATTATAGCTTGGGAGAGTGTCGGTGGAAGCATGCCTCTTTCCAGCGAGTCGTTGTACATGTCAAGCATCATTGGAGCAAGTTCATCTGCAAAATGTTTGAAAAATTCAGCGGTAAAGCCATCCGGGCCGGGGGCCTTGCCTACGGGTAATGTCTGTATGATTTCTACAATCTCTTTAACTGTTATTGGAGTATCAAGTTTTTGTTTCTGTTCCGTCGACAGAGTTGGAAGATTTAATTTGGAAAGAAATACATTTATTTCTATCTGCTCTACCTCTGATTCTGATTTATAAAGATTTTCATAGAATTCTCTAAAGGTGGTGTTGATTTCAGTAGTACTTGTGTGTAATGTCCCCTGATGATCTTGTACTGCAGGAATAGCGCTATGGGCCTCTTGCTGTTTAATATAATTAGCCAACATGCGCCCAGCCTTATCGCCCTCCTCAAAGAATTGCTGACGAGCCCTGAACAATGAGAATTCGACCTTCTGTGACAGCAGAGTATTATATTCGTATTTAAGTTTAGAGAGTTTGCGTAGATTGTCTTCCGACATACAGGCTTTAAAGTTGTTCTCAGCTATCTTCACTTCCTTTTCAAGGTTAAGAATCTCTGACGCTCTCTCTCTCTTTTTATGGGAAGCATATTGAATTATAAAACCCCTGAGAAAAGCCTTTATTGTTTCCCATGCTGTTGATGGAGATGGGGCTGTGGGTATATTGGTTTCCCTGAATAAATTAATCTGTTCTTGTAATAATAGTCTAAAGTTGCTATCCTGTAGTAGACTTGAGTTTAGTCGCCATCTTAGTGATTTTGCTTTACCAATGCTGCCAAATGGCAAGAGGAGAAGAGTCACTTCTGCATGGTCTGATACTATAATAGGCCCTATGTCACATGAGACAATAGATGGTAAGAGGGAATGAGATATCAGGAAGTAATCTATTCTAGTGTAAATCCGATGACAGGGGGAGTAAAATGTATAGTCCCTACTAGTAGGCTTCAATAATCTCCATACGTCCACTAGGCCTAGGTCTTTACAAATATTGTTTAATATTTCGACGGCTCTACGGCTTTTGTAGCTTATGGCATTGCTACGGTCCTTGTCCTTATCAAAAACCTGATTAAAGTCTCCACCTAATATAATAGGGTAATTATGCCCGTTATCCATCTCTCCCATTCTAAATTCCAACATTCCAAAGAAGGCAGGGTCGTCTAGGTTAGGGGCGTATACGTTGGCCAATATCAAATGGTGGCCTTGAATTTCGGCTTCAATAATAATCATTCTTCCCTGATCATCGGTGAACACTTTATTGCTCTTAAACTGAAGATGTTTATGCACCAAGATCGCAACCCCTCTACTATTACTTGAACCAACGGAATAAAAAACCTGACCCACCCAGTCCCTCCGTAATCTCTTATTATCTGATTCTAATAAATGTGTTTCTTGGAGGAAAACGATGTCATATTTCCTTGCTTTTAAAGTATTCAATATTTTCTTCCTTTTTACCAATTGACCCATCCCTTTCGTATTCCAGCTACATAGGCTTAGCCCCCCCCTACGATCCTGCCCGCTCATCCGTTAGCTTGAAACCAAAATTCCACACAGCCTCAGAGTTGGGGAGGGGGGGTGAAGAAACAAAAGGAAAAAACATATCAAAAACAAAAACAACAATACAAACCAAACCTTGGAGCCAAAGTGCTCCACCCAGTGTGCCTTAGTGATAGGCACTAACACAAAACAAATGCGTCTGTGAAACGCTCCCTTTTCAAGGCCGCTTGACTAATAACTAATAACGGCACCACATACTCAATATAATAAAAAATAAAAATATATATATGTATAGCCTGCTTGGTCACCCGCTGGCATATAGTAACGCTCGTCCCCCCACCCTATCCCATACCTTTATTAATTCTCCGCTCTGCTTTATTTTATTTCCGATACCACTCTCTGAAGGACTGCCAATATACTAAACTAAATTGCCTCAGCACCAAGGCCCTTCCTGCCGATCAGACAGGACACGGTTCATAGCATGAGTTAATGTATTTTCCACTACTTTTTTAATGGGTTATTGGTGTTTTAACAATTTGTGGGGAGAGAAGAAAAAGAGGGAAAAATGAGTAAATCAATCCTATTAGTAATTATTATTATTCTCTGTAATTTCCCCCCCCCCCCCCCCCCCCCCCCTCTCCCTTAGGTTATACATTGGGATCAGCCTGATGCTTGTTAAATGGAGCGATATCCTGTTAGCCTACCCAGGGAGTTGTCAGTCCGTCGAGAGAGGCATCGGAAACGACCATTAGAAATCGTTACGTCCCTAATTTACCAGAAAATGATTAGAAATCGTTACGTCCCTAATTTACCAGAAAATAAATAAATAAATAAATAATAATAACAACAACAGTAATTATCATCATTATTACCGTCATTATCACAACCAATGTCTTTTAGAGGCAGCAGCAGAGTATTCACATTGATTGATAAAGTTGGCATGTAATAAAAATAATAAATAAAAAATACCCCCTATCAGTCCAGCATACGAATACATAATACAATTAATAGGAGAAAAAAGATTGGTATCAGGGAGAGAAAAAAATAATAATAATAATAATAATAATACCGCAGTTCCTCACTGTATCTCTACCAGCATATCCCCTGCCCTCCCCCCGCCACACACACGCACACACACACACACACCCAATAATCATGTAGGCCTACAAATCAGATGCCATGATGATCCCCATTTGTCCATTTTGACAACATATATATAGCTGCAACTTAATCAATGCATGGGGCGATCATTGGAATCATGTCCTTTATGTGATAAAGTGAAAAGAAAGAAGAGAGGGGAAGAAAGCAGTGGTTTACGTCAGTATTCATTCCCCTTTGTAGGCTATAATGCACACCGGCTCAGCCTTATGTAGGCTACTATATATAATTAATACTAGGCCTACCTAAAGAAGAAAAAAACAAAAATAATTAACGAGGAGGGGAAGGCAACGCTATGGCAGCGGCACGGCACCTCTCTCGCACGCAGGGCCAGTCACACGCGCGCACGTCCATACACACAACAACCCACACTGACACGCATACAGACACAGACACAGAGAGAGAGGGAGAGAACAGCGGGATCCAAACGACCCACTGGGAGAAGAAAAATAAGGCAACGCAAAAACTTGTTTTTAAATATAGTCCGATGGAACGAAAACAAGCGGAAAACAAACAAAAACAGGATAGCCTAAGAGGGGCGAACATGTCAAATATCGATACAACCCGCGGCTGGCTGTTGAGCAAGCATTGCGGCAATTTAACTTAATAGACTAAACTAAATCGGCATTCGCCCGGACTTTGTCCACATTAGTCTAAATAATAAATCATCATCAGGGGCCTTAATAGCCTTGATTATTACCAACGTTCTTAAATTAGGTAATGGCGATAAGAACTATAAGTTTGTGGTAATTACAGAAAGAAGGGAAAATGTAAAATTAAGACGGGCACCTTTATTATCAGTCCAGTATATACTGCGAAATACTAATAATGATGAAGCGGAGAGGAGGGGGGGGGGGGGGACTGTCAGCACTCAGCCGCCTGCTGTAGTAATCCTCTCACTCCCCTCATGTATAGACTATAGTTCAACCACGTCTCCGCAAGAACGTCATCATTTTTTCAATAATCAATATGGGGAGACTCACAGTTCGTTGATAAAGTCCAGTGCTCGTTTCGGATCAGTGAAGCGCCGTTCATTACCCTCGCTCAGGCGGATTTTTAGGATCCCGGGATGTACAATAGAAAAGGATAATTCTTTGCTATGGAGAGCCACCTTGCAATCTTTAAATTCCTGACGCTTCATCTCCATCGCCTTGGTGCGATCAGGAAAGATCTCGATTTTATGGCCCTCCCAAGACATTTCCTTGTCTCTCGCTGCGGCTTTAATCAGGGCAACATCTCGGAGGGACATGAATTTTGCAATGATAAATCTTGCAGGTTTCCCCTCTTGTTGCACTGGTGGAATCCGATGCGCATTATCCACGAAGGTGCTTCTTTGAAATGTAATTCCCAGGAGTGCAGGTAGTACTTTCTCCAGGAACTCGGCAGCATTCCCATTCTCACTTCGTTCCGGGAATCCTCGGAAACGCAAATTATATCTTCTCCCCCTTGATTCAAAGAAATCTAGTCGTTTATACACCTCCTCCATTTGAGACGCTGTGACCGGGGGGTCGGCTTTCGTGGCCTCAGAGGCCTTGAGAGCCGCATCTTCAAGGCCAGAAATCCGTGCTTCAGCGTCGTCTAGGCGTTCTACGATGCCAGCCAGTTTTGCTTCGATAGATGAAGTAGATGTTTTAATTTCTGTTAGGGTTTTCTTCTGGTCGATGTCCATCCGTCTCAGGAGTTGGTGTATGCTTGCAATATCTTCAGCCATATTTTTGTCCTCGGGGACGCCGCCGCCATGCGTGCCGGGCTCTTTCTCAGTTGTTTGTTCGGCGATTTCAACATTTTTGGCCTTCTTTCGTGTAGACATTGTGGGTTATATCTTTCAGCAATATTATCAATGCCCTTAGGAGACCCACAGGCTATGAAAAGAGCTTATATAACATATAAATGAGTAGTGGTGCCTAGGAGCTCTCAGTCTAAGCAGCCATCCAACCGGAAGTCGTCACAGGAACATTGGCGGACTCTGCTGGTAGAGCTGTTTGGTCAATAATTAGTCAAATGAAATGAAACTTTGTAAAGATCTAGGTTATTCCACATACTCACAGCTCTATGATGCATGTGTCTGTCCAATACTCACATATGCAGCTGGTGTTTGGGGTTTTAAGGATGATAAAAAGGTTAATTCTATCCAGAATAGAGCCATAAGGTGTTTCCTTGGGGTACATGCATTTGCCCCTTCTTTTGCAATCCAGGGAGATATGGGTTGGGAACCGATGGAGACTAGGCAAAAGGGAGAAGTGATCCGCTTGTGGAACCGTCTCATTAATCTGCCAGAAGATAGGTTAACAAAAAAGGTATTCAATTGGGATAAGGCACACAATGGCCCCTGGTCCTGGATGAAGGAAGTTTTTCCTATTTTTAGAGAGGCAGATCTGTCGTATATCTTTCAGAATATGCTTTGTGGTAATATCAATAGGTTGAAACAAAAACTATTTAGTAATTACAAAGATAAATGGTCAAATGACATATGGTCTAAACCAAAACTTAGATCATATGTCCAGATGAAGCAGTGTTTTGGTACTGAACTGTATGTCAAATCCTTTCTGACCAGAAACCAGCGGTCATTGTGTGCCCAGCTGAGAACTGGTATCCTGCCTCTGGCTATTGAGGTAGGGCGGTTTTCAGCGGTCCCAGAAGAGAATAGATTATGCATTGTATGTGACCTAAATGATGTGGAAAATGAATTTCATTTTATGTTTTACTGTACCCTGTATGATGATTTGAGGGTTCCACTGTTTGAGGTAATGCAACAAAGACATCCTGATCTATTCTGGGAAGATGATGGACAGAAGTTAGACTGGTTATTTAATTATGAAGTATTTAGGACAGCCCAGTTTGTTTCTAGAGCCTGGAGTAGAAGACAATCCCAGCTCTTCAAGTAGGTACATGTGTCTCCTGTCACAGGCCTAATGGTGTATTTTATTTTATTTTTTATTTTATTTGTTATATATTATGTAATCTGCTCGTAAGGATCTGGAGTGTCAGTTTGGTATTCAATTGATCATTGTTTGCAAACCGTCATGTCGGTTTATTGTAATTGTTCATGTAAACTGTAAAAAGTGTCCCATAAGTCCATATGGGCTGGGCTTCTTCGGAAGCATGACACTTAAATAAAGAATCAATCAAATCAAATCAATCATATACAGTAAGGGGAAAAGGGGTGGGTGGGTAACTCTGAAAGATCTGCCTTATTCATCCGCCTGCCTGATTAGCTTTAGATGTTCTTCAGTTTTAGTTTTAAGTCAAGTCTCATGCTTGTTTGTGTGCTAGTGCTAGGCCTATAGGAGGAAAATAGTTCTCCTCTTTAGTTAATTTACATCAGTAGCCTATATTCAGTGATTTCTCTTAATTCAAATATCACTTATTTTTTTGTTTTGTGATAATCCATCCGCTTATCCGTAATCGGGTCGCGGGGGCAACAGCTCCACCAGAGTGCTCCAGACTTCCCTCTCCAGAGCAACATTAGTGACTTCCTCCTGGGGGATTCCGAGACGTTCCAAGGCCAGTGAGTCGATGTGTTTCCTCCAACTGCGCCTTGGTCTGCCCCGGGATCTCCTCCCAGTGGGACGTGCATCGAGGGGTTGTGATAATTCTCCCTACTATAGTGTGTGCTGACCATATAAGGAGTTCCTCTCTGTCCCCAGTTAACCCCTTGGGTCAAAAAACCTTAGGTTTCGTTTTCGACTAGGTGGCCCAGCCTCCATCCAATCAGGATAGAGAGGGGCCTTCCGCCAATCATGATCGAGCGGGAGCGGGCCTTGGTGTGCGTGCTGTTGGCCTGTTGCGTTGCGCCCCCCCCCCCCCCCCCCAATCCCAGTTAGTGCTGTCACTTTAAGACCCAAATTAATTAAAATTAAAGTAATATATTTTACCTTTAAAATTATATAAATGTCCTTTAAATCCTTAACATTTAAAACATGTTTTTCATCTGTTTATTATGTACGTATAGTTTATACATCCTACCACCTTTTTCAGCATCTGTAAATCACATTTACAAAAACTAATCTAAAACTATAGTCATATCCTTAACTTTAGGAAGTATTAAGTTGTTTTTTATTGGCATATGCATTCCATAGGGCTAGACCACACATGGGCATATGACATCATCAACTTGCGACAGGAGCAGTCCCTATTGACTGAAATATTCTTTAGTTATGATAGAAATAAAATATTGAAGGTGTTTTTATTTTTTTATTTTAGTTTTAGAGGGCAAGTATAACATTTTAAGGCATATTTGTCTTATTAGCCAGGGATCCTTTTAAGAACTTGGTTTAAATGCACCTTTCAGGATAATAATTAATAAGATGATAGGAGGGAAAAGTACAAAGATTACATGATTCACAATTCATTAACAGGTTATTCCAATATCAAATAATTATGAATGAAGAACCAGGCACAAAGTCACACAACAATAACCATTATGGAAACTGTCTAAAAAGCTGTCATTTTTATGAATCTGCATTCAATTATATAGGTAGATTCTCAAACTATAAACTCGGCACGCTCTGAGTGAAATCTCTAACTATCTTAAAGGACAACGCTAGTATTTTTCAACCATGGTTCATGTTTTAGGTTGTTATTAGAGAAAGTTGTTATTCGTTTTAGCAATTTTAGTTATTTTTGACAGGGGGCGGGGGCATTCGAACATGGGGCTAAATACATTATTTCTTTATTATAATTCACTATAGTCCTACTAGACCCCAGGAAATTACATCTGGCCACACAAGATCAGGGGATCTACTGAATATGAAGGGGGGTACTAGGGAGATGCCATACTGTGTGTTGTAGGCTCAATATGCCAGTTTGTCAGACATTCAATAGATCCTGTGATCTTTTGTGGCCAGATGTTTTATGTGGTCTAGTAGGATTATAGTAAATAATACAAAAATAAATCACTATACATTTTTGTAAAATAAATATACATATTTAGTTCCATGCAGAAAATTAAACTAAATTTACCCTCATCTTTTTTTCCCTCTAATAACAACCTAAAACATGAACCTGAAAAACTAAAGTTGTCCTTTAACTATGGTAAATGCAAGTAGAAAGATCACACAGGCTCTTCCTCCTCGCTGTCCAGAGGACACTGGTAGTTGGACATCACACGTCCCATGACTCCAGGCTGCTCATCGGAAACTGTGAGAGAAGTGAACAGAACAAATGGCAAAGACAGGCCATGTTAACATGCACCGGGGTCCGACGTTAAAGACCCTGTGAAAGAAATTGAACGATTTGTTTCTAAACAAACAAATAAATCAGGTGGCTGAAAAAATAGCATGTAAACAGTCTGTTTAGAATGTGGTAATGAACTGTGGAGTTACGTAGACCATTTAACCGGTTATCAGTCAGTTATCAGTTATCAGTCTCAGAGCCATCCAGATTAAATACAAATACTAGGGATGTCAAAAAATAAACAATCAGATTAATCACAGCTTAAAAAATAATTAATCATGATTAATCAGCATTCAAAATATGTCCAAAATATGCCCTATTCTTGTGAGAACCGAAAGATACGTGACTCTCTAGCTCTCGCTCTCTCCATGTCCCTTTGTCTCTCACCTGTTGTCATGCTATGTGATTTGAGCCGCTACCCATGTACATTGTGCACAATGTGCAGCCTTTTATGGCAATAACCCACTTGTTTTTTTCCCCCATCCAGATAGGGCTTCTCTTTCCATCTCGTTTGGATCTATCAGCCATAAGATACTAGAGCGGAGTGGATGGGATGCATGGGGCGGGTCATCTAATCACGCATTAATTGCGTTGAAAAATGTATTCATACAGTTAACTGTTATTTTGACAGCCCTAAAAAAAATGCAATAATCAAACACGAAATAGCAGCTACACAATACTGCCATACAAAGCCAAAGTGCAGCAACTATGTTTTTGGACACACCAACACACCAAACATTTGTGTATCCCAAAGGTCAAATTAGCCTTTTGATTTTGGGGGATAAACAATTATCTCAAAAATTTGATTAGTGTAATATTTGGCTGATGAGTTGAAACACTTTTTAACCCATTTATCGGCCAATTCCTTTACCCGTAGTTAGGTCACTTTGGCTTTGTAGGCACAATACAAAATTGATAAATAAAACTATACATGGCAATGGAGATAACATGGCCTCCATTACAAGCACCTACCTGGACTGTTGACCAATGGAGATAACGGAGAGGTGGACTCCATTACAAGCACCTACCTGGACTGTTGACCAATGGAGATAACAGAGAGGTGGACGCCATTACAAGCACCTACCTGGACTGTTGACTGTCTCCTCAGCTGTCATTTTCATGAGCATGGCCACCTGCTGCCGCTCGGAGAGACGGTAAATCCGGGCCCGGATCCCCGGCATCTCCATACCAAGACAGGTGTTGACAGGCTCGTTTTTGATGCACTTCCACTCCGGATCTTGCTTCTCTGTAGAGGGAGGAAAAAGCAAAAACAAGCCACCGACAACCATGATTTTTGACCTCCTAAGGTGAGACACTACAGGTAAATAGGGAAAAGAGTTAACCAATAGCTATCACAATGAAACTACTTATATTAAGACTAAGATTTTTTGTATTACAAGTTTTCTGAAATTATGTTTAAATATGCAAATTAGGCATTATATGTGCTCATTTGCATACATTTCGGGACGATAAATCTGAAGATCGGATAAAGCTAGGTTCAAAATTGTTTCATTTTGTTGACAAAATTGAGGGGATTTTAGATATCTCTAATTATCACTCCACAAATCAGAAATTAGTGTCAACAGGCATAAAAAAAAAAACATTTTCGTTTTTAGGAATAAAATGTGATGTAAATCAGGCTATGAATGATATATCAACAAACCCTTCTGTAAATTCCTGCAGAATATAGTTATGAATAAGACTGGAAAGTTGTGTATGTGGTGTATGGTGTATGTGAGTGCAACTGAAGTGGAGATTCTTTGCCCCAGGTATGAGGAAAACTCATTTTGAGAAAACAGCCTTTAAAGATTTGTATTGTAAAATTCCAAAACGTTTTATTTGAAGCCACTATTTTGAGACAAAATATCTCATCCAAACCTTGCCAACAACATATGCCATATATCATTGGAAAGGTCTGGACCTCGAGCTGACTGTGGTTTGATCCAAATATGGTCACTTCCTTTGTACCAACAACCAATCATGAAAATAGAGAGGGTGGATTTTCACCCAGCAAAACGAGCTGTCATTGGCTAAAATAAACTACTAAAATATCTAAATCTGTATTTTGAATTTGAAAGAAAACATGTTTAGGAAGCAAAATAGCACCAAATCTCAAAATTGAGAAAGCATGATTTCCGGGAGAATTCCGGACAAGCGATTTTCGTCCCTTAAACTGATGTTATTGTATCCAAGAACTTTTATACTACTATTATATCCAACTATAGATGAGGGTCTAAGAAAAGGCAGTGATCCAAGCACTCAAAAAGGTATAAAAATGAGGAGAGGGTGGATATAAAATCAAGGTACTTTATTCAATTCAATTGTTTTTAAAAAGCAAACATGGTTTGACTCACAAAGGAGGCAGGTATGAGGAAAACAAACACAGGTCCATATATACTGAGACAGGCAAGTCAGGCAATCAGCATTAGTGTGGGAACACACCCAGAACCACACACGTGTGTGCGCAATGCACATGCATGAGCTCTAACACTAATGGGTAAATTATCATACGTAATAACATAAGAAAAGCACAAAAAAGGTCAATCAAGAAATTAGGAGGGCAGGCTGGGCGGCTGGCTTAGCCGTCTGGGCACCTTGGCTGGTAATCCAGTCTGGCAGTGTGCCGCGGGTTCGACTCCCAATCCCGACGGCCTTTACTGCGTGTCACCCCCCTCCCCCCATCTCTCTACCCATTTCCTGTCAGCCTACTTTCATCTATCCATCTACCAATAAAACAAAACCAAAAAATCTTTAAGAAATTAGGAGGAAAGAAAAAAACGCAGCAAAAAAAGAAACAATGCAGCAATAATCATAAGTAAAAAAAGAGAAAACAAATCAAACATTTAACTGCAAAATAAAGAACACCTTTCTTATGTTATTACGTATGATAATTTGCCCATCAGTGTTAGAGCTCACGCACGCACGCACGCACGCACACACGCACACATGTAGTTCTGGGTGTGTTCCCACACTAATGCTGATTGCCTGACTCAGTATATATGGACCTGTGTTTGCGTGTTTTACTCATACCTGCCCTGATGAAGAGTCCTTTGTGAGTCGAAACATGTTGGCTTTTTAAACTTTTCATATATAGTAGTACCTTGATTTTATATCCACCCTCTCCTCATTCGTATACCTTTTTGAGTGCTCTGATTGCCGCCTTATTTAGTATTCCAGTCCCACTGATCTTTGAAGCACCAGTCTACTTTTAAACTTTTGTTGCACCTCCACTGAGCACCTGGTCGATTCTCTCTGTGTCACTCATGCATTCATCTAGATGAGGGTCAATGAAACTTACGGAGGTCCTGGACGTCATCTGGTTCCTCCTGTTTAATAGAGGTGGTCCGGTCCTGGACATCATCTGGTTCCTCCTGTTTAATAGAGGTGGTCCTGGGTGGGCCACAGCAGTCAGGTTTATCTGCAGTATCTCTGTGCTGACGAGGCTTCTCTCCAGTGTGAATGCTCTGGTGTACTTTGAGATCAGACAAAGCAGTGAACTTTTCCCCACACTGGTCACAGCAGTAAGTCTTCTCTCTGGTGTGAATTCTCTTGTGTTGACTGAGGCTAGAATTTTTAGTAAAGCTTTTCTCACACTGGTTACAGCTGAACAGCAGCCTCACTCCAGTCACAGTCGGAGTCGGAGTCATCTTGTGTAATTCGAGCCGTTGCGACCTGCGGAATATTTCCCCACGCGTCTCACAGCTGTAAGGTTTCTCTCCGGTGTGAATTCTCTGGTGTTGACTGAGGCCAGACTTTTTAGTAAAGCTTTTCTCACACTGGTTACAGCTGAATGGCAGCGTCTTACCGCGGTAAGCTTTCTGTCCGGTGTGAATTCTCTGGTGTCGTTCAAGAGCAGACAGTGCATTGAACATTTTCCCACAAGTCTCACAGTAGTAAGGCTTCCCTCCTGTGTCAGTGTGCATTCTCTGGTGGTGTTTATGACTAGACCAGTGCGTGAATCTTTTTCCGCACTGCTCGCAGCAGTAAGGCTTCTCTCCAGTGTGAATTCTTTGGTGTATTTTGAGATCAGGCTTTAGAGTGAACCTTTTTCCACACTGGTCACAGCCATGTGGCTTCTCTCCTGTGTGAACTTTCTGGTGTAACCTTAGGCTACCCTTAAGCACAAACCTTTTCCCACACTGATCACAGCAATAGGGCTTCTCTCCACTGTGGATTGATTTTTTGTGTGACTTGAGAGAACACATTGAACCGAGCCTTGTCCCACAGAGGTCACAGCAGTAAGGCTTCTCTCCCATGTGACTTATTTGGTGAACTTTGAGCGTACTCCCTGCATGGAAGCTTTTCCCACACTGGTCACAGCGGTAAGGCCTCTCCCCTGTGTGAAATCTCTGATGTATTTTGAGATAAGCTGCTGTATTGAATGTTTTCCAACATGTGACACAGGCGAAAGGCCTCTCTCCAGTGTGAGTTCTTTGGTGTTGTCGCAAATTATGCAAGTCATAGAACTTTTTTCCACATTGGTCACAGCTGTAACGTTTGTCTCCAGTGTGATGTTTCATGTGCGTCCTAAGGTGACTCTTTTGTCTGTAGGTTTTACCACATTGGTCACAACGGAAAGGCTTCTCTCCGGTGTGAATTCTCTGGTGCATTGCGAGAGTAGAGTTTTGCGTAAAGCTTTCGCCACATTGCTCACAGCTGTAAGGTTTGTCACCGGTGTGCACTCGCTGGTGTCTTTTCAATGCACCCTCTTCAGTAAACCTTTTCCCACACTGGTCACAACAGTAAGGCTTCTCTCCAGTATGGATACGCATGTGCAGTTTTAAGTGTCCGGACCGACTAAAACACTTCCCACATATTTCACAGTGGTAAGGCTTCTCTCCAGCGTGAATTTTCTGGTGTTTTAACAGGCTAGATTTTATGGTGAAGGTTTTGCCGCATTGTTCGCAGCGGTGGGGTTTCTGATCCGTGTGTATTCGCCGGTGTACTGTGAGATAATAATACGAAGTGAAGCCTTGTCCACACTGGTTACAACACCAGGGATTCTCTGTGGTGTGAGTTTTCTGGTGGTCTCTGAAACTAACCTTGTGAAGGTACTTTTTCCCACACTTGTCACAGCAGTAAGGTTCCTCTCTAGTATGGATATGCTCATGAGATTTTAAGGTTCCAAGCTCAGCAAAACACATCCCACATTTTTCACAGCTGAATGGCTTCTCTCCGGTGTGAAGTATCTGGTGTCTGTCGAGTCTCGACATCAGAGCGAAACTTTTACCACATTGTTCGCAGCTGTAAGGTTTCTCTCCGGTATGTACAAGATGGTGTTGTGTTAAGTGTCCGACACGAATAAATCTCTTCCCGCATGTTTCACAGCTGAATGGTCTCTCTCCTGTGTGAACCCTCTTGTGTTTCTCTTCGGTATGTACAAGATGGTGTTGTGTTAAGTGTCTGACACGAATAAATCTCTTCCCGCATGTTTCACAGCTGAATGGTCTCTCTGTGTGAACCTTCTTGTGTCGTGTTCTTTTGGCAAAGGTTTTGTCACATTGTGGAGAGTTCATCTTCACCTTCAGTCTGGAATCCATAGACTGGTCTGGAATGAAGGAATTTAATTCACATTAAAAACAGTCAAATCCATCATGAACAGACACTATACGGAACAGAATACAGAAAATACGACAATTTAATAAAACGATACGAGCAGTAGAAGTGTGTTGTGTTCAGCGAAGTAAACCAGGAAACAGGGACGGGAGGAACCAATTTACAATTTACAATTTAGGCATTTAGCAGACGCTCTTAATCCAGAGCGACTTACAATAGGCAAGAACAAAAAGCATGGGAATACATCACATATGTAAAAATGCATTTATCGCGAAACATGCGTAAGCTAAGACCGTGACTAGAACATATCTATATAATGACACTATACATATAAACTATAACTAGAACATATCTATATAATGACACTATACATATAAACTACACATATATGCTATACTATGCTGTACATATATACTATATACGAGGCAAGACAGGCGACGACCGCTGAGCGGAGGTGTAAGGACAGTAGTCCACACTATGCAAAAAGCTTTGCATGGTGTGGACTTCACAGAAGCTGAACATATACTAAACTTACGAATAATCATGTTAGCTTGTGCATATGTTCTACGTTGCCTGTCTGTATCATCAGATAGACCATTTGAAAAATAAAGGCCTAACTAGTTGTCTTGATCTAATCATAGATCTACCAGACAGGACGGGACAGGCGTCTCCCAAACTCCTTATAATCATGCTACTCTTCTTTGCATTGTAAATTTTGTCACAGTCTGAGCCATATTGAGAGCATACTCTCAGCAACTGTTGGTGTAATAGTCCAGTTCACTATGTTCAGCCATATGAGTTTGTAGGATTTTTTTTTGGAAGATTTGTAAGACTATATTTTTGGAAACCTTATAACTTATAGCCTAACAAATCAGAAAATGTTTGATGCCATTTTTGTCGAGGTTGGTATAGCAGCCATCCTGGATCTTTAAAAATGGCTACTTTCAAAAATGAATGAAACGTTGGAAAATGCCATAACTCTTGAAGTAAACAACATAAAGAGACAAATTAACCTTATACACATCAGCTAATAGCTCTGGTCTGTCATAGTAAAATAGTACATAGTTATTAGACTACATTTTCACAGTAACAATAAAACAGTACAGACCTATTTTGTGTAACTTGATCACTGGTTTCAACATGATAGTCTGTATCACTGCTACAACTCTGTTCTTCACACTCTGATGGAAGAATTTAGGATGGATGTAGTTGGGCCTGTATCATGAATAGCTCCGGATCTAGAAACAAAATAAGAATATACTGTCATAACAGCCCCAAATCTAGTCATATGTCATACTAGTGCTGCACAATTCTTGCTCAAATGTGAATCTCGATTTTCCTCCACAAAAATTGAGATCACGCTTCTCACACGATTCTCATTAACATATTTATTCTTCTTTAGGGCCGATTCATACTGCTATTTTAGAGCCGAAACGAAGTCGGTTCTGGAAAGCTCCTAGGGCCAAATTTAATTAGGCTCTATAAAAGTCAAATCATATTCCCTCACGGCTTAGCGCCCAAAATTGCTTGTAAATATTGGAGGTCCTTTGACATGAATGTTTCTGGCCGGGAAATGAACCTTGCACAGCGTGTAAATATCTGACTGGCCATCGCCCCTCGCTGGCTGGTGCACCATCCAGGCAGAAACACACCCCTGGTTCCCGTTGTCTTGTGGGGTCGACCCCTACAGCTCAAAGCTAATCTCCGGCCACTACCTGAGGTGCCTATTTTTTAACATGCGCGCACGCTGTGCATTGTGGGAGAGATAAGGCGTGTGAACACAACAAAATGGCAGCGGGTGGTAGGAGTCAGGTAGTTTTGGAGTTCATGGCGGAAGAGGAAGACGAGGAGAAAGTTATGATGAGCTTTTGCAGAATGCAATTGAAGGAGAGCGGCAGAGAACGCCACATAGTCGTAGGTGGTACGTGCGTCCTTTGAAGGAGTCTAGGCAGGCTGAAGGAGCGTTCTACCTGCTGGTGCGTGTTTTGAATGAGTCTAGGCGGGCTGAAGGAGCGTTCTACCTGGTGGTGCAGCTGATGCGGGACATGGACAAAGAAAGACATTTTGACTACTTCACATTGTCTAATCACCTACTCACGTGCACCGGTACCAGGTGAGAAGGTAGAGAAACACACTTGTTTCTCTACCTTTGTATTTACCCTATCAGCCCCTCCCCTAACCCCTCCCCCTTTATCATACAACTACAGCTGTGGGTGCGGCTTCAGTTCAGGTGGATCACCACCCATCACCACCTACCAGGCCACCGGGTGCCCACATAAAAACGACATTTTAACAAATACTGTACACTTTTTGGAAAAAGGTCTTCCTCCTTATATTATAATAATACCTGATGATTATGTTTTAGGGTGGAACAAATCGTGGCACTCCATCTTTAACATTTTGAGCACCTGAGAAAATCTGTAGCTCTAAATACAAAGTTAATACACCATTGCACATAAAAACGACTCCAGGGTGTCTAATGAAGTACTTTCACATCATAGACACATGAAAAACTGGAAAAATAAAAAAATTGTGGCACTCCATCTTTAAGAATACTGCAGGTCACACAATGGATGGACCACCGTCCACTGGTCGGTCATTCCTAATATCATTCACGCTGTGCACATGCTTTTGTAAGCGAGATGCTAAGGGTTGTTTTTGATCGATATCAACCCGTCCATCTGTGTGAGCGGCTGAGCGCGTGCACTCCATGTGTGCATGCACTCTTTGTGCAGCACTAATGTCATTACAATCATGCTTTTATTTAAACCATTGACATTGTTGACAGAAAAAATGTCTGACTGTTTCCTGAGCAGTCAGACATGCTATCTGCTATTTGTTTATTAATGGGACTTTAAATGGCATGAGAAAACATGTTTACATTGCCAAAGCAAAATGGAACATAAATGGGAATGAAGACGTATGAAAACTGAAAACAGGGATTGCAGCTGCTGTACACCACAATTTAACAGAAACAGCTTACAGCCCTAGCCACAATTTGCAACACTAGATTTGCCATGCCGTTTGCATTAAAGCTATGGGACTCTCCATGACCTGCCGCTGCATGACATGCGGCACAGCCTCTCGACTATTTCGCTACACACCAATACAATGGTTTAGTGATGAAAAAAAGCCTACTTTCTCCGGTGGATGCACTCTGAGCCCCCCCACCACATGTATAAAATGCACTTTTTGGGCAGAAAATTACATTTTTTTCACCGGCTCTCTCTCTGGCCAAATTCCAATAATCCAAAATTTCAGCCACTCGCTCACTCACGCTCGACCACTCCAGCATGGCGGTGTTATGGTGAAATTGGTGACCTGCTGAAAATTGTGACCATCTTGTGGACTTCACAGAACTTACATGGAGGTCTTTAAAACTGTGGCCTAAATACCGCTAGGTTGAACACTGCTAATAAAAAACTGCAACGATTTACATTCAGACACTGACGTTATGCGATTGTCTACACGGTTGTCACATATTTCAGCAGGTCACCAATTCCAATGTAACACCACACAACTGATTCATGATCTCTCGCATGCGCGAATGCTGAATACGGGGTTTAAAGGCGTAGTGAAACGGAAATGGTGGACATTTTATTTTGAAGTTTCAGACGGTTTCAAGTTGAAACACTGCTATGTTTCAACTTGAGCTTTTGGCATCCATTGTTAGGTATGCCCATATAATGACCACGGATATGGTCTAAAAGTGTGGAAAAACGTATTTTTCATTTCACTACACCTTTAAGCACAGACCAAGACAGAGTTACGACATCCAGGGGGGCAGAAAACAGCCTGGTCACGTGGTACTCGCGCGAGCCCATAGTAGACTCTAGTCTAATGCATTCCGTAAACCTGTTGTCCCTTTTTTGATTGATTGAAGTATTTATTAACAGTTTGCAGAATTACAGTACATTTAGAGCACAACTCAATGCAAAAACTGTTAACTGTGAGTGGACGACACCATAAAGCATTACACTTATTTACAGTACAATTGTTTTCAATAGAAGTCTATGCCCCACGGAGTTGTAACTCTGTTTTATCATGACTAAATACACATTGTACAACAACCATGAACTTAATTAAATACACAAACACGTACAAATTACAATGCAAAACAACACTCAGTCAGAATGTAAACGTACCTCGCTTCTTCTTGGCGGCGACAAACAAAGCCCTTCGCTTCAGGTCCACTACAGTGTGTAACCACACTGATATGTCCCCCTAGAAACACACACTTTTCTAGTAACTAGAAGCAGTTCCGTGCACTTCTCGCAAGCACACGGCCGTGACATAAAACAAACGATGAAACGAATCAAATGTTATGGCAACTAAACTGAAGAATCGACAGATATGTGTGTCGCAACAACAAGTTAAAGGAACATTTGTAGCAGTGGGAACTGGGAACTACCGGTATCTGGAGAAAAAAAGGATAAAACAGCGCCTTCTGCTGATTCTGTTCTTTATAGTCCCTGGCGAGCCACATTAGAGGTGCAATAGCACTAGACCTAGAATGCCTGTGATCATTTAATTAACTTCGTACATTTTCATGTATCAGAGGCATAGAACGGTCGCTACTGTCCCTGGTCGATTTCAATAGTGTGCGGCCTGAATGTGATAAATGCTCCGTTTGTACTCACCCATTAAATAATTCCAAAAACGTGGAGGGAAATATGGTCCTCTAGTTTTATATCCATGTGAAAGTTCTGGCACAAAACGTGTATTTAGTAAATTATCTCCACTTTTTCAAGAGATGCACACGGACTTCTTTCTCTCCGGCGAGGGGGGACTGGAATGATCGATGAACTGTTTTTAGACGTCATCACCAATTGACAAGGGAAACACAAAAGTTTGGGTCACACAATTGGCAGGTGGTGTGATTAATTACCCAGCACCTATCGCAAGGCACCTGCCAATTGTGTGACCCAAACTTTTGTGTTTCCCTTGTCAATTGGTGATGACGTCTAAAAACAGTTCATCGATCATTCCAGTCCCCCCTCGCCGGAGAGAAAGAAGTCCGTGTGCATCTCTTGAAAAAGTGGAGATAATTTACTAAATACACGTTTTGTGCCAGAACTTTCACATGGATATAAAACTAGAGGACCATATTTCCCTCCACGTTTTTGGAATTATTTAATGGGTGAGTACAAACGGAGCATTTATCACATTCAGGCCGCACACTATTGAAATCGACCAGGGACAGTAGCGACCGTTCTATGCCTCTGATACATGAAAATGTACGAAGTTAATTAAATGATCACAGGCATTCTAGGTCTACAATAGCACTGGACTCCAGTGTGAAACGGCAGACTGCAGAAATCAACGACAAATGCTGGAAGTTGACATATTACTTGAAAGTGTATGAGATATCAGATATGAATATGATATGTAGGCTACAAATAGAATGGCAGTAGTTTACCAATAATCCAAATCAGTGTATTATTACCAAAACACAGAATACTGAATACTTTCCATTTTTAAATCGTGGAAATAGCTGATCTACCATCTCACACCGTGTCACCTCATGAAGCATATTGGGCTTTCATGTCGATCTGCTATTTCAGTGTTTTTTTGTCTGTGTTTGAATATTTATTAAAGGACCACTTTTTAACCCATCTTCATATAATTGGTCCTCATTAATGTTCATGCAAAGAAAAAAAAGCCACCATTCTTCACCAGTCTGTCTCATAGCAGGGCTGCGGGCAGTTCAGAAACCCGTCCACGACGTACCAGTGACATCTTCGATGGGGAATCCAAGCTTATAGAAATTGCAGGTTTTCTAATCTTGAAAATTTGCAATGCCATAAAGGGGGAAAAAATCTTGTTTTAAACAAAATCTGCCTAACGATGATGTCACTGGTGGATGGGTTTTTGAACTGCCAACAGCCCTACTATATGAGACACAGACAGAGTAGAAAAGAATCGTGGTATTTTATCATGAACATTAGCGAGGACCAATTTATATGAAGATAAGTTGAAAAGTGGTGAAGTGTTCCTTTAACATCTTTCAACATATGAATGTATACAGTATACAGTAAAATGTATACAGTCCATAGGTGCTCTTTGAGAGTGGTTTTGAAGGAGTCAAGGGATTCACATGTTGGTAGGGCGTTCCACATTTTAGTGGCATAGGAGTGAAATTAATTGAATCCCTTGTTTGAGCCCAATCTGGGTTGCATGTGGTTTGTTGAACTCCCTCTGGTGTTGTGCGTGTGGACTTTGTTGACAGTCATTAAGGAAGAATTTAGACAGGTACACGGTATCTTAAGGTGGTGTAGCGAATCTTGTAGACCAGGCCCATCTCTAACCTAATACATAAACATAAGCTTAATTCTCTAACCTATAAACTTATATCTCTAAAGTAATGCCTAAACTTAACAGTCTCTTGCATATCAAACCTCTTTGTCGCAAATAGCTGATCTACAAGCTCATAAGTTACAACACGTAGCAAAGAGACATGGTGTGAGCTTGTGCTGTAGATCTGCCATGTTTGCCCCATGTTGGCCTATTTTCACAGAATGTCTATTATTATATGCCCAGAATAGGGATGCTGGGGTTCATGCATATACATGCCAATGACATATTGGTAAATAACCACTTTATTAAACCAATGCTACTCTTACAATATATGTACTAGACTTGACTGGAGGTTAGTGTTGGTCTTGGAGAGCTCTGTGACAGTGGTGGCTTTGGTGTCCAGGGTTCCTTAGGCCGGGCAGTGGTACTTAACCCATTCAGGCCTGACGTCGAAATAAAAAAAACTTTCGCTCTGAAAGAATATATATTCAAAGATTTGTGCCGCATTTTTACGATTTTTCAAAAATAGCAGACCTACAAGTTCATAGCGCGCCACTCGGTGGCGCGCTATGAGCTTGTAGATCCTTGACGTTGTTTCAGCCTAGGGGGTCCCATTGCAAAATGATTATTATTGATGGTTAGGAACAAATGGACTCTTGTGGGTCAGTGTGTACAAATAGAATCAAATGGACCCTTACAGTTCTATACCCATCTGTAACTCTAAGCATGTACAAATAGAACCAAATGGACCATTACTGATAACCCTTCCACAGTAGTAGCTTTTTCATATTTTCAATCCAAGCGGGAACACAATAGATTCACTGATTAAAGAAAGAAAGAAAGAAAGAAAGAAAGAAAGAAAATAGCTCTGAATATGCACGTTGCCCACCCATTTGAACACTTAATGGGTAAGTAGCCTTGCCGAGCCATGAGGCCCATAGGTCAGGAGCCTATCTCCTGTTTCTGTAGCGTGAGGCAGCTTGATGTACAAGTACACCCCCTGGACATGACGCTAGTATGTCGCAGGGACTTACCCCCAATCCAACCCTTGATGCTGAGTGTCAAGCAGGGAGGCACTGGGTCCCATTTTTAGAGTCTTTGGTATGACCCGGCCGGGGATCGAACCCCGACCTCCCAGTCTCAAGGCCACTGAGCTGGTTAACTTAATGGGTATTCTGGCAATATAGTCAGTCTGGCAATATGTGTAAAAGACAATATTTTCTTGGTATAGGCCTATTCTGGCCGGCAGTGGCTCAGGGCCGGTAGAGCGGCAGTTCGATCCCGGGCTCCCCAGAGTTAGTGTTGAAGGGTCCTTGAGCAAGACTCTGAACCTCTAAACAATTGCTCCCGATGGCGATGTGCAGGTTGGTGCCTTGCATGGTTTCCTCCACCATCGATGTGTGAATGTGTGAATGTATAATGCACAATCTATGTACAGTATATGTTAAATGCTTTGGATAAAAGCGCTATATAAATGCACCATTACATTTACCATTTGTCCGAACACGAGTTCCACCTCTTTCATTTTTAGAGGTCCGAGAGAAAAACAAATGAACCAGTGAAAGCTACGTTTAGCTTTAATGATACACGACAGTTAAAGTTGCCATGTTCCCACAGCATCAAATATGACATCTGACAAACAGCCTTTCACAAAAGCCATATTTATCAAATATTTACAGAGTGAAATCATACATTTTACATTAATCTCTGCTTATCGAGTCCATTGCCGAACACATACAGCACACCACAGATTAAAACTCAGTCAAGATTACAATTAACAGCTTCAAATCTCATCGAGCCCATTTGACCGGTTGTTTGCTGTAGTTTTTCTCTCTGACAGCTAGTTGGATAGCTGGGCTACTTCAGGTAAAAGCAGCATGGAAACAAAAGACTCATTTTCTTTCATTATTATGACAAAAGGAAACATTCAGCGGGTGCATGTGTTTGGTCCGACATAATAACAGTCCGACAGGCTTTAGTCCGACACCCTACCCAAAACCCAACCCTAAACCTAACCCTACATGAAGTTAGTTTTAACCTGCCACGCGTGTCGGGAGCCATGGGTAAGTTTTAACCCGAGAAGGAGAAGTCCGCACACAGCCTTAGCTCCAACAGTGTTTATTATTATTTAAAACAGCAACATTCTTCTGGACACAACGTTTCGGCCGTGAGCGGCCTTCATCAGGTGTCACTGTCACCTGATGAAGGCCGCTCACGGCCGAAACCTTTTGTCCAGCACCAGCGAGGAACTGGATGTGCGCAAGCCACCTGTTTTTTTTAAACTAAGTTTTAACCCGGGCCACAGGTTAGTTGTAACCGGCCACACACGTCGGGAGCCACGGGTGAGTTTTAATCCAGCCACAGGTTAGTTGTAACATGCCACGCATCATGTCGGGAGCCATGTTGTTGTCGGACTAATGCCTGTCAAACTGTTAGTATGTCTAATCAACTTATGCACCCCAGAATCAGCAGTACAGTATGAGCTTGGGGGGTGGGGGAAGGGGGGGGCACCAGTGCGTCTTTATACAAGCTTGTTGTGTTTGATAAGTGCTTAGGGTTGTTGGGCTTTGAGTGAGCCATGACGAAGAGCAGCAGTATAACTTCATCACATACACGACAAAAGTTATGAACTTCATAAACGATGAAAGTCAACTGTATAAAGCAACATATTCTCACTGTAGTGACGAGCTGGGGCAAAAGCACCAGTTGCGTCACCCGTTTGCCGAGACGGCACTCCCCTGTCGTGTCGCTTTGCAATGTTCATGTTTGTCCACTGAAAATACCTACAGGGGGCACGGCGGCGCAGTCGTATAGCGCCGTCGCCTCACAGCTAGAAGGTCCTGGGTTCGATTCCCGCTGGGGACGCTGGGGGCGTGTTCTCTCCTCCGCGTCATCAGCGCCCATACCCTAGGTGGGGTTGGCAAAAGGGCCTTTCTGTGTGAAGTTTGCATGTTCTCCCCGTGTCAAAAAACATGCAGTAATCCTGGTCTCTATACTGCCTCCCCCTGGCCAGCCGGGGCGCCTGATGGAGGGGAAAGGAACTGGTTGGAATAACGTGTTCCTTCCACGTGCAACGTCCAACTGGGGAAACTCCCCCCTGTCAGGTGAAAAGAAGCGGCTTGGACTCCTCATGCATAGAAGGAAGCATGAGGTCAGTCAGTTGCTCTCCCCAGGTTGGCAGAGGGAGTGTAGCACCCAGGATTACATTGACACTGGGTGAACAAAATGGTTTAAAAAAAATCGTGGTACAAAAAAAAAAAGAAAAGAAAAGAAAAACACTACATGTAATGTCTTACCGCTGTAGAAATATGTGAAATGATAAAACAAAGTGACAAATTAAATCATCCGTCAGCATGCAATGAGACAGGACAGCCCCCATCGGGTCATTATTTGATACAGGAATCATGTCGCTGTAAAAACTTGGGTGATGCATTTGGTCGAATCCTCGCCCCCCCAAGCTGTCACGGGTGTGGGAATGTGTTGAAATAAACAGCATGAAATAAGCCCCTTCCACAAAAGTAATAATATACAATCAGCCAGTGACTGTCGTCCACAGATGCTATGTTTAAGAGACCATACAGAATACACACAGTATACAGCAGTTGTAGAAGCCGCACATTTTACTGCTCAATGCCCTACCGCTGCACTGTTGCTGTTTTATGTCGGGGAGGAACTATTCAGAAACATTCAAGTTTTAGTACCAAACGGGGAGGGATGGGGGGGGGGGGGGGCAGCTCCCAAGTGTTCTTTTGGTGGCAAGGGTTGGGGAGGAGGGGGGGGGGGGACGCATAAAATCCACAGGACGCGCAAGCATAGGTGTACGGACGCTGCTTTTCTTTCGCTCCATGTTAAAGGAGAATTTCAAACTAGAAGGCTTTCTTACCTTTATTTGTAGTTGTTACGTCCCCACCAAAGAGGTCCAGGTGTTATTTTGTGCAAAAGCGCATTATTGGCTATTTCCCCTACCATAAGCCCTCAATGAATTGAATTGAATTGAATTGAATTGAATTGAATTGAATTGAATTGAATTGAATTGAATTGAATTGGAATTGGGCGTTGCGTTTTAGTGCTAATTCGCTTATTTCCATCACTCAAAATTATAATTTTTTGAATATATCCTCTTCATAATGTAAATAGTATCCCAAGCGGCACACTTTACTACTTATTTCGATGGAAATAAGAATTAGCACTAAAACCCAACCCCCATTGAGGGCTTATGGTAGGGGAAATAGCCAATAATGTGCTTTTGCACAAAATAACACCTGGACCTCTTTGGTGGGGACGTAACAACTACAAATAAAGGTAAAAAAGCCTTCTAGTCCGAAATTCTCCTTTAACGAATTCAGCCATTCTCACGTACCCCTCACTCCTCCACTGGAGACCTCCACGCGCTTTATTGGGTGAACGTTCTCGTTAACCTCTGGCCCAACTGCGACGTCTGGTCACCTCTAAATATAGTGTTGTAGTACTCCAGTCCGGTCTCGAGTCCACAATTTTCATTTACTCGGTCTCGTCTTGGTCTGGCCCATAAGTTGACTCGGTCTCGGACCAACGGACTCGGGACCCACCGAGTCCACTCGAATCACGAGTCACTACAATGCAATGAAGTAATTGTATTATACCATTCACGTTAACTTTATAAGAGAGCAGTCAGGCGCTTATAGACAGCTGTCTTATTAAGTAACGGATCGCATATCATAGAACTGGCCAGGATGTAGTATATACCTACTGTACCTAATAATTATTTTAGCAGACCTTTCGTGCGCGGCCGGTGAGATCGGCTGCATTCGTTAACATGGAGTGGAAGGAAAGCAGTGTCCGTGCGCCTACGCTTGCACGTTCTGTGGGTTTGGTGTGTATATGGGGCGTCGTGGGCCTCCTATGCGAGGCCGTGGTCCACCTTTGTGTGAATGCTGTTGTCACTGTGCACTTTAATCTCCATCATGTCCGGCTTCAGGGTTTCCTTTCCGTTCTCCTCCTTCAGTGGTAGCTTCCTGTGTCAAAAACAGGAAACACAACATGACATGACATGGAGATGAGTTCAGTCTTTTTATTTCGTTTTTTGTAACCCATTAAGACTAAATCAGACCCCAAATATAGGTAGTAAAACATTCTGGGCAGAGGATTTTGGGTGCCAAATTGATGATAAAAAGTGGAAAAGAATCTTGTTAAAAACAGCTTAAGTGCCGGGCCCGTAAAGACGAGCTTACCTTAACTCTGTCCAGCTTGTCATAGCCGTAAAGGCAAGTTTTGTTTAATCCGCGTTAATCGGCGATTGATTATCATCACGTTAGCATGTTGTAGCATTTTTAGTTAGCTCCAGGCCGCGGCCACGTAAAAACGGCCAGAATTCCCACGTGCACACCCGTGTACGCACACAAGCTGTCTTTATTTGCATTATGGCTCATAATCTGCAACAAATTCGATATTCGGCGCTTGATTAGAGCTAAATTTGACTTAGTTATGATTTCTTTAAAAAGTGATCGCACCAATACCCAGGCCCCATATAACTGTTGACCTGGCCGACTTTCAGTTCCGGTTCAAACTGATGTAAACATCCGGTATCTTTTGGGAGAGGTTATTAAAAAACGTCTGGCATGGCATGGGGCACCACCCTATCTGCTGGCCATCTGGCAGAATGGCATTTAAATGCAAAACAAATTACATGTTCTAACAGAACTCCTGAGACACAATACAAGATCATTCACAGCAGTTACATGTAACTCCAGCTATACATAATAAATACGATCCAACTTATTCTGGGCAGTGCTTAACATGTAAAAGCAGTGCTGGTACATATAGCCATTTGATGTGGTCATGCTGTAAAATTACAACATATTGGTTAAGTGTTCAAAGAGAGATATTGAAAGTTTTTGAGATCAGGATTCAGGATACATTTAACTCCAATGAACTTGGTACTGGGCTTATATTCTGATTCTGAATTAAGGTATAGATACATTTTACGAATAGGCCTATAGGGCAGGCCTATGCCGCACGGCTTACAATCTTACAAAAATGGTTAGATGAGGATGCCCCTGACATAAAATTATGGTATGAAAAACTCATGTTGATTCTGCCAATGGAGAGGTTATCATAAGAGGCACTCTTGCTGACTTTGTTAGAGACTGCATGCAAACATGGTCACCTATTGCAAGGTTTTTAAAAGAAGAATGGAAAAGAGTATGGGATGTATGGGTGTGACAACTGTATGAGAATAAGTTAAACTGTATGATGGGAGTATACGTGACTGCTACTTTTTCTGTATTACTATTTGCTGGCATGTTGTTGATTCTGTCTTGTTTTTTCTTTCTTTTCTTTTTTGTTTCCTTTTTGTACGTGTCTTTGTAATGTTTATCATTTTTGAAAATACCAATAGAAATATTGAAAGAGAAGACTAAATCAGTTTCCTGAAAACAAATATGTTGCTATATATCAGTGGTGCTCAAAACGTTGCGATGTCTTGTGAGCTTGTAGAGCTGGTATTTTCAGCATGCAACAAAGCATAAAATGACTTGTCTTTTAGTTCTACTGGATCTCTTCTTCACTAGTCCCTCTATAATATTTTAGTCTAGCTTTTATTTGTTGATGAAATTGTCAGTATATTTAGTCTTAGTCATCATAGCTTAGTTATTATTTAGTTTTCCTAAGTGAAAAAAAAGGTAGTTAACGAACATTCTTCGTCTTAGTTTTGTTGACAAAATCAACACTAGATAGAAAGCAAACATTTTCATCTCCTTAATTCATGACTCTTTCCAAAGCTGTCTCAGTTTCCTCTGCGTCTTGCAGAAGCTTCGGAGTACAACTTCAGCAGGGTGAGATCAAAACGGCCATCATCAAACACCAGTGTGAAAAGACACGAGGATGGATAGCCTGTCCACTGCAGGAAGACCCACTGGATGCTGGCGATGTTAGATGAGATTCACACAGGCCATTGCTTGGAAAAAACTCACGTTTTGACAAGTGACATGTTTCTTTATGACATGTATGAACTGGCGGCCGGCTTGAGCAATATGTCTACCATTGTGACGAACTAGAACTCTGGCAGGCCAGAAAGGGTCATGTCACGAGTCAGTCAAAATCTGTAGCAGCAGTAGAAAGAAAGTGTGTTTTGAAGAAAATGCTAAATGGCGGAAAATGTACTAGTGCTCTTTATTTTAGATCCCCATTAATCACTGCAGTGACTGTTAAAAGAAAAGTGCAATTACATTTTTTTTACAAGCAAAACAATTAAAGAACCAATACAATACATGCCAAAGACAAAAACAACAATTATCCTAAATGACAAAAAAAAGTATGAATTAATATGTGACAAAGTACATAAAAAAAAAAATGATATGACAACACACTAATTCATGAATTAATTGATTGATTAATTTAAACAAAAATAGGTAAAGAAAATAAATTAACCAGGCAAAACTAATGACAAAATATAATAGACAAACTAAAGCAATCTCTTTCCGCATTACATCTCTTCTCAGTGTATTCTTACTTAGATGGAAATGGGGGTGGCCTATATTGATTGTACGATCTCATAATCGATCTCTGTGGTTCAAGAGCTATAGGTCAAAAGTGGTGTAGCGCCACCATGAGGCTAATTTGGGGTGGAGTGTCTTCCTTTGCTTACTGGGAGTGTGCATGCAATGTTTGACACCGATCAGTCCAGCATGATGAAGTAATTGTGCACACACGGACAGACAGTCTCCGCCTCCAGGCCTATCTGTCAGCTTGTCGTAGATAATAATACTACTTGTGTAGCGATTGACACACAAACACAATGATTAGTAATTTATGGTCCTATTATTATGGACTCTTTTTAAGAGCAGCATGTCTGATTGTGGTGGGGAACGAACAGACTTGGCATTTGTTTGCATCGGCCGATGTGAACAGAGCCATGACATCACACGTTTTGCGGATTCCTTCATATTTCATGTTTACATGGACGCCAGGCGTAGCGTTTTCAAAGATTTCCACTCTAAGGTGGTTCCACTTCCATTGTTGCGTTTAACATATTTTGTATTCTTACTCCCACACTTCACAACTCACATTGACGCTTTTGTACAGAATGAAAAAACAGAAACCAGAGCTAGGTGTATCCTTTGAGACACACATACGGGTATTTTGGGGCGTGGCCCAATGTTTACGGACCAAAGACCATTGGAATTGCATTACGGACCCACCGAGCATCTTTGTACTCTAATAGAATGGCAAAAAAAATGGTCTAAAAACGGGGGTCAAAATAGTCTAAAAATGAAAGTTTTTTAGCAGTCTAGGCTTAGATTAGACATTGAAACAACGTCTAATGATATAAACAACGCCGTTTCAACGTATATATAGAAGGTCAACATTTAGACCTTGATTATCCTGGCTAATCAAGGTCTAAATGTAGACCGTCTATATATAGACGTTGAAACGACGTTGTTTCAACGTCTAATCTAAGCCTAGACTGCTAAAAAACTTAAATTTTTAGACTATTTTGACCCCATTTTTTAGACGGTCATTTAGACGTCTAAAAGCCGAAAATTGCTCAGTGGGGAAGTAACGGAACCTAGATTTTATGATTTTTCTTTGTCCTACAGCAACACTGTGGTAAAGTATTGTAGTGTTGGGAACTGTAAAATAAAAAGCAGCAACATAAGAGATAAAAGCGGGGCGCTCAAATGGACTTTTCCTTGTTCGCCAGCCACAAAAGGAACCGGAGAGAAGAGCAACACATACTTATTTCGGGGCGCCAACCCTTGTATATACCGAGCTAACGCGCTTGGCGCGAGCCCTTCAAAGTAGTCAGCTCACCTTTAAAAACTGAAAAGTCGATAAAACAACAGTTTAATGAAACTAACCACAAAAACTAGGAATTCTGCACCGGTTCCCATTGGTTTCAACTGACTGTTTAGCCCCATTTAAAAATGCTGCAGACCACATCCTGAATGAACCGTCACGTGTGACAGGCATAGGCAGAAGAATATATATATACTCACAGGTAGGCTGCCTTGCCCTCTTCCATCTCCTTGCCCTTGCCGCTGGTGCTGGTCTTCTTGCTGCGCAGCGTGCGTGCGATGCACATCAGGAGACCGCACTGGCGCAGGAAGAAGCAGCTGACGTCCACCAGCACCAGGAGCAGCAGCACCGCGCCCACGCTCAGCCCCACCACCACCCCCAGACCAAGGCCGCTGAACAGAGACTCTGCTGAGACAGGGAAACACACAGGCACACACGCAAAGAAAGACAGAAAACACAGTATTATCATTCTTATTCTTCTTCTTATTATTTTTTTGTATTTAGTTTGTTTTTGCCCCAACAGTGAATGGAAGGGAAGACGGTATTTTATTGAAGCTGGCAGAGTGGATCAATATTGTTTCACAACCGCAGACTACTGTGTATCTCAGGGGTTCTCAACCCGTGGGTCGCGACCCCTCGGGGGGTCGCCAAATTATTTTGAGGGGTCCCCAAATTATTATTATTAATTTTTTTTTTCACGATTTTTCAAAAATAGCAGACCTACAAGCTCGTAGCGCGCCACTCGGTGGCGCGCTATGAGCTTGTAGATCTGCTATTTTTCAATAGCTAAATTATAACAATGCTTAAAACACCAAAAGGGGTTCCCGCCCAAAATGGTTTAAGGTTATTGTAGCAGTCAATTTATATTGGGGGTCGGGAGGGGGCGGGGCGGGGGTCCCGAGACATTGCCAAAGCATTTCCGGGGGTCCCCGGCCAAAAACGTTGAGAACCCCTGGACTGTATCTGAGCAACTAACTGAAACCATGCAGTTAATGTGTCTGCCGAAGAGTTGAACCTTCAGACATGGTCAGAGTGTTTACCTTCATGTTGGTGAAAACCTACTCAGTATAATGCCTGTATAATCACCCTAATGTATGCGTTGCATGATGACAGTGACTAAACAGCCGACCTACAAGCACGTGCAACACAGTCCTATATGAATGTGTACTATTGGTCTATGTGTGTGTGTAAGAGTGTGTGTGTAAGAGTGTGTGTGTGTGTGAGAGAGAGAGAGAGAGAGAGAGAGAGAGAGAGAGAGAGAGAGAGAGAGAGAGAGAGAGAGAGAGAGAGAGAGAGAGAGAGAGAGAGAGACTGCACATCCTGGTCTGTGACAGAGGGCTTGCCATCAATCTCTTTAATAGAATCCTGGGAGCCAGCTGCATTAAACAACAGTAATGCCACTCTGTCTGAGCTGGGCCAGCCCAACGAGCCACAGAGAATCCACGCTACTACCTTCACTCACCTCATCCATTACTCGCCTGTCCTTTTCCTGCTTGTGGAGCCAAATTAGCTTCTGTGTTGACCATCCTTATTTTTTGAGTGGTGCAACCAACTCCTATAGACAGCTATGTGGGTCCCTGGGTCTGTTCCTGGCTGGGTCTGTCAAACAAAATAGCTTTTGTTTGGTTTTCACAACCAAGTGTCACTGTTGTGCAGCCTAACACACACACACATATTAACTGTACAGTATATATGATTTGTGGTGTTGGTACAGTACAGTACAGTACAGTACAGTACAGTACAGTACAGTACAGTACAGTACAGTGACCCCCTGGGGACCCCCACACGGTAACTGTCATTTCTCAACCATTTCGGACGCGTGCTGGCTCGCCGGAACTGGGGCGGGCCCCATGGCACGTTCCTGGGGGTCTGGATGTTCCGGGAACCCCCCGGGGACCCCCACACGGAGTTGCTGCGTTGCACCACTCACTTCCCACGGGTGTGATTTTTAATCTGGTTGGAGATAATGGCAGGGGTGAACTTTGACCCAGCGTGATGCGTCTTCAATTAAAAGTGAGCTCTCTGTGCAATACTGTGGCTGTCTTGGTTTGCTTTCCTTTTTGCTTGCTTTTCTTTTTGTTTTGTTTCTTACGGTATGGTGTGGATGATGGCGTAGAATGCGTAGATGAACTGGAAGAACATTTGTTTTGTCTGCTGGTCAGTTTGGTAAAGTATGTATTTTGTAAAGGTTTGTAAAGTATGTAACTGTACGTGAAAGAATGTAAAAAACAATACAAATATTAAAAGGCAGTCCAGAGAAAAGTGCATTGCAGTAATCAAGCCGAGAAAAAAAAAGAAAGAAAAAAAGAAAAGAAAAGTGAGCTCTTTCTTTCTTCTTTAGTCAAGAGAGCACATGAGTTAATTTTCATTCAACCTTTATTTAAATTCTCTGATAGATCATTGATGCCGAGAAACAACAATGATACAACACAAGAACAAAGAAAAACAATAAGTTAAGAACAAACAATAAAAAAAAACTGTTACATGTTTTGACAGCAATCAGTTAAAACAGTTACATACAGGTAATGCATGATTATTAAGTATGTTCCTAAAATGGACAATTGATGCTATAGGATGCTCAGTTTAAGTTCTTGTTGTAAAATATTGAATCCGGTGCACCAATGCTGAAAGCAGCCTTTCCAGCCTTTCCCAGCTCAGAGTTGGCCAGAAGACCTAGCCAATCACCATAGAGTGCGTTACAATGCGACAAGGTTTCTGATGTAACATGGCTGAATTATATGGTCTTAGTTTTCCAACTAAAGCCTCATTCACACGTATCAAACACCAATCAAGCAAATGTTTGGTCATTGTTTTGTTTTTTTTAGGCCTCATTCACACGTAAGACAGTATTAGGCTATATGCACGTGCACACACTCAAACACCCACACCCCCCCCCCCCCCCCCCCCCCCCCCACCACACACACACACAAATAGCATTAGCCTATTCAGTGTTCTTGCTAATGCTAGTCGTCCAACATACTGAACTGGGATCCATTCATATGCAGAACCTCGGTGACAATATCAGCTCATTATAGCCTGAGCACCCATTGACTGCACTCGATTAGATCTGAGGTGCATGGCTCGCCGCTCAATTGATGATGACTGCATGGGCACTCATTGATCTGTAAAGTTAGCGGGTGCTAATGCTTTGTGGGATAACAGCATCGCTAACGACCGCAAGGAGGGGAATATTTCCTGAGCGCTCGATAATTGAGCATTTAATTTCCGAAGAGGAGTGGGCGAAAGTTTGTCTGGCCGAGCTCCAGAGATAAGTAAACATCGTCATTAAATCTTATCTGTTGGTATAAGAAGAGGAAGTGCTTCTCACTGAAGCGCAGATTCAAGTAGAAGTTAGACCTCGGTCAGACTTCAACTTCCTTAACCCATTAAGACTAAGAACTTGTTTCCAGCCAGGCCCTGCTCATAGAACATTTCATCGTAGTGGTTCAATGCCTTGTTCAAGGGCACTTCAGCGGTGGTAATTTTAACGTGTCGGACCGCTGATTCGAACTGGCGACGTTCCGGTATCAAGACCGCTCCGCAATCCGTTCGGCCACCGCTGCCACTTATCATCTATTCTACAAGCTACAAGGCACTATATAAATGCACCATTACCATTTACAAGCTCTTATAGTGCGAGCAATATTACACATAGGTAGAGGTTAGGGTTTGCTATGGTGTGACTCAAAACACATTGCATGGTGAAACAGATCTAAAAATCACTCTTTTAGCACAAAGCAGATTATGCCAACATGTAACATTAAAAGTTTTAATTAGTTTTAATAAAAAATGACAACTTTAAATAGATTTAAAATGTTTTATTAAGAAGAAGATCCAGTTGCACAGATCCTGATCTTTAGTAAAATCAACAGGAAGCTGACATTTTCATAGCTATTTCTTTGTTTTAGCTGTATTAAGTAAGAGTTTCAAGGAAGAGTCTCCATCGTTTTAATACCGACGTATAACACACATTTCAAATTGTCTCAGTAAACGTGAACATGGAAGTGACAGTGAAAATGTCAGTTCTGGTGAAAATGAGAAAAGGACACCACACCCCTATGATAGTCAAATCCAAACTCGCACTGTCACCAAATGTGAATTAAGCCGCATGAAGTCATGCTTGGCTACCAGAACCATGCAGCAGTCAGGGAGACATGATGTGAGAGAGCTCATTCCGTTACTAATGGCTTCAAAGTACATGTGCGACCGTTGGTGAGCCATTTTGGCAGATACATTATTGGCTATGGAAACAGGGCCCTGTACTGCTCCAGGGGCCTCTAAAAGATGACCCACCTGGCACCACCACAGCGAGCTTTAGAAAGAGAAAAGCACCCTGCTTAATTGTACAACACAACGGTCCACAACAGACAGCTGAGACCATTATTTTGGAACTGAGACATATTATTTAGAATGCGCTCCCCTCCCACGTCAAATTGGCCCCTTCCATCGAGACTTTTAAATCTTTATACCTTGGCTTTTTCACTGTCTGCTGACGCTGCTGCACCGTGTATTCTTCAGTGATGTCTGATGTGTCTCCATTTGTTTGAGGGGCGCTAGCCCCTCCTGTACACAGGTTTAATGTTTGTCTATATAGTTAATGTTTGTTTTGTAAACGCATTTAAAATGAAGGGAACATTTACGTCATAATGTGCCATTTACTCTAAAGAGTCTCATTTTTGTGCATTATGCTCATGTATGTATTTGGTTAAAAGTAATTGTCATTTAGTTTACTTTAAAAAAATATTTGTATCAATATATTTTACTTGCACTGTGCACTTTGGATTGATTTTGTGATTTCATTAAATGGCTGCTAGTTTAATCTGCAAAGCTTTTACCTCTGTGTTTTATTATCTTGGTCAGGCCAAATTATTTCGTTTTCACTCTCTCTGTGAGTTTGTGTTTCTGTCTGCAGTTAATCTCGCAAACAAGCAACTCAGCTTTGCCAGGGGGCAAAGCTGACGTAGCACCAAATAAGCAGTTGACCTGACTCCTGAACATGACCAAGAAATTAAAACACGGTAATGCAGAGGTTCTTAAAGGACCACTTCACCACTTTTCAACATCTCTTCCTATAATTGGTCCTCACTAATGTTCATGATAAAACACCACCATTTTTTCCTACTCAGTCTGTGTCTCATAGGAGGGCTTTGGGCAGTTCGGACACCCATCCACCAGTGACATCATCATTAGACAAGATTTGTTTTAAAATATATTTAGATTTGTATTATCGTGAGAACGATGGCTTCAACTTTTGCATTGCAACTTTTCAGGAAAAGAAAGTCTGCCGTTTCTATTAGCTTGGATTCACCATCGATGATGTCACTGGTGGACAGGTTTCTGAACTGACCACAGCCTTCCTATGAGACACAGACTTAGTAGGAAATAATGGTGGTATTTTATCAAGAACATTAGTTAGGACCAATTATAGGAAGAGAAGTTGAAAAGTGGTGAAGTGTTCCTTTAACACAGGGAATGCCTTCAAGGACCACTGGTGGTCCCTGGACCACTGGTTGAGAATCACTGATGTCACAGAGATGACCAATGTACCCATCGTTTTTCCATTGCATTGCATTGCATTGATAGTTTGTACAATGGAAACAAATGAGTGCAAATGGTTCATGGGAAGAGATAAAAAGCATTCATTTGGATTTGCTGCCATCATTTACCATTAAGAGCCTCTCTGGACATCTCACAAAGAGCTTTGATTACATTATTGTGCGGCTCGCACAAAAATAACGCATACCATATGCGCTGCGTTGCAAGTCTAGTAGTTTCACTACTTCTTAATTATTAACTTTTTTTTATTCATGGGATTTCATAGATTTGCTTGTTTGCTTTAAAATGGATACAATTATTTTAAATATTTTATTTAAAAAAAACATCTGTATTTCGAAATACAATTGTTGTAAAGAAAATGGGATTTGTACTCGAGTCATGGCCCATACAAATTGGTCCGTGACCCACTGTTTGGGAAACAGTGATTTAGAGGATGTGAGACAAAAAGCTTCGCTTTTCCATGAGGACCAGAGGAAGGAAGAGCTAATTGAAACCTCGCCATGGGCAACGTTTCAATCAATGACACTTTACTCTCACACAAAGCAGAGGAGCTGGGGAGCAGCAGGGGAGGTGAGGGGAGGGGAGGGGAGGGGAGGGGAGGGGAGGGGAGGGGAGGGGAGGAACTGAAGGCTAATGGTGAAATGGGCTAATGGAGGATAAACAAAAATCTGTTTTCGTGCTGGATGCTCAAGAGATAGAAGGCCTGAAAGGGTCAATATGCATTAATCTGAAAGGAGACATGCTTACATGACCAGTTTCACTATTACTCACCGTTCCAAGAGATGGGTCAAATGCGGAGAACAAATTTCACTGCGGTAACGTCTGTGACTAATCATACGACTTTGACTTTGACTTGTTATGCATTTGATTTGATTTCTGTTCATACAATTTCATATCAATTTGAGGGATTTTGGTGTTTTGGGAGGTAAACATAATGCAGTACGGGGGACAGGGTCTAGGGGGCCCACCCTGCCAGCCCATTTTTAGAGAAATTTAGAACCCACCTCAAGTTTGAACACCATTTGCCATCAGTGCTGTTAATCTCCACATTTCATGTTTTTTTTTAGGTTTTCTAATGCCCTACTTTATACTTTATACTTGTCCCAAGTGTTGTGTTAAAACAAACATGCAATCTACATGTGTGACTACATGAGTGGTGGTAGGGAGAGGGAGGGGGTGAGAGAGAGAGAGAGAGAGAGAGAGAGAGAGAGAGAGAGAGGAGAGAGAGAGAGAGAGAGGGGGAGAGAGAAAGGGGGGAGAGGGAGTTAACAAAAGAAAGGGAAACAGTAATGAATGAGTGAGTAATCGTTCCATACAGTTATATTGTTTATTACCTGCTAGTGCTACAGTTCCTTACGTGGCTCTTTATTGCCTTATTAGCTGAACAGCTCTTGGCGGTTACTCCTCTTCAAACAAACACATTAAGCAAAAAGCTTGTTCTCTCTCTCTCTTTCTCTCTCTCTCCCCCCCACTGCATCCCCACACCATCTCCCATGATGCAACACAACACCGCCCGCTCGCTAACAAGAAAGGACAGCCAATCAAAGTGAACCGCCTTAAGCTCGCCGTTAGACGGGCCTCGTTTTCTCCTGTTTGAGAAGCAGCGCACACACACAACCTCACAGGCAATTTATCCGCTGCGGTAATGACAGAGGCAATAACACTCTCTGCAGCCACGGCGGCATAAATGTCTGTGGTAACACACTGCAGGAGGTGAGGAAATTACAAGCACACAAACACACCTCTCTCCCTTTGTCTTTTTTAGCCTTACATCTCTGTGTGAATACAGGAGCTCTGCAGGGGAGTGGGGGCGAGCCGCCAGCTACACATGAGCTACGGTAGTGCATGGTTCCCAAACTTTTTCATGTCCAGGACCGACAAATTGACACTTATCAGCCCGCAGACCCCCATTTGAAGAGATATGCCAGGGACCCCCATAAGAAAAGATCTTTACGGCTCTAGCAGTGATTCTCAACCTTTTTAATGTCAAGGACCCCCAGTTTGACATGCATTAGGCTACGGACCCCCATTTAATGGCATTTCTATATCTCTGCGACCCCAATTTATATTGTAAAATCGATGTTAATTTAACTCTTCGTAACTATCATTTAGCTGGGGACCTGGTACTCCTTCTTCTTGGATCTCTCTCACTGCATCCACAAACCTCCCCTTTGGTCTATACATCTTCTCCAGTGGTGGAAAGTTTACTCAAGTACTGTACTTAAGTACAGTTTTGATTTGTATCCAATTTCCAGTAGGCTACTTTTACTTCTACTCCACTACATCTCAGTATGATTGTACTTTTACTCCACTACATTTATTTGACAACTTTAGTTAATTTAAACTAAACTGCACGAGGAAGCTCGCTATGAAGATTGCGTCTTCTGACGTGATCACAGAAGCATTCTAATACACAGGCAATCCAATCCATTGGCTGGGTCTGAGACTAAGGTGCACCTTGACCACCCCCCCAGGTAAAGGTGATAAAGGTGCCAATAAACCAATTAGTCCCCACTTCTGTGTAACTTCTCATGAAGATCACATGCATTGCTACAAAGTCTTGATTTCAGTGTGTTTGAGTTTACTAGGACAGGAGCGAATTCTGGTTCCACAAACTGCACCACTGGTGAGTTCCTGACTTTGGGGTTAAGAATTTCCTTGCACTATAAAATTCTATTGTTAATCGGACGGCCAGCAAACGGCCCTGATTATAAATCTAACAGCTACACTATATTCTAGTGACAGCTAAGCTAGCTACAGCTACGCTGGCTACTAGTTGGACGGCCAGCACACGGCCCTGACTAGCCACAAGCCTGCTGAAGCTAAGCTAATAACAACTTAGCGTGGTTCCTGCAAAAGGACGCCCGGTGTTAGCTATTGTTAGCATCCCGCTAAGCTACCCTCCCCTCGTACTACTCCTGCTAACGGCCTGCAGAACGCCAAAGCAGTGATGTCGGGGAAGAGCAGAAACCAACGTCGCAAGGCTAACGATAAGCCCGCGGTGCTGCAGAAGCACTGTGAGACATGCTCCAACTGGATGGCCGGCGAGGACAAACACGAGGACTGTGTCCGTTGTTTGGGCCTGCAGCACGCTTTCGACGCCGTTCATAACCCGGGTGCCTGCTCCCTGTGTGACGGCGTCGACGCACGCATCATAACCCGCAGGCTAGTGCGTGCTAAGCAGTTCTTCGACGGAGCCATCCGACAACCAGAACCGGCAGACGACCGAGAGGTGGCCGATCAATTGGCGGAGGAGAGACGGGACGCATTGGACCCCGCTCGTTACTCTGAGGGTGATTATGCCGACCTACCGTCTACTTCCCGCGCGAAGCGGGCGGTTAAGAAAGCCAAACAAGCAGCTAGGAAAGCTCTGGCTGACGAGGTTACGGCTCCAGCGGCTGCCGAAATCCCGCACTCCCCGCCTCGCCAACGTACGAGGCGCACAGATCGTCCTTCCCCCGTCGAGCAACACGCCGGCGATGAAGAACAGTCCTCGGAGGGAGATCAGAGCCAGAGCTCCAGCGGTAGCTCCTCTTCTTCCTACTCTGAGGGCTCTTCTGAGAGTGAGTCAGAATCGGAGTCTGAGGGACGCCTCAGAGCCACTCTCATCGCAGGAATGCAGCCTCAGACGGCGGCCCGGACTGAGCCCGAGCCCCGGGCTGGGACTGAGGCTCTGGCTACAACAGCTCCGGATGTAACCGAGCCACAGAGCACGGCGGTGCCTGACACGGCACCCCAGACCGATGTTCAGAACAGAGCCCCTGCTCGGTCCCGAGTCGTCCTCGAGATGGACAAGTCAGAACTGATTGATGTCTTCAAGAGGGCTACTGAACGCAGCGGTCTAACGTGGCCAGCTGAAGCTACTCCGGCGGCGGCTGCGACGGACACGGCCTGGGATGATTTCGGTAGGGATCCGGACGCTCCCCGAGCCAAACAGATCCTACCCTTGGCTAAGGGTTTCACGGGGGCGCTCGGTGAATCCTGGGAGCACCCATACACCCACTCCTTCCTACCCACACATAAGAAAGAGCTTGATTGTGTCGCCATGAAGAAAGTGGGTCTGGAATCTCTGCCCGAGATGGACAGATTCCTGGCTTCTCATCTCCTACATGTCCCCGAAGTCGCCCCGCCAAAAGAGCCGAAATTCGCTCTCACACAGGAAAACGACATGTCCACAATGGTGAAGAAGGCATACGCGACGCTTACGGGCTCCGTGAAAGCCATCAACGCCATCACACTACTCCAGGGCTCTGTCTCCCACATCTTCAAAACATCGGGAGAGGCATTGAATCTGGAGCAGCTCTACGAGCTACGGAGGCTCCATAAAGAGGCGCTCGCGCTGACAAGGTACAACACGGAGATGACGGGAAAAGCAATGGCTACTCTAGTAGTACTAGAACGGGCTAGATGGCTAAACCACTCCGAGACCAAAGAGAGAGCCTCTCTCCTGGACCAACCCATCCTGCAAGATAATCTTTTCTCTGGCACGGTGGCCGATCTCACGGCCAGGCACGAAGATAGAGAGAAAAAGAAGCAGGCGGCGCAGGCTTTCATGCCGACGGAGAAAAAGCCTCCGCCAGGTAACAAAAGAAATAGATCCTCGTACGGCCGCTCTATGAACCGGAGGGACAACGAGAGGGAGCGCGGCTCCAGGCCTCCTTTCAAGGCTCCAGCGGCTGCCAGAGCCCCCTCTGCTTCGGGAGGCCAGTGGCAACACCGACAGCAGTCACAGCAGGATCGCAAGAAGGACACCGGGCCTCACGGTCAGCCTCCTTCCGCGGCGGCGGGACGGAAGCGTCAACGCCACACGCACAACAACAACAAGCAGCAGCGTAAGTGACATTGCGCCGAGCCTCGGGGAGACGTTGATGGAATCCGTCTCCCTCCGCCCCCACGTTCTGGGAAGAGCTTACGCTGGCGGCGTAGTAGCCTCGGGCTTTACGCCACTAGCGCAGAGAGCACCGGACAGAGTGAGCGTTGTTGCACCGATTTTTGCGAAAAAGATGTCGTTGCATACTGTACCTCCCCTGTCCCCCTCCCTGATTCAAATAAAAATGTTGTGTGGAACAAAATGTTTGAATCCTTGCCAGAACACACGGGGTATGAGCCCACTGCCACGCAGGTCGATGAAACGACCCGCGGCAGTCGGACGAAACGCAGATATTTTGACAGCGCATCAGAGCGCTGCAAAAAGGCACAAGCACCATGCCAGTTTGATGGCCCCGTCGCTAGGGGGCGCCGTTTTACCACGGCTGAACATGGTGCCAGTGTTAACCAAGGTAACACAATGCCTGCCGCGGGAGGCACCCACTCTAACTCAAAAAAGAGTAGGGCTGACAATAAATCCTCTGACGCGGTGCGTTTCAAAATGGATAGAGTGCGGCGCACACACCTGGGTGGTGGACACCGTGAGAAAAGGCTACAAGCTGCAGTTCTCCGCAGAACCACCCACATTCGAGAAGATAATATTCTCTCAGGCAAGCGGACAGGCAGCCGTCATTTTGCGAAACGAAATAATTTCCCTGCTGGCCAAGAATGCCATTCAGGAAGTACCTCCAGATCAGAGCCTAAACGGTTTCTACAGTCGGTATTTTCTGGTAAAGAAAAAGGGGGGGGGGATGCGTCCTATTCTGGACCTCCGAGCCCTCAACCGATATCTGAAGGATTTTCGTTTCAAGATGCTGACAAATGCGGCACTGTTACGCATGATACGCAAAGGGGATTGGTTCACGTCAGTGGACCTCAAGGACGCCTATTTTCATGTCCCGATTTACCCGCCGCACAGGAAGTTCCTGCGGTTCGGGTTCGGAGGACGGGTTTACGAATACCTAGTTCTCCCTTTCGGGATGTCCTTGAGCCCCCGAGTGTTTGTGAAGTGTACTCAAGCGGCCATAGCCCCTTTGAGACAACGGGGAGTTCGCATAGCGAGCTATATCGACGACTGGCTCCTGCTTGCGCAGTCGGAAAGCGAGGCACGACTCCACACCAGCTGGGTAGTGAGTCACCTGCAGTCTCTGGGTTTCAGTCTGAACTACGAAAAGAGCGTGCTCATACCAGCGAGGTCAACAGACTTCATAGGTTTAACACTGAACTCTGTCTCCCTCACGGCTCGGCTGTCACAGGACAGGATGACTTCCGTTCTGAAGTGCGCGAGCTCGTTCCAGGTGGGACGCAGGGTCCCTTTTCGTACGTGCCAGAAAATGGCGGGACTCATGGCTTCTGCTATAACCGTGTTACGGTTAGGCAGACTGTACATGAGACCTTTTCAGAGGTGGATGCTCTCACTCAGGGTGCCCAACGATCGCCGTCATCGCCTGGTTACAGTCCAAACGGAGTGTATATCGGCGCTGCATCCATGGAGAGACAGGTCATTTCTTTCCGAAGGAGTGTCCATGGGTCTGGTCGTGTCGAGGAAGATCATCACTACGGATGCCAGTATGACTGGGTGGGGTGCCACCCACGAGGGCAGAACTGCCAGGGGAGTGTGGGGCGACGAACTGAGGACCGCCCACATCAACTATCTAGAGCTGATGGCAGTATGGTTAGCCGTACGACACTTCGAACCCCTCATCAAGGATTGTCACGTCCTGGTCAGGACGGACAATACGACGACCATGTGCTACGTCAACAAGCAAGGGGGACTGCGATCCCGCCTGCTGCATGCACTAGCACAAGACCTGACTCTGTGGTGCGACACACATTTGAGGTCAATCAGAGCCTCCCACGTCCCGGGGATACTGAACAGGGGAGCGGATCTTCTGTCCAGAGGGAGGTGCCACTATGCGGACTGGTCCCTACACGACGCGGTGGCAGCTCAGCTCTGGGACAGGTTCGGCCGACCACAAGTGGACCTGTTCGCCTCGGGGGAGAACGCGAAATGCCCGGAGTTCTTCTCCATAGCGGGACAGGAGTCTCTGGGCCTAGACGCGCTAGCGCACGTCTGGCCCGGAAGTCTGCTGTACGCGTTCCCTCCCATTTCCCTGATATCTCCAGTCCTGGAGAGAGTGAGAACCCAGGGCCTGGCGGTAATACTGATAGCTCCAGGGTGGGGCTCTTGGAGGTCGGAGATATCACCTCTCCTCTACGACCATCCGTGGCAGCTCCCGCTGCGCAGGGATCTGCTGACGCAAGCGAAGGGGGAAATCTTCCATCCACGGCCGGAAGACCTGGATCTATGGGCTTGGCCCGTGAGAGGATGAACCTTGACGCGGAAGGCCTGCCGCAGAGTGTCATCGACACTATACAGAGTGCGAGAGCTCGGTCAACCAGGGAGGCCTACGACGGGAGGTGGCGTGCGTTTGAGAAATGGTGTCTACAGACGCAGGCGGTGCCTTTTCAGGCATCTGTGAAAGTGATTCTGTCTTTCCTTCAGAGTCTGATGGACAAGGGCCTGTCTTACAACTCCCTGAAGGTCTACCTGGCGGCTATTTCGGCCTGCCATGTTGGATTCGGGAATGGCACTGTCTGGGTGCACCCTCTAGTGCGTCGGTATATGGCTGGTGCGATGCGCCTCCTCCAGGTACCGAAGTCTATGGTTCCTTCGTGGGACCTCGCGCTGGTTTTGGACTCCTTGTCTCGACCGCCATTCGAGCCATTGGCGTCAGTGGGGCTGCAGTTTTTGTCGTTGAAAACGGCGCTACTGCTGGCGTTGGTGACTGCTAAACGGGTCGGTGACATTCACGCTTTTTCAGTGAGCGAGGAGTGCACACGTTTTTCCGTGGACAGGACGAGGGTGGTCATTACGACCAACCCGGCTTTTGTGCCTAAGAACCAGTTGACCACCTGTATACCGGTGGACCTGGTGGAATTCTGTCCTCCTCCTTTTTCCTCGGCAGAGGATGAGAGGAGGCATACTCTGTGCCCTGTACGGGTTTTACGAACTTACATGGACAGGACGGCGGCACACAGGAAGACAACTCAGTTGTTTGTGTCCTGGGCCCCCAAGACCTTGGGGAAGGCAGTATCCAAGGTGAGGATCTCACAATGGATAGTGGAAGCCATAGAACGATCTTACTCGGCCAGGGGTTTGCAGCCTCCCATAAGGGTGAAGGCGCACTCCACGAGGGGTATGGCGACGTCCTGGGCTCTCTCCAGGGGAGTGTCTATCCAGGAGGTGTGTACGGCTGCGAGCTGGGCATCCTCCTCGACGTTTGCCAATTTTTACAGATTGGATGTGACGGCTGCGCCAGTGGCGCATGCTGTCCTCAGCGTGGCTTCAAAGTAAGGTTTGGATCTGTCGGGCCTCTGAGTGGAGTGGCCCTGGGTCCGAGGTTCCTTCCTTTTTCCGCCGGCTTTTTGAGCCGGGTGGTTTTTCGCTCCCGTCACCCTACAGGCAGAGGTCGGGACCCGTGAGTCTAGACTTTGTGGTGGCAAGAAGGGAGTGTATCGGGTCTTCATAGCGAGCTTCCTCGTGCAGTTTAGTTTAAATTAACTATAGGTTACGAAGGTAACCCTGGTTAATTAAATAAACAAGCGAGGAAGCTCGCCAAAACGCCCTTCTTGTAGGCAATGCCTCATGAGAAGGTTCCACATGTTTGAAGTGGGGACTAATTGGTTTATTGGCACCTTTATCACCTTTACCTGGGGGGGTGGTCAAGGTGCACCTTAGTCTCAGACCCAGCCAATGGATTGCCTGTGAGTGTATTAGAATGCTTCTGTGATCACGTCAGAAGACGCAATCTTCATAGCGAGCTTCCTCGCTTGTTTATTTAATTAACCAGGGTTACCTTCGTAACCTATAGTTATTACCGGTATAGTTACTTTGTAGATTTGGATTATTATTCCAAAACATACATTAAACCACTTCAGCCATTTGAAAACAGCGGATCTCATATATGTCTATGCTCATCCCTGCCTCCTCTGCACGAGTCGTCCAGCCCATCTCAACTGCATGCTCTCTTGAGTTGTGCCCAAAACCACTAAACTGGGCCGACCCTCCAATGTAATATTTAGTCTTAGTTTAGTCATCATAGCTTAGTTTTTGTTTAGTTTTTAATTCGTTCTCATCAGTGAAAAATGGTATTCGATGAACATTCTTCGTCATAGTTTTAATCGACAAAATCAACACTGAGTGTGATCCCGTCCCTAATGGCATTCTTAGCATAATGCCACCTTCGGCTCTGCCTCCTGTCTTTGTCAGCTTTTTGCCTATTCCAAGCCCCAGGCTACTGCGTGACTGGTCTCACTACCGTCTTCTGCATCTTCCCTTCCGTCACAAATAACTCCTGACACGTTCCATCTATCTGTTCCACCCTGCCTGCACTCTCTACTCCACCTCTCTTCCGCAATTCCTGTAACTTTGGAGATGAGCCCAGGTATTTCAATTCCACCTTCGCCACCATGACTCCTTGCATCCTTCCACTGTTCTCCAGTGGTGGAAAGTAGCACATTTTTTCCAGGTAGCCTAACCTCGTACCTTACTCTTGAGTTTTCCAAACTTAAAATACTACTCTACTCACTCTGTGTCTCAGAGGAGGGCTGTGGACAATTCAGAGACCTGCCTACCAGTGACACGGTACAGATCTGTCTCTGACTAGAACCATAGATATATTAACCTACTGTAGATACCTCCAACACAACAATACCTCATCGGTTCATTGGAGCGACATGTAATCTTATAGAGGCCGCTATATTGAAATCCAGTATGGCGGAGGCATACAGTACATGACACGCTGCCACTCAAAGTGACTTCTGGCACACACAGCACATCTCTTCCCAGACACAAAAGACCAGAGTGCAAATAGAGCGCACCCTAGATTCTGACAAGTCCCAAGTACCTTTTTATGTCTACAGTTGAGTGCCACCGAGCTTGTCCCATTCTATTTAACTGTCCTTTTTCCTTTGCAGATATCGGAAAATTAGTTCAGAAATCAACCAGCAGGTGTCTATGGCTAGAACGATGTGATCTCTCATCTCAGTCAGGACCCTGAGAGATCGTAACCAAACTGCATGGGTGTAACAGCTAATTGATTTAACCGATTATTAACAATAGTTTCATTTCATAAAATAATCAATCAGTCGTTAATTTATAGGTATAAAAAAAGATTTTGTGAACTTTACTGAAGGGAAATTGACAGCAAAATCAGTAGCAGTAGCAGCCCTAGTTCTCCCTAAGTTAACTTGACGGGGACGTTCTTCCAAAGGACACAAGTCCGTTCTTTTGTGTTCTTTCCCTTGTCATCCCTGCCTTGGGATATGCTAGATATGCCGTGAAGAGCGCCGCTTTCTGCCCCCTGGTTGCGAGCTAATCTCTGCGATGACTGTACAAAAGAAAGCAGTCGACAGTATGTGTTGGCTTGTTGGCTTATACAACAGACTGTCTGTTAGCCTTTAAGCTAAAAACAAAATAAAAGTAGCTTATCTCCACATGCAGGAAGTGCACGGTGTGCGTTTGGTACAGATCTGTCAAACAGCCCAGGGAACCATTTCACAGTACAGGTTTCATTTCCACACATTTTTAGTTTGAAAAGCCTGGCAACTACCCCTTTGCAAAATGACAGCTAGCGTAAATAATGGTAGTTACTGTAACACACACACACACACACACACACACACACACACACACACACACACACACACACACACACACACACACACACACACACACACACACACACACACACACACACACACACACACACACACACACACGCACACGCGCCTTAGAATCCTTGTTTGACAAAATGACAAGATACGAAACTGCATTGTAGAGATAATTGCAAAAATAAACTAATCCTTTCACCTGTCCTCCATCGCACTTCTAAAATACCTATAGCTACCGAGACAACTGAATTAGTGCATAGCCCTTGGCCCAGTGTTGATTTTGACAGCAAATTTCTATTTAGTTTTAGTGTATAGTCCTTCGAATAAAAAAATATATTTTAATGATATGCCATAATGACATTGAAATGCCTGATTTATACTCATAGCTGTGTGCCAAAAATAGCAGAGCTACAAGCTCACAATGTGTCGCGCTGTGACATTCTGTGAATTCTGTGTTCACGTTGTGAATAGATTGGCTATTTTCGGAGTGCGATACACTGACACCACGGCGCGTAAACAGCGCCTCAAACTGTGACTCCGCCCACCACCGGGGGAAGTTGTGATTTGCGCTCGTTTACTGCAATGCAATTTGCGGCATTTTCAAAACAATATTGAGCAGAACTTGCAGAGTAGCGATTATCAAACGTATTTGCAATGCCATACGTTGAAAGATCTGTTGCCCGTGGACAAGGCACGCTACCTCCGCAAGTTAGATAGCATCGGCATAGATGTTTGTCCGTATGTGATTAAGGATTGGACCAAGTTGCATTGGCAGCCATAGAAAATTCTTACCCCAGGCTAAAACCGGATGTGACGTTTTTGGGCGTTCCTGTCTAGCATGGTGTCAGTGTATGGTGGAAAAGTGAGTCAATGTATACTCTTGGTGAAATATTACTTTACTACAAGTAACAGTTGCACTGTCAAATGTATACTTGAGTTAAATTACATTGCTTTGAAAATAAAATACTTAATTTGCGCATTTTCAACCTATCTTCATGAATCATCTTATTTCGGTCTATTTGCTTCAGAATCCTGCCTACCAGTGACATCATCAATGGGGTTGCAAGTAGGGATGACCCGATCAGATCACATTTCTTTTGGCCCCCGATCTGATTCCGATCATTTGATTTTGAGTATCAGCCAATACCGATATTTCCAGATCCGATATTTATATTTTTATAGAATACTTTAATGCCATATCACAATAGTACAATATCCCAAATCACAGTAAATATCCAGTCTAATATCATGATATGGATATAATATTGATAGAAGGATGTCCCGATTTTTTGTGTGTGCTCCCGATCCGATTCTGATCATTTGGAAATGACATGATCATTGATCGCGGTCACGTGATCGGATCGCGACAACCCCCAGTTGCAAGCTAAACTGCAGACTCTCTCTTACTTTCCACCACTGAGTTTGAGTCACACTTTGGCACAATGGAAGCTTCTGCCAGCATGAGGTTCGTATTCAGAACATAATTGGAGAGTTCACATTGATTTTAGACTGTGCAGGCTCTGCGTACACAGCCTCAAATAGACTTAATTCTTCTCATTTGCACTGTCAGGGAGGCAAACAATGCTGTAATGCTGTACTGTTCCTAACAATTTATCTGCTCGTCCATACAGCCACAGGTTAGAAAGTACATGTCTCTGACTGCATTCTATTGCACAGGGTAATTAAAGCACCATGGTGTATTTGTTTACATGACTGCCATGTTGCATGTGACACAAAATCAATCAGCGCAGATCGATATGAGCAGGTGGTCTGAGCATTTGATTAGACAGAGGTCTGTTATTGTATATTGAGTCCATCTGTCATTAAAAAAAAAGCATTTGAAAATAGAGATCTACAATCTCAAAATGCGTCGCACTGCGACAGGTTGTGAGCTTGTAGATCGGCTATTTTCAAATGGACATAATGTACTGCACATAGGGCTGAATACCAATTCAGCCTGTACGTTTTGTAATAATAGGCCTAATCAAAATCTACAAAGTAACAAAGTAACTACAGTTTTCAAATAATTGTAGTACTTAATATTAGCCTCTGAGATGTAGTGGAGTAGAAGTAAAAGTAATGGAAATTGGAAATACTTCTGTAAAGTAAAAGCACCTCAAAAAAGTACCAGTACTTGAATAAATGTATTTTGTTACTTTCCATCACTGTGACAATACGTCAGTGCTGCTGCGCTCATGAATACAGCGTTAGGCAAGCCGACATGTTCGACATCCTACGCACGCCAGGCGAGGGACACTACAATCTTCTCGAAACATTTCACGACAATCGAGGTCAAAGCTACGGGACGAACAATCATTATTCATTGTAGGCTCGTCCTGGGGCTTTTTATGCACTGGTGTTGTTGTCATTTGACTTGTTCCAAAAATAAATAAATAAAGAAGCCGGAGCAGAGCAGTGTGCAAGCGTCTAAGGGCCGCCAGAACGGCATTCCCGCTGTGTTTTGAATTGACATCGGCATGGCGCCACATATTATGGGGACGGCACGCTGATGCCAATTCCCCCGCACAGCGTTTGAGCAAAAGAGATGTCCATCTGCCTGGTGCCTGTGGAACTATTAACCCAAATGTCTTCTCAATCCTAAGAGTTTTCTATATTATTTTTGCTGTATCTTTTTGCTATACCAGTGGTTCTCAAGTCAAGGACGCCACCAAAATTCTATGTATTTAAATAAAGTGTAAATACAATTCAAACTATTTTGTTCCAGGGACCCCCCAGAAGCAAAAAATTGCTTTAAAAATATACCGTATATATTCAAAAGATTTGCACACATTTTCATGATTTTTCAAAAATAGCAGATCTACAAGCTCATAGTGCTCCACAAAGTGACAAGCTATGAGCTTGTACTATCTGCTATTTTTGAATAGCCAACCAATGTGCTCTTAATAGCTACAATCTAAAATGACAAAGATTCTGTCCCGGTTTTAACGAGTTAAGCCCGGTTTAAGCTTGGACGCAAATATGACATGTTGTGAACTTGTAGATCGGCTATTTTTAGCGCACTATAGAGCGTCACTGTCCCGCCCCCTTTCATGACGACGTACGCCAGGCCCAGGAAATAATTCCCAATGCATTTTTCCCATAGACATTTCAAAAAGTATTTATTTAAAGACCTTTTAAGCGTCGTACAAGGCCAACTCGAGTCATGGCAAATCATGACAATAAATACAATATTTTGTGCCGTTTCTGCCGTTTTCTTCTTCTTTCTAATTATTTGTTCGGCCCGAAAATTTTTGTTTGTTGTCATGATTTCTCACAACTCGAGTTGGCTTTTATTTGTACGACGCTTAAAAGGTCTTTAAATAAATACTTTTTGAAATGTCTATGAGGAAAATGAACGGGGAATCATTTCCTGGGCCCTGGTAGGGGGCGGGACTGCAACGCTCTATAGTGCTCACTCACTGACTGGTGATGAGATACAATGGGTATGGTTCCACTTTCGGCCAGCAGGTGGCCTTATTGTCTATAGCAAGACACACACACACACACACACACACACACACACACACACACACACACACACACACACACACACACACACACACACACACACACACACACACACACACACACACACACACACACACACACACACACACACACACACACACACACACACACACACACACACACACACACACACACACAGAAGTCTTGTTTATCAAAACCTAAATTAAAAGGTCTTTCAGCATGTTTGAGTTGTGATGCTCATCCAAGGACGTAATTCATTCTTTGCTGGGTTCATAGTAACCATTTTCATTGTGTTTTCTTTCATTTCGTTTTTTCCCCCCTTGCATTTAAAAGTGATTTCCTCTTGAGTGACTGTCAGTCTTGCCCTGTCTTCGGATACTTCTGTAATGTACTTCTACTTATACTCCATCCATTTTTTTATTTTTATTTTATCATTTTTTTTTGTGGCTTTTGCCTTTATTTTATATATTTTATGGAGGGACAGACAGTAGGCTGACAGGAAATGGGGAGAGAGATGGGGGGAAGACATGCAGTAAAGGCCGTCGGGATCGGGAGTCGAACCCGCGGCACACTGCCAGACTGGATTACCAGCCAAGGTGCCTGGACCACTGAGCCATGGCCCAGGCCACTCCATCCATTTCTTGGTTCTTTATATTGTACTTCTAATTCACTTCATGTCAGAGGCAAATATTGAATTTTTACTCCACTACAATTGACAGCTTTAGCTACTTTGCATATTTAAATAAAGCTTCCCAGCGGCAGATAAAACTATTAAAATGACTATGAAGTTGATGAACACATTAACCAGTTAAACCCTATAGTTGAACGGAATCCCTCAAGGCTGTATTGTAGGCCCTTTCCTGTGGTCTCTCTTCACTAAATATCCTCACCAAAAACAACAATGTAGTACACGCCACTGGTACACGCCTGTAGATATTGTTTTTGCCAAATCTTTGCCAAGGAATAGGGATAGGAGGACACGGGGGGCTGCAGGGGACATGAAAGCTTGTAGATTTTTTGCTTCTATTGTTTGACCAGATTTTATATAGTATAGTTTGATGACTTTTTTCTTTAGGTATTAAAATGGTGTTACAAAAGTCCTTAAAATGCCCCCCCCACACACACACACACACACACACACCCCCCAGAGAGGTGATGGCCGATTGATGTGCTGTTGTTCACCTGTGATGTGAATGTGAGTCGTTTGTACCAGTGTCAAATAAAATGTTGAACGATCGAGGCTATGAAACAGCAGTGACTGCGTGAGGTTAGATGATCCACACTATAGTGCATTTGTGTAATGTTGTGTCTCCCTCTGTTATGTATTTTGTTTGTCATTAATGTTTTGTGTGTGTGGCTGCAGCAGGGGTGAAAGCCCAAGACAAATGTTCCTTGTGGACAATAAAGTTTACCTTGACCTTGACATGGGGTTGGTGAGGTGTTGTTCATACCTGTGATGTGGGGTTGGGGAGGTGTTGTTCATACCTGTGATGTGGGGGAGGTGTTGTTCATACCTGTGATGTGGGGTTGGTGAAGTGTTGATCATATCATACCTGTGAAGTAGGGCTTTCACTTCTAGTGATTTTTACTAGTTGCCTAGTTTACTAGTCGACTAGTTGTGTAAAAACAAAACTGCCTTTTTTTCTGTCTTTTCATTCTAGCCAAGTAAGTTGAGCCTCATTTTGCCAGCAACAGTCACATATTTGTACATTTAAAAACTGTGTAAGTTGGTGACTATAATCTAACATTCTAGCTGAACTTTAGGTCTACAAAAATCAAAAAAATATAATAAATAAGAATAAAGCTTTCTTTTCTTTGTTTTCCTTATCAACTAGTCAACTAGTACCAGCAAGGTCAACTAGTGGATTTACTAGTTGACTAGTTGCTTAAAGCCCTGTGTGATGTGGGGTTGGGGAGGTGTTGTTCATACCTGTGACGTGGGGTTGGGGAGGTGTTGTTCATACCTGTGACGTGGGGTTGGGGAGGTGTTGTTCATACCTGTGACCTGGGGTTGGTGAGGTGTTGTTCATACCTGTGATGTGGGGTTGGGGAGGTGTTGTTCATACCTGTGATGTGGGGTTGGTGAGGTGTTGTTCATACCTGTGACGTGGGGTTGGTGAGGTGTTGTTCATACCTGTGACGTGGGGTTGGGGAGGTGTTGTTCATACCTGTGATGTGGGGTTGGGGAGGTGTTGTTCATACCTGTGATGTGGGGTTGGTGAGGTGTTGTTCATACCTGTGACGTGGGGTTGGTGAGGTGTTGTTCATACCTGTGACGTGGGGTTGGTGAGGTGTTGTTCATACCTGTGATGTGGGGTTGGGGAGGTGTTGTTCATACCTGTGATGTGGGGTTGGGGAGGTGTTGTTCATACCTGTGATGTGGGGTTGGGGAGGTGTTGTTCATACCTGTGATGTGGGGTTGGTGAGGCATGAAGAACTGGTAGAAGGTGGGCTCCGACAGGCCCTTGACGTTGCGCGCCGTGATCTCCACCTCGTAGCGCGTGTTCCACCGCAGCGGCTGCAGCATGGCGAAGTCGTCGGCGCCCGGCACCAGCTTGGTCATCCACTGTTCCTCCTTATCCTGAGAGAGAGAGAGAGCGAAAGAGTGTGAGAGGGCGGAGAGAGAGAGAAAATCAGAAACCCTCCTGTTAGGTGCTTTTGAAAGCATGTCAAATGCACCCATGCAGCCATGCAGCCACGCGCGCACACACACACACACACAAGTAAAAGTACACTGTACAAGCCCTCCTCCCTTAGCCTGGCTAATAAGCCAGACTCAAATCACACTGTCGTGTGGTATTTGAGTCTGGAGATGCTGTGTATCGATCTTGTTTCCTGGGGGGCGGGTTCAAACATTTTCTCTTTGACGCAATTGGTCAGAGCTACTGTCAGTCAAAGGTCTCAAGCATTGAACGTCACTGTACCAAAGCCCGCCCATATTGCATACCGTGTCCCGATTGGCCACACCAGTTCTCTGGTGTAGGAAATGGGCATACAATTGAGCCTCTCCAGACCGTAATCCGCCGGCAGGCACATTTTTTTTTGCCAACGGCTGATTCGGTCTGGCTTATTAGCCAGGCTACTCCTCCCTAGCCTGTGTGTGTGTGTCTGTGTGTTAGGCTGTGCGACACTGACACTTGGTGGTGAACAAAGGCTATAATGCTATTTTCGTGCTCGGACACATTTTCGTGCTCGGACACAGGGACCCTATAGGAGTAGGAGTGGTTGCACCACTCAAAAAATACCAAAAGATTTTACTTAAGTAGCCTATACATTACTTAACCCGGCATAGACCTGAGGCGCAGCAAATGGCTCTCTGATTATCAGCGATCCGGGGTGCGATGGAGATGAATATTCTGTGACTACTACAAAGATAAGCAAATACGAAACAAGCCTGGCACTGGGTGGTAATTTAGGTAGGCTATTTAATTTGGCAGTGAATGAGTTAATGGAGTACTTAACTAGAGTACATTACACCACTGCCCGTGGGATACGTGAGTGCATTTCAGTATGAATGCCGTCGCATGTACCGTATGTGTGCGTGCGCACGCGTGTGTGTGTAGAGTGTATGTGTGTGTGTGCATGCGCCCACACATTCCACACACCACCCCTGTGTCCTGCACATGCAGGGTACACAAGTGTTGTGTACCGTCTGTTTATAGCATGTGCTTTAATTGCCCTTGACGCGTGTGCCATCATATGATGTCATTGATGTGTCCATAACCGTCTTTCATGTGAGGATACGAGACACACTGATTATTGGGTTATGGACGATTGGTCTGACCGTCCTCTCCTGTATGGCCTTCAAAGAGCCTTGCTGGGGAGTCATGTCCCTACCACGGTCCCGGTGTTGATCTGGACAGCACATTTTTATTTAGATTTACTTTTAGTGTTTTGAATAAAACTCCATTTAGTTTTAGTCATGTTTTTTGTCATCTGAAATGTTTTACTTTGTCTAGTTTTAGTTGAAAATATCACAATATCACACACTAAATTTGCAGTTGATTGTGTCGTCAAAATGTGTCACTTGGAAATAAAATAGTCCATGTCCATTTATGCCCAAATCCAAGTTTTCACAGTGTTACCTCTGATCTCAGAGTCCCACTGCGGTCCCGTGGTCAAAATCATCTCGCACATATGCGCTCATATGTTTTAACAGAGCCAGTAAAGCACTGTTTAAAATAAATGGCTGAATGATTAAGCATCTAACTTGTAAAATTAAGTAATGTTATAGCTATTGTTTATAATTGTAATTGCTTGTACAGTTGGAAATATCCTACCAATGTCATATGACACATCGTTGATGTAAGCTTTACAAAATGTATTATTTATTAGTTTTATAGCTATATGCATTTTAGGAGTGACTACATCATTATGTTTAGATGCCTGTCAGCTGGTCAGACAAGGCTGCCCCGCTTATCTACGACAGAAAAACGGGCGTAGACAAAGCCTACGACAGCTACCGACCAGACGTGAGTTTTGGCGTAGGGAACGTCATAGTCCAAAGTCACGCTGGAATGATGAATGCCGAAAATTGCGGTGACGGCCATTTATTTATTTGGTGTAAATCACGTTGATGTTTATAAATGAGGCCCTCAGAGTTATTATGGCGGTCCTTCAGTGGCCTTGTGGTTAGAGTGTCCACCCTGAGACTGGGAGGTCGGGGTTCAATCCCCGGCCGGGTCATACCAAAGACTCTAAAAATGGGACCCAGTGCCTCCCTGCTTGACACTCAGCATCAAGGGTTGGATTGGGGGTAAGTCCCTGCGACATACTAGCGTCATGTCCAGGGGGTGTACTTGTACATCAAGCTGCCTCACGTTAACAGAAACAGGAGATAGGCTCCTGCCCTATGGGCCTCATGGCTCGGCAAGGCTACTTACCTTCAAATGCCCCTCTCACATTCAGGCTGCCCAACAATGCATTCCAAATATTAAAAAGGCGAAAGTGGTGCTGGGCGATACTCACCGTCTTGTATTTGACTATGTACTCAATGATGGGCATCCCTCCGTCGTCCTGTTTGACCAGACCCAGGCGGTAGGCCTTGCCCATCCCTCTCTGTCCGTGGACGGCTGGGGGGCTCGGTTCTCCTGGGGAAGGCATGCAGGGGGAGACCACGTTTAGGACAGTGTGGATCTCAGTTGCCTTAATTGTGCTTACAATTTACAATTTAGGCATTTAGCAGACGCTCTTAATCCAGAGCGACTTACATTTAGGCAAGAACAAAAGTATGTGAATACATCACATATATAAAATGCATTTATCAAGAAACATGCGTAAGCTAAGAACGTAACTAGAACATATCTATATAATGACGCTATACATATTAACTATACATATATACTATACTATGCTATACATATGTTCTATGATGTGCTATGACTACATACAATGCAATTATTGTGCTGTCTACATGACATGCTATAAGTCTGTTTCAAATGCTATCTAAGTCTAAAAAGTGCTATCTAAGGGGGTAGGATAAGTGCTATGGGCCATGATGGAGTCTGAAAAGGTGGGTCTTCAGACTACGGCGGAAGATTGGGAGTGATGCTGCAGTTCTGATTGCAACGGGGAGTGCATTCCACAGTTTTGGGGCCAGAAGGGAGAAGAGTTTGGGACGTGTGGAGCATAGATATTAAGAAATAGATGCCTCATTTGCCGCTGCAGTTCATTGGAGCGACGTGTATCCCAATGAAGGCGGAAGTGCAGTGCTGAAGGCTTTTTTTTTTTTTTTTAAACAAATCTTTATAACAGTCATACATTACAATACAAAACAAGACAAACAAACAAACACAAACAACAAAGTTATTAACAATACAACATCAGAGCCAGGGGGATTAGATTACTAACAGAAAACATTAAAGAGTGAACACAAAGCAACAGTTCTCCGCAGCTTTATTATTTAGAAGTGCTGAAGGCATTTGCTGAAGGCGACTCCTCCATGTCTCTCGCTGTCACTCAAGTGACTACTGGCCAATCACAGCGCGTCTTTTCCGGGACTTATGTTACGCACGCGGAAGCTTGACAAGCTTCCGCTTTGCTTCCGCTATTCTTCGCAAGGAATGTCGGGAAAATAGTGCCTTCAATTTTGACACACGCCTCAGAGCCGGAAGGGGCGTCTATGTATATATGTCTATGGTGTGGAGCGTTGCTTTGACTGTATTTCAGACTTTTCATTCAAGGCAGGTTTCTCTGTTGTCCAACAGCAAGGAGAGTGCATGTGTACATATTGGAAATCCTTTATTTCAAAGTAACAGAGTATGATTTACTATATTGCAGTATTGATACTTTTAACAAACTCAAATGTGAGTTATTAATTATTATCCACTTACTGGATGCATGCGAGCTGGGTTCATGTGGTTAATTAACTTTTGATGTAAAGTCTGAGCTTTGCATTCCAGTCACTGCAGTGAATACAGAGTGCTGGCATTCTTGATATAATAACAATATTATGGTAATATAATTATGGTAGGATTTTGTTTTTGTTTATAGCATTTATGCGTTACAAAGCACTCCACATCAGAGAAACTAGTGAGGACAAACAAGTCCATGTCAAATGTGGGCCGCGGTGCCAAATACTGCAATTAAAATACCGCTGACAGCAGTATTTAATTTTTATTTCTTTTATTTTTTATGTTGACTCTTTAGTCTTTAATTAAATTGCTGTTGTTCCAGCACTGTGCTTATTTTCAGCCTGGGAAGAAAGAGAACAAAGTGTGGTATCAAGTGGTGTCAGTTCAGCTACTGCATGACAACGGTTCTGGTAGGAAAACCAAATTAAATATGAAAACCCTCTTTGCTACTAAACACATTTATATTGATAAGGCCACATTCAAATATATTTTTGAGGTTTTTTTTTTTTGGTTTGTATGTTTGTCATTATAATGCTTATATTTGTATTAACCCATTTTGACCTGAGATCAGATTCTATAAAATGTTTTCTGAAAAAGCTATGTTTCGTCGTTTTTCAATTTTTCAAAAATAGCAGACCTACAAGCTCGTAGCACGCCACTCGGTGGCGCGCTATGAGCTTGTAGATCTGCTACTTTCTGCTCATTTTACACTTGCAGGCGCAGCCATCTTACATCATCGCGATATCATAACATAACATCATATGCCGATTTGCTCAGTGACAGACAAAACAAACATTAAACTCTGTTCATTGTTAATGGCATTCAATGTTTGTGTTGGTGACAAAACAAACATTAAACTCTGTCCATTGTCAATGGCGTTTTTAATGTCTGTCTAGACAAGACAAACATTAAACCTAGGAGTAGCATCCCTCAAAACTACTTGAGTAAAAGTACTAAAGTATGGTATAAAAATGTACTTAAAGTACCAAAAGTATAAAGTACTCATTATGCAGAATGTCCCATTTCACAAGTTCAGAATGTATACAAATCTTTCGAAAATAGTAGATCTACAAGCTCACAATGTGTCACATTGGGGGTTGGTCTTACGGATGGGTAGCTTCTGGAAGGCCTCTGACTGTGGCTGGACTTAATCCCCTGGCCCTTGATCAGGGTGTGTGTGTGTGTGTGTGTGTGTGTGTGTGTGTGTGTGTGTGTGTGTGTGTGTGTGTGTGTGTGATCGTGCGTGCGTTTTGGGGTCTTACGGATGGGTAGCGTCTGGAAGGCCTCCGTGTGGCTGAACTCTCCCCGTCCCTTCCCGTTGACGGCGGCCACCCGGACCTCGTACGTGACGTTTGGCTCCAGACCCGTGAGCACCACCGTCGCTGCATGGTGACAGGAAACAGGACGTTTCAAGCAAGACTCGCCATCTCTGGTTTATACCTCCCGTATCGGCGGGAAGTGGGCAGACCCGATATTGGACCTGTTCGTCACAAGCCAGAAGTCACACAATATTGCCAAGATTTTCGTACAAAAGTGGCTTCTTTTTTTTCAGAGAGACAAATCAGTAGAAAATCTATACTTTATTATGGACCTTTCTAGCAACACACACGGGATCTAGACTATTATTATTATTATAGCAACCGTATAGGTCGCGTTTATTATATGAAAACCTGCATTTCCAGTCAGTCAGTCAGTGCGTCGTGTCACGCCTCGTGACATCACACCTCGTGACACGTCACGCCACCATATATGCATTTAGCACTATTCCTTCTGGGGCAGAAGAGCTTATTTAGCGTTACCAGTATTTCCAATATTCAAGTATAATAATGAAGAACTAGAAAAAGTGCCCTTCTGGGCACAGGTCTCCACCAGGAGGATAGGACTGTGTGAGATGTTTGGCAAAATGTTTAGGAGTAATATAAACATTTTTTGTTTATTTTTTTTCAACAATTTTCTTCATTTTGTTGAGGAAATGCAGAGCCAGATCACTCATAGCATGAGGATAGAATTCTGGATGAGCAGGACATGTGCAGCATTTCGTACAAAACGGGCCACTCCTGAAAACTTTGGAAGGCAATGTTAGCCAATCAGTGTAGAATCTGAGAAATCCAACAGACTCGTCTTGATCACATGACTACAGAGATCATGTGTACCGATTTGCGTGACATTTGGATGAAATCTGTGCGACTAACATAAGCAATGTGTTTTGCAGAAATCGGCCTCATGGTGACGCTATAACCGGCAGATGTGGAGGGATGCAGGGACAATGTTTTTCCATGGCCTCTAGGGAGTGCGCATACATAAGTTGTATACAGATCGATGCAGTTATAGCTAAAAACAGGAATTGGCCTGTTATAGCGCCACCTTGAGGCTGATTTGGGTAAGAAATGAGTGGCATGTCGTCCTCGGCCTAGTGGAAATGTGCGTGTATAATTTCACGGAAATTGCACACTGTTTGTGATTTGTGGCATTTTGTTCGAAACGGACCAATCATGTGAGCTTTGGAAGGCAATCTTAGCCAATCAGGATGGAAGATGGGAAATGGTGCAGATCCGTGTTGATCACATGATACACTAGATAGTGTATACCGAATTGTGTGATGTATGGATAAAATGTGTACGAGTAATCTACAGAAATGTGTTTTGCCTAAATCGGCCTCATGGTGGCGCTATAACAGGCCGTTGAGGAATATTTGGGGCAGAGGTTCGTCGTTGGCATCCAGGGAGTGTGTGTGCAAAGTTTGGCATGGATCGGGCCAACGGTGGCAGAGATTAGCTGGTAACAGACGGACGGAAGGAAGGACGGACGCGCACACACACACACGGACGGAGTGCAAAACATACTCTCTCCCCATGCCTTCGGCCTGGTGGAGACAATTATCATCTGAATACAATGGCGGTCCTTCTTTATTCGTGCCGTAGACGGAGGAATACAGCAGAAGGGGAGATTGCCCTGTTGCTGTGTGGCCAAAATAAATAAATAATAATAATAATAATGTTTATAACAGAATCCAATCTTGATTATTTCCTGTAAAACAAAATGCTTACATCAGCACCAATCCACTGTCAACCAATAATATCCTTGACATTCACCCATCACACAATCTTCTAGAAGATTCATTATCTGAACACTAGAGGGCGATGCTGTATGCTGTTTGCAGGGTCCAACTTTCAAATTATCTAATTCATCAACAACATTTTTAAAATCCCTAGGACCCTATATGTTGTGGTTCCGAAGTGACCTCCAGCCAGGTGGGTCATTGTAGCTCATACCCCAAAGCGGTGTCTGGTAGCACTCAAAGCGGTTCAATCCTAGTCGTGCGTAGCGAGCCTTCAATCAGCCTTTGCAAAGCATATTGCCCCAGGCAGATTGAGTCTGGTGTCACTCAATTGTGGGCGTGTCTCGGCGGACCAGCAGTAGTGGAGGCTATAACCAACCAGGGCGCAGCATGGCTGTAAGCACACTTGGGCGTCAAGGTGCGGCAAAAAGCCGCTCGTGGCATTTCCATCCACCAGCTGGTTTTTAGACAGCTGGTGGATTGGAAATTAAGCTCCACCAATGCGGCCAGATTCCCGGAAAAGCTTGCCCCCGTGGCCGCGTACAAGCTTCATTTTCCATCCACCAGCTGTCTAAAAAACCAGGAAGAGACGCACGCCTGCCACGAGCGGCATTTGTCATCTTTGTGATGCTAAAGTGTGCCTGCACTGTATGTGTGTGACGTATAGTGAGCTGCGCTGCTCTGATTGGTTGTAGGTCTAACCTACAATCTTTTTGTAACCATCCCTTGGAAAAAAATCATAACCAGACAAATATCCTGCAGTGATATTAGTATGGCTACGCGAGGCTAGTTCAATCCTGCCCCCGATTGCTGTTGAGCTCTCCGCTGCCTTCCCATCGTACTTCACTTGGAAATAGTTCACAATCAGGAAGTTAGATACCCATGAAAATCCATTTCAAACTCTACATAAGAGCAGCAGACAGGTTAGAGAAGCAGATAAGAGAAGACAAAATGACATCAAGATAACGCCTTTCTTATCATGAAGAGATAAGAGAAGCTGCCTGGAAATCAGAAGGTCCCGGTCGGGTTCGTGCCCCCGATCATCAGTGTTGATTACGACAGCAAATCTTGATTTAGTTTTAGTCTTTTGAATAACATTTATGTTTGAGTCAGTTTGCGTCAATTTGAGTCATATTTTAGTCATCTGAAAAGTTTTAGTTGTAGTCTAGTCTTAGTCGACTAAATACCATAAGATTATTAGTCGACTATATCTACAGAATTATTTTGTCGACTCTCTCTCTCTCTCTCTATATATATATATATATATATATAGGCGACCTTGATGGTGTCATAATGCCTGATTTTACAGTTGGTTGCATGCTAAAAACAACAACGCGTCACAACGTTTCCCGCGCGTTGTGAGCTTGTAGATCTGCCATTGTCAGAGTGCTACCCAACACAAAATGACTTCTCTTATAGTTCTATTGGATCTCTTCTCCACTAGTCCCTCCCTAACATGTTAGTCTCCATTTTTTATCTTGTTGACAAAATTGTCAATATATTTAGTCATAGCTTGTCGACAGACATTCTTCGTTGAGGAAATCGACACTGCACGGGCGCTGCAGTAATAGCAGTGTACACACTGCCCCTAATAGTTAGAATAGGCATCAAGGAAATGGGAGACCAACAACTCAACAGAACAATAGAAATATGCCTTCATAGCTCAGCGTTTATGTCTGCCCACACTTCTGTCCTCATTGTCATTCTCATAAACCGTCCTAAATCTCTGGTTTAGGCCATTTTGGTTAACTCATGCATCACCGGCGCCATCTAGAGTCCTATTCTATTACGTCATAGAAGACGCCTGCCTCTCGGACAGACGAAAACAGTAATGGCGGAGGTGGTTGCGTGGCTCAGACTATCAACTACATAAGAAGCATGAATATTTTAGAAGCGCGGTCAAGGGGAATTGCATTTTGGACTGAGGTCGATAAAAAAAAGGCTTCAAATTCCTAACATTTTTCTGAAAAACCCATGTTTCTATGTCAGTGGTGCTCAACCTTTTTCATGTCAAGGACCCCCAGAATTATCTCTATTGGGCCACGGACCCCCACCTCAAAATATGTTGTTCCAGGGACCCCCCAGAAGCCAATATTTTAGTTAAAAATGTTCGCTCTGAAATATATATTCAAAGATTTACGCCACATTTTCACGACTTTTCAAAAATACGCGATTTGAAATGGAATACTCATAAAAAGGACTAGAAATGCTCCAGCCTCCACCTTTGTGTTTTTCAATGCATTGTGGCTGAAGGGAAGGCCAGTCGAACAGAGCTGCCGATCGACCGAGAGTTTAATATGCGGTATAAAGCCAACATTATAGGTTTATCAATAAATAAATAGAACGCTAAATAACACGTTAAAAACGTATTTGGCGAGGAGGGAGAGATCCTAGACCAGCGCTCCTGGACTGGTATACCAGAACGCTAGTACGAGTCCTGGGCACTCATTGTTGAATTTACTGGTATCTTTTAAATCAATAGAATAAAAATGAGCCGCAAACTGTCTACACTCAACACAATAAGGACAACTTTATTTAAGCAACGTTTCGGTCAATAGACCATTTTCAGGCAACTCAATGGGTACTTAGAAAAGCTTTATACATCTGAGATATTATTATTATTAAAACTCATTCACCGCCACCAGGGGGCGCCAAAAGTCCCAGACCGCCACCATATATCTTTTATTTTATTTTATTTTATATATTTTTATTTTTTTCAAAAAAAAAAGTATTTTTTTTTCTTTTTTACCATGTTATAAAACACGAAAAACACGTCATTGGCGCTCCAGGACATCATGAAAAAGAAGTTAAATAAGTCCTTGGCGACCATTGAGTTTTAATAGACATTCCAGTTTGAAAAATGCGTCTCAAATGTGAAATGCCACACATTTTGTCAACAAAAAAGATTACACAAAGGCAACGTTGTCGAGGTAGTGATGTAAAGTTCACACCGTAGAATGAAACGGTTAGCCTGAAAGTGATGATACAAAATGATAACGCTTTGAAGAGATTGCCGTGTTAAATCTGCAGTTGCCAAAAATCTATTTACATGGCATTTGAAATTCTCATGTGAGGCTACAGTAATTACATTTTGAATTTAGAGTCAGCAAATGAATTAGAGTGAATGTCAACTGTTTTGTCTGTCTGCCTAAATTAAACGAGGTAATGGCAAGAGGTGGCTTTCCATTTTGTAGCTCTAAGCTTTGTATACAAATTGAACAATTTCCAGGCAGAGTTGTTTTCTCGTCTGGGATAATATATGGGGCATTTTTAGTACAATTTTGAGTGCACCCCTCTCATTCATCTAGTTTACTCTGCAAATTAATGCTTATATTCAGGGTGATGCCCTGTGGCGTCAGTGAATTAAATCATAACCCGTGTTCTGCTTATTTGTGTCAGTTTGGTTTCATTGTAGCATCATGGCACCGCTGACCTTTGGGGTATAAAAGGAAAAAAGATTATTTTGGAACGTGCCTGTAGTTCCAAAACAAGAGGCAGAGGTGAAATTGAGTTCCCTCTACAACAGGGACTGTTACATATTCCAATATTGGGAGACATCTGGGAGACATCTCACTCAGACCATGGACACTAAAGGTGGCCTTACACTAGCCGATAATTGGGCATTTTTGACGCTCGGGGGGTACCCGACCGCTCAAAGCGCGATCGGGATCGGCCCGATCAACATCAAGAATGTTTGATATTTGCTCTGCCCCGCTCCGATTATCCTGTAGTGTGTGGTGCTATCAGATTTCAGATTGAAAAAAATCGGCTAGTGTAAGGCCACCTTAACCCAAAGACAGAGTGGCTGCGTTATTATGTTCACACACAAAAAATGCATGAACTCCACTTTTCTCAATGTTTCAGCCAAGTGGTTACCATTATCATATAATAAATGTGATATCATGGATCCCTTTCAACCCCTTAAGACCTGTGGCCGGGTTTAACCTATAAAGTGGTTCTCTTTTTAAGGACCCACATAATGATATGTATTTGGCCGCCAACCCCCAATCTCAAACTATTTTATTTATTTATTTCACTTTTAGTGCACCGTCATTTTTCAAAATAAAGGCGCTAGAGTGCCCCCAGCAGATGAGGCAGATTTTACTCTGAAAAGTGCCGCCTTCCATTTGCCCCAAAACCGGGAGGTACAGTATAATGTTCCATTACTACCTCGCGCTAATAAGTCTGATCTCTCTATAGAAGTGTTAATATTCCAAACGAGATGTTTGGTTAAGTCATAAATTAGGACAGAACATCGGTGTTCTGATCAAAAGAGATCAGAGAGCGCCGTAGATTCAGAGATAAATACGTTTTGTCGGCCCGTAAACAAGGAAGTGAATGGCGCAAAACATGCCCGGGAGCTCTGAGAAGTTAAAAAAAATATGATTTTAGCGATCCCGTTTTATATCGATAAAAAATACCTAAAGACTAGGGCTGTCATAATTCGCCTAATACACGATTCAATTCAACTTTCGATTTTAAGGTCACGATTCAATTCGATATTCGATAAGATTCAATCGATATTTTTTAAAACCTCCTATTTTTGTGTGTGTGTGACTGTGTGTGTGACTGTGACTGTGTGTGTGTGTGTGTGTGTGTGTGTGTGTGTGTGTGTGTGTGGGTCTGTCCTGTGATCCTGTCAGTGTGGTCTCCCTCCGCCCCCATTTCCCCCCCGGTGGAAGCACGCATGCATGGGATGGAGTCGGACAGGAACGTCCGTGGCTCGGACGTGCGCATGCAATGAAATATCGCGAGTCAGCAAGGCCGGATTTACCCTCCCAAGGGGCCCTTGGGAGGGTAAATCCGGCCCTGCCGACTCGCGGCCTAGACAAAATTTCAGGGCCCCCTGGGATACGCGGTAATTGGGGTATTTTGTTTTCATTTCGCTGTAATTTTGGGATACCCAGGCCCCCCAAAAGAGAGAGTGAGGCAGGCAGACAGACAGACAGACTAGTCGCTGAATGAATTCAGCCACTAGTAGCCATAGTGCACAAATGCAGTTTTACAGTAAAATATTTCACAATGTGCTCTATAAAATCACAGTAAGAGAGATGAGCAATAAAGAAAGAGTAAAGCCACTAATAGTGCACTAATGCAGTTGCCAGCTTTACAGCAAAATATTGGGGGTATTTTGTTTTAATTTTGTAATTTTGGGGTACGCAGCCCCCCAAAGAGAGAGAGAGAGAGAGAGAGAGAGAGAGAGAGAGAGAGAGAGAGAGAGACAGAGACAGACACAGACAGACACTATAGTCACACATGCACAGCGACATTGGCAGGCTTTAGGCTGCTACCCCACAACACAGCGTCACTGTCTGTCTGCAGTGCAGACAGCAGAACAGAAGCTCTCAATGTTTTAACCATAATACTAAATATACAATAACTAAACATACACCTCACTTGAATTGGATTGCAATACTTTACAATTTCAAATCATTACAAAAATGACCTGCGAGTCGGCTTGTGATTTCGATACACTGTGTCAAACGACAATTTCGATTCGATTTCGATACGTATCGAGAATCGTGACAGCCTTACTAAAGACGTCTCCAAACATCTTGGACCTCCTACAGGTGTAATTACAGGTGTAATTGTGTGGACTTCCTGGGCACTAAAGTAGTTAAGAATGTTTGATTTAAAATAATACTTATATTCAAAGATATCCCGATGGAGGTGCCTATATAAAGTGACTGAATAACCATTAATAAAGCATGCAGAGAAAAGTGCATGCAGGGATTATTTGGGCATGCTATTTATCTGGGGGGATTTACTCCAACCAGAACAAACATTTTTGAGAGTGTGCACACTCTCCGAATGTTGACCCTTCCCTTGCATGTGTCATATTTGATAACAACATCAAACAAAGGCTGTGTTGTCTTGGCAACCTCTTTTTAATCCAGCAAATAACTGCTGCCATGGGGATAGCAGATATACTGTAAAAGCTTCACAGCTTGTAGATCTGCTACTTTTGAAAAAAAATCGTGGCAATTTCTGTGCAAATCTTTGAATATAATAGCTTCTATAATTTCTTAAAGCAAACACCTTTAACTTAAATCTTTGCTTGGGTGGGGGGAGGGCTGGAACAAAGTATTAGCAACCAAAGCTGCTTTACAAGCTTAATGGGTTAGAATCCTTCTCTTTTTTCTCGCTTTCCACAATTCCACGGATTTGAGTTATTTTTTTTACACTTTCCAGTTTCCACCTCGGCTCTATCCCATCCCGCTGCTTAGCATTCATTCCGCCGCGTCGCTCATTGCTTCTCACGGTCTCCAAAATGATGGATATCAGTGATAAGACCATATGGTTTGGTTTGTCGGTTTTCCCGGCCTTCCGTCTTCTTGACTTCCACTCCTTCAAAGGAATCCTTCACAGCCGCACGTGCGCTTGCTGTGCACTGCCGTCTCCGCCGTACGTGCACTGAGGAGGCCCCAGAAATCAATTTGCCATCACGAGGAGGAGGACGGGTGTGCTCTTTCAGCTTCCAATGTATTCTAGGGCCGATCTCTCATCAGGCGGTAAGAGTAGTGATGTTATAACACAGCACAAGCTGTGTGTGTGCGTGAGAGAGAGAGAGAGAGAGAGAGAGAGAGAGAGAGAGAGAGAGAGAGAGAGAGAGAGTCGGGGGGGGCGGGATGGGGGTGCGGCAGGGTGGAAAAAGTACTCACATGTTTTACTTAAGTAAAAGTATCAATACTGCCATGCAGAAATACTCTGTATGGCAAGTAATTGTCCGGAATTCAAAATTAACTTGAGTAAAAGTGTAGAAGTAGTCTGCATCAAAATATCAACATTACCAAAAGTAAAAGTACTCATTGCACAGAATATTCCATTCCACCAGTTCAAAATGTATAAAAAGATATTTAGAAAATAGCCGATCTACAGGCTTGTGAGCTTGTATATCTGCTATTTTCAAATAGGCAATATATATGTAGTGGTTAGTGTGTTTTGTAATACTAATCAGCATTTACAAAACTAGTAACTAAAGTTTTCAAATACTAGTGGGGTGAAAGTACAATATTTGCCTCTGAGATGTAGTGGAGTATAAGTAAAAGTAGGCTATTGGAAATAGGAAATACTCAAGTAAAGTACACATACAGTACCTCAAAATTGTACTTAACCCATTTTGGGCGGGAACCCCTTTTGGTGTTTTAAACATTATGTTATAATTTAGCTATTGAAAAATAGCAGATCTACAAGCTCATAGCGCGCCACCGAGTGGCGCGCTACGAGCTTGTAGGTCTGCTATTTTTGAAAAATCGTTAAAATGTGCCTCAAATCTTTCAGAAAATTGTCATGATTTAGAAAACTTTTTTTTTTAATTTCGACGTCAGGCCTGAATGGGTTAAGTACAGTGCTTCAGTAATTGTACCTTTACACCACTGGTGGTGCGGCGGGGTGAAAAGTGTGTCGGAGGCAAAAAAGGCTAGCGGAGAGAGAGAGAGAGGATGACACGAGAGATGAGAGCCATTAACCTCTTCTCTCACGCTCCACCGATACGAGAGAGCCGCGGCTTAGACGTGGGGAGGGCAGCAATAGGTCAGAACTTCATAACCTGACGTGGTTGAGCTTAACCTGGCCGTTGTGTTCCGTGCCAACAAACAACACGCCGGCGCATTGACAGCATGATAAGCGAAGAGGGTGAGAGCCTGGCCGCCACCGGCAGAGACACGTCCACTTCACTTACCTGCGAAATGGCTCTCAGCGAGCTTGTAAAGAAGCTTTAGTTGCTTTTCTCACTGCTACTAATGTGTGATTGTACTGATAGCAATTATTATTGGGACCACAGGTCGCATTTACTCTGAAACGTGCATTTCCCGTCAGTCCGTACGTCCGTTCGTCACCCCACGCCTCCATATATGGTCACGCATCGTGACATCACATCTAGTCACCCACGCCTCCATATACAGTTGGGTGCCACCGATATTGTCCCTTATCATTTGACCCATTTAGGCCTGACCTCAAAATTTTAAAAAATCCTCCAGTTTTCTGAAATAAATATTTTCACGATTTTTCATGAATTTTTAATAATTTAGCTATTTTCAATAGCTAAATTATAACATGTTTAAAACACCAAAAGGGGTTCCCGCCCAAAATGGGTTAACTGTCCTTTTGCGCAGATCACCCAAACCTCAGCAAAAAGAAAAGGACAATATCGATGGCCTCCAACTGTAGGTCATGCCACATCACCAGGGATCCCCATATATGGGCATATATGTAGTCGTGACGTAGGCGACATCGTCAGGGGCCCTTTCTCATATATGGTAATGTCACAATATGGCCATATCATTTTCCGTTGGTTTGTTGGTTCGTTCATCACCTAGAGCCGGCCAGCAACTCTACATCTGACCTCAAACCTCAAACCCTTAGATCTCCATGTATGGAGCTGACATTCCATATGTTGATCCTCCATATATGGCCAGTACAGAATTCATTCCATATGTTGATCTGATCCCCCATGCCAAAGCGCCAGCGCTCGCCCAGCAGTCTGCCGTCACCCAGGTGGATGCGTGCACGTCCTCAGGGCGTCTTACTGGTAGGTAATAGCTAATTCCATCACCCATGTTGATAAAGATGGTGTGCGTGCGTGCGTGCGTGCGTGCGTGCGTGCATGCGTGCGTGCATGCGTGCGTGCGTCACTCACTCTGAACGCCGTGTGACTGCACGTCCCTCCAGTCGTGGGCTCCTCCCCCCTCCTTGCACTGGACCAGGTAGTGACCGATGGGCACGCCACCGTGCGAGTCTGGCTTCATGAAGGTGACGGTGGCCAGGCGCTGGGAGACGGCCGACAGACGCACGCCATACGGGTTGGACGGCACGTCTGGAAAACACAGGGGTTTCAACAGCTTATTAGCCCCTGCCCGGCAGAGGACATCATTTTGACGGGAAAGATATATATTGAAATTGTATTTCTTTAGAGGATAGGTCCTCGGGCACAACACAATGAATACAGTACATACAGGTAGACAAAAGATAACCCCTATCCACTATCAACAGATTTAGAAAAGGCTTTAGGGGTGAGATTCATGGAGTGGGTGTTGTGAAACCTTTGCCAGTCCATTATATCAAATTGAACTTTTGTTTTTAAGTGAAAAAGTAGCTAAAACGTAGCTTGAAGGCTGTGGTTAGGGTTAGGGTTTAGGGCAGGCACTTAGTAATAGGGTCAGACAATGGCTGATAACAGTGTCAGTATAGGTAGACAATGTAAATACTGGCTCCATTGCATAGTCATGATAAGGGCTGATAACGGTTAAATAACAGTGTTTTCTGTACCTGAAAAAAATAATATGGTCTCAGTCTTGACTCGGACTCCCCGTCCCCCCCGTCCCCCCGTCCCCGTCCCCGTCCCCCCCGTCCCGTCGTCCCCGTCGGACTTGGTCTTGATTTGAACTCACTTTATGTGGACTCGACTACAACACAAACATCTTATTCACTTAATTCAAAGTCTCATACACTGGGAAATTCCATGGGTGCCATTGTTGCTACATGTTTTGCTTGATCTCCTTGGCAACACAGTATCCTTGATATCTGCCCTGATATAGAGGCTATCTGACAGTATATCTGCTGGAGAGAAATGTCTAGAGAAGCCATTACTGAGGGCGGTTGACATGATACTGCCTAGAATGATTAGCTTTGAAGACTGGGTGTGCGTGTGAGGAACTGTCACTGAGGCCAAAGGCCTCAGTAACTAAATACTTAAAGCAGAATCGTATGTAACTTTTCTTTGTCAAAGAAAAGTTCATCCAAAGATTTCTGCCTGACGGCGGCAAAATGCTGTGTGCGTGCATGCGTGCGCGCGTGTGCATCCAAGCTTCCTAAACATCACGTATTAGGTCAGCCTTTTTACTCGATACTTGCCTTGCTCAGCCGTGGCAATTCAATCTCCACTAAAATAAAATTGAACTGTATGCTGCTGTGTATTCCAGCCGTGCTACGTACTGTAAATTAGAACGTACTTCAGTGAATAGTGTGGGGGGCCATAGTATGGTAAATCAGACGGCACTATTTGAGATTAGGCCCCGGCTGAAAGACTATAGGGGGACTTTATCGCCGCGTGAATTGCAAATGAGGCTATTAGCGATAGTGGAGCTGAGCTCCAGGGTTAGAGGACAGCCAGTGGGGTTTACTGAAATGGCTGGTATGCAGTCGTGGAGTCTGCAATGTTATTATCTAAAGGACAACTTTAGTTTTTTTTCAACCAAGGTTCATGTTTTAGGTTGTTATTAGAGAAAGTAAAAGGTGAGTGTTATTACATTTTTTTTTCATCTGCTGCTTTCTTTTGTTTTAGCCTTTTTTAGCTATTTTTATTACAGGGGGGAGGGGGCATTCGAACATGGGGCTAAATATGTAATTTTTTACACAATTTTATAGCAATTTATTTTTTACTATAGTCCTACTAGACTCCAGGAAATTACATCTGGCCACAAAAGATCACAGGATCTACTGAATGGGAAGGGGGTGACAAACTGACAAGTTGAGCCATACAACACAGTATGGCATCCCCCTATAGACGAATTCAGAAACGGGTCTCATGGTCGCAGCTTACGTATTTCCTGTAGGCGGACTCGACGTAGCTGCTGGGTTTAAACCCGCACCAGGCGCACCTCTTCTACAACAGTGAACTGTAGAGTGACTGATGTTAGTCTGCCTCAAACGTTACTCTTTTACCTGCTTTTTACTAACACTAACATTACAAAGATGCCCAGAACATTGAGATGAACCTGTGTAGTTTATGGCTGCTTCAACAGTAGTGGCAACATTCCAAAAATAAATAAAACGGAATGTCAAAATATCCACCGCGGTGGCTGAGACCAGAGCCATTGAGTAATGGTTGTTGAGACGAAGCAGTGAAAGGTCCTGAAAGATACAGAACGCCAGTCTTCCCCAATACCCAATATTTCTGTTTTATGAACACAAGTACTGTACTTTATACCTCATACTTTAAATGCTTAGTATGAGGTATAAAGTACAGCAGCCTTGTGTTCATAAAACAGAAAGATTACTTTTGTACTTTTACTCAAGTGCATTTTGAATTCCAGACTTTTACTTGTAACAGAGTAGTTCTGCATTGCAGTATTGATTTGACTTTTACTTAAAAAACAAAAATGTTAGTACTTTTTCAACCAGTGTAGTCGAGTAATATTAGAATACTTGAGGTGACCACCAATTTACCTGCTTGTGCCAGGATGAACTCCTGGTGGCGCATTCCAATGTTGTTTCGGGCGGTGCAGTTGTAGCGTCCAAAATCTCTGTCCGACATCGGCGTCACCTTAGAACAAAATAACAAGCCTAATGACCTGTCTGTTTGATGCATGTTCAACCTCCAATCCCTATGCCTATTAAGCTCTGCGACACTGTGAGCTTGTACATCTGCTATTAACGGCACACAGCCGAATACAAATCAGGCCTTTCAGTGACATCATAGCAGGCCAAAATACATTTTAGTCGACTACATCAACTGTAGATTTAGTCTACTAAAATCTCATGGCATTTAGTCAACTAAAACTAGACTAAAACATTTCAGATGACTAACATATGACTATAAAACTAAATGTAGTTAATGTCAGCTTGTAGATCGCCTATTTTCAGTAGTGAAAAATCAGTCATTAAAACTAAAATCAAAATGTGCTGTCAAGAACAACAACACTGATATCACCGACCTCTAGCAGGGACCTGCCCCCGGCGTTGTGCACGTGCATGTTGGCCGTGCCCTCGGCGGAGATGGTGAAGCGTTCCCTCCTCCACAGCATGGTGGCCGGAGGGTTGGACATGACCTCACAGCTGATGTTCACCGGGTTCCCTTCCCACGAGTAATGGATCGTGTGGTTGGTCAGGAACTTGGGCATGTCTAGACACAGGCAGAGGCAGAGGCAGAGGCAGAGAGAGAGAGAGAGAGAGAGAGAGAGAGAGAGAGAGAGAGAGAGAGAGAGAGAGAGAGAGAGAGAGATAATAGTTTAGCCTGATTGATATTCTGTCATAGACCGGTATGGTACTCAAAACATTGCCCATCTACAGTATGAGCTCACGGCGTGGTGAGCTTATTGACCTGCTACTTTTGGCATGCCACACTGTCGTATGATGGAGCATGAATTACCGTATATTTATTTGTGTGTGAACACAAGATCCTATTTGTATTATCAAAGAGTAACATGTGTTTCCCACTGATGAAATTCATGGTAGCCAATAAATGCTCAAAGGTAGAGCTTTTTGAGATTATCAAAGAGAATAACAAAACTGTAATAAAAGAAAGAAAAACAAGCAAATTCCTCTAAAAGAATAATGTCTCATTAATTCATCTCATGTTTCTCGCTCCTAATTGAAGATGCTTCAAACTGGGGCAAAGTTCACCCCTACTATTATCTCCAACCAGAATAAAAAAATAAGGATGGTCAACACAGAAGCTAATTTGGCTCCACAGGCAGGAAAAGGACGGGCGAGTAATGGATGAGGTGAGTGAAGGTAGTAGCGTGGATTCTCTGTGGCTCGTTGGGCTGGCCCAGCTCAGACAGAGTGGCATTACTGTTGTTTAATGCAGCTGGCTCCCAGGATTCTATTAAAGAGATTGATGGCAAGCCCTCTTGTCACAGACCAGGATGTGCAGCCTCTTCCCACGCAACCCCTCACACAGTCAGCAGTGGCTTAGTAAATGACTTCATTACTCGGGAGGAAAACGTCTGGCTTGGCCCCAGCTTGTTCATTTTGCCAACTTTAAAACCATGACGAGAAATGTTTGTCGACTACCCTTTTTTCCACCCGCTTCTAATGTTATCAACCGATAATCACCAGCAGGTTACTTAGCCAGTCCGCTCCAGGCCAGCCTGCTGGCTCCATTTCATTAGAGTGATAAGTAGTAAGCTAAACCTACTGGTGATTATCGGTCGATTTTCATTTCGAAAACTAAATAAAAACTGATAGTAAAACGGAGATTAAATATATTGGCACCAAATAAAAAGTAGAGTAAAATGTTACTGTTAGAACTAAAAGACAATTAATGTTATGTTTCGTTGCTCTCTTTGCTACGCCAAAATACACTTTAGTTGACTAAATCAACTGTAGATTTAGTCGACCAAAAACTAGACAAAAACTAAAACTTTTCAGATGACTCAAAGTAAATTACATTTTATTCAACAGACGACGACTAAAACTAAATAGAAATTTCCCATCACACTCCTGCCAATTGTATGTCTGAGTTAAAATTAGTTAAAATGTAATGTAATTTTTAATATATTGTTTCTTCCACCACTGATATACTCACACTCGATGTCCAGGGACATGCTCTTCTGATGGCCTCCGATCCTGCTGAAGGCCTCACAGTTATAGTGGCCCAGGTCAGACAGCCGCACGTCGCTGATGGTCAGCGTCGACTTGCCGTGGCGTCCACGGACCTCAAAACGCCCATCTTGGCTCTAAACGCACGCACAAACGCACGCACACACGCACACACACACACACCACACACACACACACACACAGTGCAGTAGATTGGATACTGTTAGGCAGATCTTATGTATAGTTCAAGGACACATGTATGCATGGTGACTGACATTGCTTGACATGACATTGGCAGTAGAAATCATGGAGTGCAGGATGTTCGGCCTCAAGCTCAATAAATGCCAAGAAAGCAAGACAGTATACTGACAGTTAACAAAGAGGACAAAACCATTGGCACTGTGTATTCGAGGCAGCTAGTCAAGGATTTAAAATATCTCGGGCCTGGACTGCTTCAACGGAACAAGTTTCAAGTTTTCAAATTATTTTGAAAATAGCAGTTCTACAAGCTCACAATGTGACACGTCGCAACACAATACCTCAACATTGTACTTAAGTATGGTTCTTGAGTAAATGTACTTAGTTACTTCCCACCACTGTTGACGTCTGTGGCCTGCAACGTGAGTCAGCCATCGGCGTCATGCGCTGTGGATTTTGTCCAAGGTTATTACTTCTCCATGAAGACAGATGGTATCAATTTGGGCTAACGGGTCAATTATAAGGGGAATAGAGCAATCACTCCTCTAATCAATGGTCTGAAATGAGGAAATGCTGGATTCTTCCTCATGGTGGGCATGATGCTTCAAGTCAACAATGTATTTCTCACTGCCCAGAGAAATCATTTAACCATGCACGGAAAGGTGCCTTGCCCATTTATTTGTATTAATTACTTTTTAGTGACCTTTTCCTGTTTTTGTTTTTTATTAAGGTTGACATTTTTACAATAAATAGAACAACAAATGAAACAGAAACAACAAATAAAATGAAAGTAAGACAATGCCATAATTATCGTCCTGGGAAGTGAAAAAAACGAAAAGGGAAAAAAAAGAAAAGCAGTAGCTCTATAACCACATCTCGAGTTCTGTTGGCAATTTAGCCTATACATTATATGGCTTCTCCACTTTGTTTTTGATCGTGATTGGATTGGGACAACCCTATTTTAAAACCTTAACCATGTGATTAAAATATTAAAGTGCTAGAACAGTGGTAAAAACTGATATGATATAGTACTTTATTGTCAGTTCACACTGAAATGTGTCTTGCGACACAGCAGCCAAGTATGCAGGACACATATACGTACACACATTTGACATAACACAAAGAACAAGACAATTTACATACATAAAGACATGAAGACAAGAGCAATATCCACCGCTTAGATTATCCTGTGGCTACTACGACTCCTGATTAAGCCTCAAGGTCGACTGGTGGACAAAGGACCTCTTTAGTCTGACCTTATTGTATGCTGGTACACCATATCTCCTTCCTGAAGGTAGCAACCTATATTCTCCATACAACACATGCTTAGTATTAGAGGTGATATTCCTTGCTAACCTTAGGATGCTGTTATCACACATGGATGTATAAAGTTTCTGAAGTTGTTGTCCAACAATCTTTGAACAAATGTTCAGTTGTTGCAGCATTTGTGACTTTAGGGCTGCAGACAAACATCCATACCAGGTGGTACTACAGCACCACCTGTTCTCTGTTCTCTTCTTAATTATTCCTTTTACAGTAGGCTAATCGATTCATATTTGCTTTAAATATATGCAACCCACAACTACCAATATTTACAAGCGCCTTTCTACAGAAAGAACAAGCCCAAAGTCTCAGACGTGGCAACACGGAATACAGTAGGCTACTCCTCACCCTAATTTAACTCCAAAGTTCGTTCCAGAAGTCTGTAGCACTGTAGACTGGAGTGCAAATTGAGAAAGTAACAACCTGCCTTAAACATGGCTGACTGTGGTCATCCATCATGACGCGGCGCACAGCCCTTACGTGTTTGTCTTTGCATATGTTTAGGTGTGTTGCTTCGCCGCTCCGCATTTCCATAATTGCATTTGCCGCGGGGAAGAGAAGCACTTAGTCTCATTTTCTGCCGCGATTCATCAACCGCGCTGTTTCGAGCCAACACACACACTCATTCATCACTTGCCGGTGACCTTTTTTTCCAAAGCAAAGAATGGCAGCCATCTTTGGAAGCTCTATTAATTTATTTATTTGTTTGTTTAGGTTTTTTTTTTTTACCAGCTTCCCAAAGAGCCATCAGCTCACTGCCAGTGGAGCGGGGATGGAAATACATTTTGGCTGTTGACTATAAGACACCAAGACAGAACCCTCTATAATTACTTTTCCCTGATAATGCGACTGAGGTTCATTCACTTTGTGATTCACAAGACTACTTTTCCTTTTTGCAGTTTGCCAAGTGCATAATGGATAATAATAACAATAATATAATAATGGACGCCGGAGGACAGACAAATAAACAGGAAAAGCCCTAAGCGTCCTTCCATGTCGATGGACATGGGGATTATGTGGATTATGCTCCGACCTTGACAGATTTAAAAACATTGGGGCCGGAACCAAAGTGTAATGCCAAATTGTTATTATTAGGTATCCAAGCAATTGCGTAAGTACCTTATTGTAGATTTCTTATTTTTAAGGGGCCGAGCACATAGGCACCCTTTGTTTATTTGTTATTTTTTTCTCATTAGGAGTCCAAGCACGCAATGTGTAGGCACGCTGTTGTATTTATTAGTTTTATTATTCTACAAAACTTGGCAGTATGGTAGAGGGTCATGAAAAACTACAGATAAATGAAACTCACAGCCATTGGCCAAAGGGTGGCGCTAGAGTTTCAATTGACATTTTTGAACCAGCATAGCTTTTGAACCGTTGGACCTATATAGCCATGAAACTTCATTACACATAACGTGTCTCCAGTCCTCACGAAGGACAACTTTGCCACTTTGACCGTCCTACAGTATGACCCCAAACTATTAGATCTTCTGCCATTTTGAATTAGATGAAAAACAGCTACATTCAAACTCCTCCTGCAACCTCCACAAAACCTTCTACACACTAGACATTTTGGACCAATATCTAAAATCCCAGTTGGACAAAGCAGCCTTCATGAGCGAATGAAAATATTCTTCTAACTCTAATGCATTTTATGAACCTTTGCGGTATGGTAGACCAATGGTTCTAAAACGTTTTAGCACGTAATCCAAAAGAGAAATGTGATGCCTCCCCCGGGACTGAAACAAGTGAAAAATGTGGCTATGTTGACTTCGCTTAAAATATACTTGTGGAATTTGTGGAATTTATCTTATCTTATATTTTATTCATGAAATTCTTCTGAAATATTCTTCTGAAATATTAATGTATGAACAATTGTGAATATGTAGGCCTTTATATTTTTTGAAAATCGTTATTTACTTACAGTATGGTATCCTTTATTTGCCTGTAGTTTATTCATCTTTATGTTTTGGCTCATGTTAATTGTTTGAACTTGAACACAGGAGCAGGGCAGAAGTAAATAGAAAGAACAGAAAAATAGATTTCAAAGCAAGCACCAGTTTCGCACCCTGCACCCACCCCGCAACATTATGATACGAGTAGGCAGCAATTAAAACTTTTGGAACATGACCCAGGCAAGCCCAGAGCACTCAGTTGTCTTTGTTTACATTTCTACCTCACAGCTCACCTTTTGAATGCTCCAAGTATGTATTTGCGACAAACAGCAGATGTCACAAATACAAACTTCGAGCATTCAATAAGTGAATTGCGAGCCCCCTACTTTGTTTTCAAGATTCTGTTCTTACAGTTTGGCTCAGTAGCACCAAGAAACGGAGGATATGCACGTTGCTAAGTGAAATATTTTGACAGGCACACCCTGGCACCCCGGTGTCATGACCACTTAAATGGCATGCGTCATCAGGCCCATCCACATGACGCAACAGTTCATTGCGAATAAGCTTTACATTGTTCTCTAACAGGTGTGGCGTGTGCCTTGTCAGAAGCAAGGCACACGCCAGTGTCAGTAGTTTTTGCCAACACCAACAACCCACTATAGCTTGTCTTGTTGGCTGTCTCTGCTGACAGTCTGCTGGCTCCCCAAGTGCAACGCTACAACCCCTCCCGATCTCTCAGATCAGCTAACACAGGGAAGCTGGCAGAACCTTCACTAAAACATCCGGGACAACGTTACGCTCCACACGTCCCACACTCTTCTTCCATCTGGCTCCCAAACTATGGAATGAACTCCCTGTTGCAATTAGAACTGCAGACTCTGCACTCCCAATCGTCTGCAGTAGTCTGAAGACTCACCATCTTAGCCCGTAGCACTTGCCCTAGCTTCGATGACATAGCCAGTGGAAATCAGACAAATCTGCCACAGGGAAAAAAATATACGCAGTGATATTAGTCTGGCCATGCCAGGCTATCGATGACATGTCAGTCAGTCAGTCAGTCAGTCAGTGTTTCCTGGTCTGTCTGTCTGTCAGCTTCCCTGTTTGTTGACGCTTAAGTTACTTTTGCATGTCTGTCTCAGTCAGTGTTTCCCTGTTTCCGTGACTGCTGGTTTGTCTCGTTGTCTGTCTTACTGCCAGCTATACTGTAGTCTGTGTGTTGGCTGTTTTCAGCATTTCAGTCCATATCTCCTTGTCTGTCTGGATGTACAGACAGACAAAGTTCAATATTTGGATCTGAGATGTAGTGGAGTAAGGCTGAGCTCACACCTTTAATGCAATTCTCGTGCTCGTTGGATCAATGCTGTGTAGTATCATGGCCGCCCAATGCATTTCCAATGGAGGTCACATGGTTTGACACAACATTGTGTTGTGTGAGGGGGAGGGGCGCATTCGACTGCGCCCCTCCCCAATGCATTGGGCGGCCATGACACAACACAGCATTGATCCAACGAGCACAGAGAATTGCATTAACCGTGTGAGTGCACCCTAAGGCTGAGCTCACACCTTTAATGCGCTTGTTGGATGAATGTTGTGTAGTGTCATGGCTGCCCCAATGCATTTCCAATGGAGGTCACATGGTTTGACACAACATTGTGTTGTATGAGGGGGAGGGGCGCAGTCGAAACACAGCTGAAAGCCATACAACAGACCATGTGACCTCCATTGGAAATGCATTGGGGGTGGCCATGACACTCACAACAAAAATCACTGCATTAACCGTGTGAGCTCAGCCTAAAAGTTCAATATTTGGATCTGAGATGTAGTGGAGTAGAAAACGTACTGGAAATTTGAAATACTCAAGTAAAGTACAAACACCTTGAAATTATACTTAGTGATTTTCTTTGGTTAAAATAAGTGTTAAAAAGCACTATATTGTGTACTCATTGCTATATACGGTAGTGTTCGTTGCAGTAACAGGAGTCTCCATGTCTCCATGTCTAAGGTTAGCAAGGAATATCACCTCTAATACTAAGCATGTGTTGTATGGAGAATATAGGTTGCTACCTTCAGGAAGGAGATATGGTGTACCAGCATACAATAAGGTCAGACTAAAGAGGTCCTTTGTCCACCAGTCGACCTTGAGGCTTAATCAGGAGTCGTGGTAGCCACAGGATAATCTAAGCGGTGGATATTGCTCTTGTCTTCATGTATTTATGTATGTAAATTGTCTTGTTCTTTGTGTTATGTCAAATGTGTGTACGTATACGTGTTCTGCATACTTGGCTGCTGTGTCGCAAGACAAATTTCAGTGTGAACTGACAATAAAGTACTATATCATATCATATCATATCTCCAGCTTTTTATTAAACAGAAAAATGCATTTTCAGAAACCGAAACTGTAATACCAATATTATCCAATCAGGATAGAGAACGCAGTCAGGCTACAGATTAAACAAGTGGAATTGTAAGTGATGACACAAATGAATGAGCAGACAAAATTGGAACTGGAACACTATAAAGAATTAAGATCATAAATAGCTACTCTCTCCTGATTGGCTGAAATGTTGTCACCTACCTGAAAATGTTTATTAAAGAGCTGGAGAGACAGGGAGAATATAGTGAATTAACCTTTTAACAAAAAAAACGTTTTGTTTTAACCAAAAAATATCACTTACACTAATAAGTACAGTACTGGGCGCCCGCTGGCCAAGTGGTCCAGGCGCATGCCACATAATATGTGCCTATATTATAGGCTCTGGCCTGACAGTGTGTCGCGTGTTCGAGTCCCGTTCATGACAACCTTTGCTGCATGTCTCTCCCCTTCTCTCTCTCCCTCTTTCCTGTCAATCTTCACTTGATACTATCAATAAAGGCAGAAAAGCCACAAAAAAAAGTAAAAAAGAAAAAAAAAGAAAGTACAGTACTTAAGTAAATGTACTTAGTTACTTTCCATCACTGCATACAGCCACCTGCATGTCCTCTCTCCCCTCATACATAAACCTCCTCTTTGGCCCTTCCTCTTCTCCTCTTACCTGGCAGCTACAGCTCCCTCTTCAGCATCGTTCAGACCTCCTTTTCACATGTCCCCCTTCATGCCTCTCTCATGCTTTATCCCTAAGGCCCGACTCACACCTTTCAATCTAGCATACAACATTGATGCATGCTAGATGTAAGCAACCATGTGACTTCCATTGGAAATGCATTGGGGTGGCCATGACACTTACAACTTGCTTACATCTTGCACTTATACAACAATGTTGCATGCAAGATGTAAGCAACCATGTGACTTCCATTGGAAATGCATTGGGGCGGCCATGACACTTACATCTTGCATGCAACATTGTTGTAAAGGTGTGAGTCAGGCCTAAACCTTCTAACCTGGGCTCATCCACACGAGTGAAATAAATACATCAGAGGGACGGGAGTGCTAACGGAGACATGGCTAACTGAATTAGCTTCAGGTTCCCTCCATTATGCATGCATATTCTATTTAATTTATTTCATGACTAAACGCCCACGTTTCCTATTCTGTCATAGTCATTTCTGTTGAAATGATTACATGAGTCTATGTTGAAGGTTTTCATGGTCTCTAACTGTATTAGGGCCTGTGTTACGGCACTGCACAGGCAGTAGTGTACTGACACATTTTATTTAATTGACTGAAAAGATCCTTGCTGGCCTTTGCCCTCTGATGATAACAAACCATGAGAATGCAGTGAAGGCGCATTCTTTTTACAGTTGATTTTGGAAAACTACTACACCAATCAGCGTCAGACTTAGGCCAAAGGAACGCAACCCCTGTACGTTTTACCTTTTGCCAACTCAGTTGACTTTGGAAAACAGCCAGAATGTTCAAGCATTTCATAAACCTATTTCTTAAACTAGCACAATATAAAAGGGTGCTATCCACGCATGCATGCACATGCGGGCATCACCACAATGGAGCTGCTTCGGACCTTGTGTGTCATTTGGGGCCTCGTGTATGCAGGTACTGTAACTCAACTCAACAATTAAACGGCAGAAGAAAAGGGTCCCCTGGGATAGGCAACCTTAGGCACGCGTGCCAACATTGGCACAGGGGAGAGTGATCACTGGCACACTGGTGTGAGAGAGAGGGTTTTTCTTTTAAAATTATAATTCTAAATATTCAAAAAGGGCTTTGGTTAGTTAAATTAGGTCCACTCACATCTAAATTACATCCTGCACACTGTTCTACGGACATTCATTCAAATTCCGACTGGGTAGAGTCTGAGAGATAGGTGGTGGAACATTTTTTGATTTGTATATTATGGACAATCAACATCAGTTGGAAATATTGTATTTTGATTTGGTGTAATAATTCAACTTGAAATGTTGATATGGCATACTGACTATCAAGAACATTAAAACATGACAATTCATGTCAAAAAGGTTGCCGACCCCTGAATAGGGCTTTGTCTAATTACAGTATTGGGGCCAGTTCTGAATGGCAGCCACCTGTATGCGCTCTTTTAGAGCTGCTTTGAAGGAGAGTAGGGATTTACACTCCTCTGCGACTGTAAAGGAGTAACTCATTATAGAGTGATTTACGGTATCAAAAGCCTTTTGAAGTATTTGCCCATGCACGTCCATCTCATGTTTGATGTGGTCGTTCAAATAGAGTCAGTGGAATGAGATGTTCTGAAGCCAGATTGGAAATGTGTTTCTTTTTGCAGCAAGCTACTTTTCAACCTTTTTAAAAAAAATATATATAATTGTTTTATAGCATAGCTTAGAATAAAAATCTTCACCTATTTCTGCCAAATCTATTTTCTCTGAATGTTCTATTTTCGACTATGTATAGAGCAGCGAAGTCTGACGTAATTTATGCACCTACCTGGGTCGCGTGTTTTTCCTGAATTCCAATAGACTTGTTTAACTGATTACATGCTGCCTGGAGTCTGGAGCCAGTGCCAACAAATGCACGTAAAAGGCAGCGAAGACGACCTGTGAATTGGTCCCATGAACCAGAAGTAGTAATCGTCCATTTTCGAGTCACTGCCGGGGCCCTAGTCTAGCGACAGAAATTTGCTAACCGGGAGGTCGTGATAATTTTATATTAACCTCGATTTTAAGATGAACCAATGTTCCGCGACCCAGGAGATGAACAAGTGACATCAGGACTAGTACCTGCCAGCTATTTCTGTCTGACAGTTCTGTCTGTACAGAACTTTTTGGTCCAAATAATGTGTAATGTATATTATCATCACTTTACTCAGATCAGTGTTAATTGACTTAGTTAAGTCAACTACGAAGTACTTTTTTCACTGATGAAAAGGGTGTTCAATAGCACTGATTTATTAAAATAAATACAAAAGTTGAAATGCGTAGATAGATTTGTGCCCGACAGAAACACAATGAATGTCTTCATTTTTCCCTTCATACAGCTGAAGCTCATTAAGGCCTTCATGACTGAGAGGTCATTTTGACCTATTTTCTGAGATTTTGAAATTGATTATCAGCCAAGGTTCCCCTTCCATGACCATCATCATCTCGGAATTTTCTAAATATGAATTTAGGCACATGCTATACTTCTGTCACATTTTACTTCAGTCATGCGAGTGTTAAGGCCTTCAGTGTTTCAGTTGAACGTCGTCATGTTTCCCTTCTTCATTCAGCTGAAGCTCAAGGTCTTCAGTGTTTCCACTGCAGCGACGATACAGACCCCATTTGCGCCTTCGCATCGCTACGAACCTGCGCCCAGGGTGAAGTCTGCATGACGTCCACGACGGAGTGTAATATCGCCTTTCATTCTCTAAACGATTTGCCTCACAATCACGATTTCTCCAGTGGTGGAAATAGTACTCAAATGTTTAACTTAAGTAAAAGTATCACAAATGCAACATAGAAATACTCTTTACAAGTAAAAGTCTAGAATTAGAGTACAAAAGTATTGGCATCAAAATGTACTTAAAGTACCAAAAGTACTCATTGTCTCTATTTTAAAATGGCTGAAATTTATATAGAGCTGAAGTAGAAGTAAAAGTACTGGAAATTGGAAATACTCAAGCAATTTACAAATACCTCAAAATTGTAGTTACGTATAGTATATTAGTTTAGTTCTTTTTCCACCACTGGATTAATAAAACTGTGCCTTTTGAGATCTTTATATTGTGTTTGTATTTTTTTTTTATGTTTCTAGCTCTGATCAGTCCGAAGCAGGTCAGTAGAAGGTGTGTGCCGATAGATAGGTGTGGAAACAACCCAGAGTTGAACAAAGAGTTCACTACACTCTACACAAACTTGGGGCTAGGAAACGTAGATATGATCGGACTGTGTTGCAACACGACTGGCTGCAACAAGGAGGTCATTGAAGGTATGTTGAATATTTACAGTGGTTCCCAAACTTTTCCATGTCAAGGACCCCCTACTTGAGACTAATTATCCCGTGGACCCCCATTTAAAAAGATATTTCAGGGACCCCCATAAGAGAAGGTTTTTTACGGCTCTAGCAGTGATTCTCAACCCGTTTAATTTCAAGGACCCCCAGTTTGACATGCATTAGTCCACGGACCCCCATTTAATGGCATTTATATCTCTGGGACCCCCAATTTAGATTGTAAAATCAATGTTAATTTAACTCTGAGTGTACAAACCAAGCGGAACCTAACGGGTCCGTTTGGTTCCATTTGTACACTCTCGACTAAATCTGTAGTTCATTTAGTCGACTAAAATCTTATGACATTTAGTCGACTAAAACAAGACTAACACTGAAACATTCCAGGTGACTAAAATATGACTAAAACTAAATGAAGTTTCATTCCAAAGACTATGACTAAAACAAAAAATGTGCTGCCAAAAACAACACTGTTCTACACTGCTTCATTTCAGTTCAGTTGGATCAACGGAACATGATTATCAACGGGCTAAAGTGCTTCACCTGTAACAGCACTGAGGACCTGATATGTAATCGGGTGTTCGACTGCACGGGACCGAGGTCACGATGTACTCATGGAACCGGTGAGTCCTAATAGGGAAAAAGTACTCACATATTTGAATTAAGTAAAAGTATTAACACTGCAATGTAGAAATACATTCACAATTTACTTGAGTAAAAGTACAAAAGTATTGGTATCAAAATGTATACTTAAAGTAGGCTACCGTAAGTACTCATCATGCAGAAGGTCCCATTTCAAAAGTTTTCAAATGTATAAAATGTAATAAAAACAAATCATTTGAAAATAGCAGCTAAAAGTCTTTCACCAATGTTAATTAGTGCTGCACGATTCTTGCTCAAATGTGAATCTCTATTTTCCTCACAATCACAATTCGATTAATAAAAGAATTGGACAGCCAACTAGTGCTGCATGACTTTTCTTCACAAAATGAGATTGCATAGGTGTCTGGATCTAGATCATTTTTCTTTTCTTTTTTTTTAATATGAACTGTTTTTTTTTTAATGAATTGTGCAGAACTACTGTTGATAGGTCATTTATAGAATGGCGGCCGTGCATCAGCAAATGGACAACGTGTAAAGTTTGATCATAAACAACAGCGCTAACATCAAACATTTCCTTTCTTTTTGTGATCTGCAGTGCAAGTGCCCCCGTTTGACGGAAAACTCCGACGGGCGGTTGGCTGCGTCTCTCCAAGCTGGTGCGACGCCATAAATCTCCAACTGACATTCTTTACTCCCCTGGCTACGTTGTCTAAATTCGTTGGCGGACCGACGTGCTGCAATACAAACTTCTGCAACCTCAACAACCGCATGGTTGCGAGTCACGGCTCTGCCAGCATATCTCACCTGACCATGTCTCGCCTGAGCCTCTTAACACTGGCGATTTGGCTCTGGACTTTTACACATGCCCAATAGTTCACAGTAGTATGTAACCTCAACATAACTAAAGCGTTCATGATCGCGGTTACAAAATGTATATTTTGGGTGAACTAAGTAGCATTCGCGGGACACGTTACATAGCCGATTTTACACTTCCGGTTCTTCCGTTTTTGAGTGAAACAGTGGCTGGAACGGATCCAGCCGTCCAGCCACTGATGGCGGCGATTGAGTTAATTTAACCAGGGTAGTCAGTTACATTGGATACAGGATAGGTGGGCATTGGGGACAGCTGAAAAGGGATGCACATCATAAAAGTGTTCCTCTGTGTTCTTTAGTCTGAAGAAGAGCCTTTGTGCTCGGAATGTCAGATCATTTTTGGTGCAATAAAAAGCATCCGTCTCATTAGAGCCCCCGATCAGTGTGCGAGCATTTCATTTTGTCCCAAAATGTTTAATACATATCAAATATTTAAAGTACCGATAATGTAAAGTATGCACGACGTGACCATGCACAGGTGAGGTTACATCGTTTTCAGAAGTCATTTTATCCTTCAACTTCTTGTTGATGTCCCAAAATGACTGGAAATACTAATTATTTGCAGCACATTGTAGAAACATAAGACCTTAATTGTAGAATTTTTAAGCATGCTCCAATCATGTACTGTATACTTTACTTAAAACATTTTCCAAAAATGTATATATATATAAAAAGGTAATTTAGCACAGAGGTGCCCACTCTTCCTTGGTGCCCACCTATCCTGTTGCCGTCACATTGAGATTCGAGGCCTCATATCTGCAAGTGAAACCAAGATGTGAATGATAATAAGTGATTCCAGGGAAACAGAATGTTTTTTTTCCTTCCTCTTAGCAGCTTAATCCATTCAGTTACCTGCATAGTTGATTGAAGTAATTGGGTCACATGAATCACAGGAGTATTCACAGATTCAAGGTTTTATTGTTTTAAAAAAAAAAATCATTGGAGATTAATTGTGATTATGACTATTAGGCCGTGAGCCAGGACCCCAAATCTGGGGTCATCGGTACCAATGGGCCGACTAAATCTCATAGTGATTTTTGGGAAGGTATACATCCCTAGTAGTGCTAGGAAATATGTGATAGCATGTTATCACTCCGTTTATAACCACATGCCAAAACACAATTTTCAAAATCCTGAAAAAAGAACTGGTTCTCTCTCATTATTGATCATTTATCTTTGAAGAATGGTTGGGATACAGCTCAGACAATATATTTCTCTGAAAAGTAAAATGAGCATATCTAGAAATATAGTAATTATCTATTACAGGAGAGACAACATAGTGACTACATGAGACGTACTTCTGTTTTCATGAAAGATGTAGCACAAAGGTTCCTAACATAAATTCTAAGGAAATGTTTTATGAAATTCAATAAACTCAATTCTAAGGAAATGTTTTATGAAATTCAATAACCTAAATATAGTGCAAGTGTACAGTGTAACTGTGTAAGTAATGCATAAGATAACTTCATGCTCCTATCTCAATATACCGTACTGCTGATGAGCCTGCACAACTAAGAATCTTATTGTGATGCGACAATAAAGTTTGATTCTGATTCTGTATATTCGGAGTCGGGTGACCCCCCCCGTGAAGAGCTCTACTCCAGACTCCTCTCCAGTCCACTCACATTCCCAGCACTGTGTGCGCAGTGCGACTTACATATGTGTATGTGTTGTACGTCCCTTGTTTCCTTTGGGTCGGCCATCGGTATGCCGTATTTTTCTTGAATGCTTGCAGAGCAGCTCAATTGACGTCAGCGATGCTTCGTGTCTGTCATGGCCATTAGAGACTCTGAGACTTGTGTCAACAGGTTTTGACGTGTGTACTTTCTTGATGCCTCCTAATGCCACTTCTAGCAGTTTGGGTGCAGAGCGCGGCAGATCCATGGAAACATACTAGACATTTAGACAAACAGTCTTGAGGAATCCAGAAGTGAAACATCTCTTCTGCCTTCATCAGCTGACTATACTTTGTGCTTGTCATGTCATGTGAAGACGGGTGCAAATGTTTTTATGGAAGTAATTTCAGCTGCGTGGACAGAATATGTAATGAAAAAGAAAATAAACAAGTGCGTGCGTGCGTGCGTGCATGCGTGCGTGCGTCCTACATTTGAATGCAATCTTGCCTACCGCTTTACGGAGAGAACAAAATTAAAGATGAATGATTGGACAGCCAAACTGTGCCCAGCGCAGCCTATCTCTCACATCCTGAGATAATTGAGCGGAGGCCATGAATAATAATACATCTCATAACTCCAGCTACAACACACAGACAAAAAGGAATCAGTAATAATCTTCAATATTATTATTTTTTAAAATGGAAAACGGCTCTTGCAGTTATTATGAAAAGCTGGAACGTACCATGGCACTGGCAGTATAATGCCCCGGCACACAATAAATTCACTCACAGACCTAATGGACGAGGACTTAACTGATACATTTGATGTAATTTGGCTTTTGAAATTCAAATAGTGTTCTCACGTGGTTTTCGTGATGTAAAAAAACACGAGCTAAATTATAATAAAGGAAAACTGTAATAATTTCACCAGTGCAATCCTTGCGCTTCATCTTTGGCTTGATAGTATTATAACATAGTTTGCAGTGTTACATTTTATTATTATTAAATGAGGCCCTTTCCAAAGTGCTAAAACAAGTGTTGCGGGTGGTACATGTGCTTCTGCAGTTTCTCTTCCGTGCATGGGTTGGGAACCATACCTTGTCTCCGTGGGTGAAGGTCTGCCCGTCGCTGGCCCTCCTCCAGGAGATGTCAGGCAGAGGCTCTCCCTCAGACACGCAGGAGATCATGGCGGCGCTGCCCTCCACCGCCGTCACGTTGCGCAGCTGGACAATGTGAGGCTGGACTGAGGGATGAGAGAGAGAGAGAGAGAGAGAGAGAGAGAGAGAGAGAGGGGGCCAGAGAGAGAGAGAGAGAGAGAGAGTAAATTCTCCTTTACAGCACTGCCACCCAAGCGTGGAATGCCCTGACCCCTTCCCTAAAAAAATCACTTTACAATTGAAACTAGTCCTGAATATCCACCATTGAGCAGGCCCAAGGGAGAGGGATCTCTTCCAGCAGTGTTTAGTTCTTCGACTATGACAAAAACTACCTTTTTTCACTGACAATATCTAAAACTAAATGAAAATGTGCTGTCAAAATCAACACAGTCTTCTTGTGAAGGGCACAGAGTGTACTACCGTACTTTGGATCTCACAGGCTTTGAGCCTCCTTGCCTTGGATAAATGGTTAGACACTGTTAATGTGCTCCTTTACTCCGCCACTGTCCTCCTGTTTTTATTTGCTTGATGCCTTTTTAGTTTTTATAGAGTGCCAAAGTCCTGACGTCACTCGCTCATGCCCTGGTTCCAAGGGGTTCACAGGTGTTTTTTCTCTATGGAGAATAACATCAGGTCATCTTAAAATCAGCTCATATAAGAATTGTGGTCCAAAAATAAACAAACTGGTTCTGTATCGTTTACGACAGTCAGTCACTATTATTATTATTATTATTCATATCCATATGACTGAAACCACCGGGATGATTTGATGATTTGTTTAACACAGTTCTTATATGAGGCGATCTAAGATCCCCTATGGTATGGGGATCATAATACAAATAAAAAAATACACAAACCCATGGACTTAGCCTTGTGTAAAGTGTACTTATGCAAGTGTTTCTCAGTAGAGGTTTGTGAAGTCGCGCAGCGTAGCACGTGCACGCTGCGTGCGGTGTGTGTATAGGTGTCAGGGAATAGAGTTCCGATGTCAAAACCACATGCCCTCTGGGGTCATAGCATTTATTTCTCTGTTCAAGCTTCCATTCAACTTTAAAAATCACTTCATATTATAACTGTGTTAAAAGAAAAAAAAGGAGTCCAGGCATTCTGTCAGAGAGGTGGCTCTGCATCGTTGTTTATGATATTTAATTATACGTTTTGATACAGTCCTTAATTTGCAGGCTGGCTGACCTCTGTGGATAAATTATTGTAGTACTTTCCCGGCATCAGTGTATGCTTAACCAATTTACAAAAACGTCTAGATCCTCTGGAACACTTCTATTAACTGTCTCAGTGCCACAGGACGCCTTTGGCCGCCTGCCCCTGGTGGCCGCGAGTGCCATTGGCGCCTTTGGACGCCTTTTTGAAATAAAGGAATATTCTTTTTCTTTTTTCTCCATATTTTGAAAATTGCTCTAATCTGCATGTCAGGTGATGACATGCACATTACATGCACAATAGAATTTCATTTTCTTTATTTTATTTATAATGGGCTTTGGTTGCAACAAGGGGCAAAACTGGTGAGTTAAGTGATGAAAAGAAATAAAATAAAATGCGTGCCAAAACACAAATGTGTTTTTGACTGAGTCAACTGCCAATGATGATGTATGTGGGCCTGCCACCTCTCACATGTGAACCGAGCTAATCCCCTGACTATCGTCGTCTTCCACAAGGAAGACCGTGGCGTAGTCGCGTAACATCTTGGTGATAGGCCTCGGGTGCAAACATTTTGTTTAGCCTCCACCCCAACACACACAGTGACACGTGTGCGAGCGTGCAAATAGCAAAATAAATGTATCGCGGGACGGAGGAGCGCATTTCAGCATGTTAGATCGGCTACGTTCCACGTTTGATTTGTCCGAATGTTGGTGCTAAATAACACTTAAACTCACTGCCAGACCGGGCGGGGAGGAGGGGCCGCTTTAGCTCAACAGCAGATCCACACTTGGGTACGCATGCATCTCGAGCACGCATGCAGGTTTTCGGCAGAGAAAATTGGATCGCCTTGTGCTCATTTCGGTGCACCCCAGCTCAGTGTCTGCATGGGCCCCGGTGCAGCTATTGACTGGTAGATTTAATGACGGATAAGTCCTATACGTTTAATGATTGACTCAGTTTAAACTGACTCTCAAACTATCACCCTCCCCCGAGCACGGGCCTAGTTGTGTTCATAGGCTACAGTAGATACTTTAACTCAACAAAGCCGGATGCCACGGGGGTGTGCAGGTACAACTGGCGCCCCCCGGGCACCCTCATCCCTCCTTTTTAAAAGAAAATGTTTTTCTTTTTACCCCATGATTTTTGTAACCAATTTATTTTCACCCAGTATCAATTGTCCATGTAATCATGGGAGCTACACTCCCTCTGCCAACCTGGGGAGAGCAACAGAATGACCTCATGCTTCCTTCAATGCATGCAGGAGTCCAAGCTGCTTCTTTTTACCGGACAGTTCCCTGGTTGGACCTTAAGAGTATATATTAATAGAGACGTCACCGGTTTTCTCCTCTCATCCAGATGCATTGAGTTGCTCACCCAGCACATGAGGCGTTCTTCCGGGTTGGAAACAGTGCATTCTGGGATTGCTTATGGGCCAGACGTGAACGCGCTGGGCCGTTGACTTTCATTGCGCGCGTTCACGTATGAAACATAGCGTTCACGTATGAAACATAGCGTTCACGTATGAAACATAGCGTTCACGTGTTATCGGCCCATACGTGAACGTGCGCAATACATAATGCTGGCTCCAGCTGCAATGCCAAATTGGGCCACTATGTCTGTTTCGCCTCAGGGTTTCCTCTCTGTGACATCTCTATTATATTTATACTCTAAGGGTTGGATGTAACGCGTGGAAGGAAGCTGTGAGGCGACAGCGCTGCCGACTGCGCCACCCTGCCCTCATCGCTCCCTCATGTTTCAGTGAGGACACGACACAGTATGTGTACCATGGGGCCGGGGAGGGGGAGGGGACGTCATTTCAGGCCGCCGTGCGTTAGCAACAAGACTGGGGGCAGCTAGACGCACTGAGGCGTGACTGTATGTTCACTCTGCTGGAACTGGCGAGCGCGCACACGCACACACACAATCTGAAGCAACAAGTGTCACACAAATCACCACGCCTCAGCACAGAGGCACATGAGATATAAATGTGCATGTGTGCACGCACGCGCGAACACGCAAACGCGCACAGACGAGCACACACACGAGCACACACACACACACACACTCACAGAGGTAAGCAAGCATATCAGACACCTCCGCTAGCTAACAGTGGCTGCCGTCAGGGGGAATAAAACTAACTTACCCCCCCCACCCCCCCGCCCCGCTGTCCACCGCAAGGCAAAAACTGTTACCGTCTTCATTTAAATACATTTCGACGAGCAAGCGCTTTTCCCGTCTTCAAAGGATGTTGATGACTGGGGCAAAATAATTTGCTATTTTATGGTGTGAGGTAGGGCTGCACAATTAACCGAAAATAGTCAAGCATCCTTATTTTAGAATTCACAGTTATGTTTGTGTATGATCGTGAAACTTGGCAATTCATTCAAACATCAAAATATTTTTGTTGATGCAAGCCATGCCCTTATATCCTCGCCATTGCAGAAGGATTAAAAACAAGACCATACAAGCCGTTCACCCATTTCAACCTGAGGCCGATTCAAAGGTCTTTGAGTTTCCTTATTTATGAAAACTTTCATAGAGTTGTCAACGTTTACTAAAATATCTACTTATCAGCCTCTGTAGCAGACAGGAGGTGTTTTTGCGTGGCCAGGAGGTGTCCCTTATTTGAAACTCGGGGAGTTGCCAACCCTAGACTTACCAAACACCTTGATGAGCAGCCCTCGCTCCCGTGGGACTTACCAAAGACCGTGAGGAGCAGCTCCCGTGGGACTTACCAAAGACCGTGAGGAGCAGCTCCCACTCCCGTGGGACTTACCAAAGACCGTGAGGAGCAGCTCCCACTCCCGTGGGACTTACCAAAGACCGTGAGGAGCAGCTCCCACTCCCGTGGGACTTACCAAAGACTTTGAGGAGCAGCTCCCGCTCCTGTGGGACTTACCAAAGACCTTGAGGAGCAGCTCCCGCTCCTGGGAGCCGGCCTTGTTGGTGGCTCTGCAGGTGTACGTTCCTCCGTCGTCCTGTCGGATGTTGTGGATGGTCAGCGTGCTCCGCCCCGCCTCCGGCACGTTGAACACATACTGCTCCAACGGCTGCAGCTGCTGCCCTCTCCTGGACAACGGGAGAAAGACAGGAAACGCATTGTTGTGTTTATAGCACAATAGAAAGACAGAGAGACAGAGATTCCTGCCCGACATCAACGCTTTGTTGGATCCGTAGCTTGCAGGGCCCTGTGCCCTAAGACAATTTCAATTAGGCACAGCTGTTGCTTCCGTCGAAACCGTATTCATAGGCCAGAGAGTTCAATGTAACGCAACACAGGAACCCCAGCTAGTGTTTTTGGTCGTCCAACAGTTTCTTAACCACTCGGTAGGAAGAGACTCAAAGACAGCAGAATGAGCGTCGGGGAGCAGCCTTATAACTAGCGACTACAGTGCTGCATGGTAGTGCGCTGAACACACACGCATTCATGGGTGTGCGAACGCAAAAGGTGTCATTCATGGGGCCTTTTGATTTGGCGTATAGCGCCAGTCTGTGAATTCCAATTTCCTCGATAACAGGTGTGTGCATGTGTGCGTGTGTGTGTGTGTGTGTGTGTGTGTGTGTGTGTGTGTGTGTGTGTGTGTGTGCAATATAGTGTACTGTGTGTATGTGTGGATATACTGGAAGTGATGTTGAACTCTAACCAACGGTGCACAGTAACTAAATATATATACTTGAGTAGGCTACTGTGTTTAATTACATTTGAGTATCTGTTTTAGTTGAGTAGGCCTATTTGCATTTGTTTGGAGCAAAGCCCTACTTTCTCCACTCCACTACATTTGAAAGACATATTGAGAGAACACTGGCCTACACACGTCACATTACCGTTCGACCTGGCCTGGCGGAGATATGCACTCAGACGACTGCACTTTTCTAATTGCAAAAACTTAAAAGGCTAAAAATGAATTCAATAGACCACGTACATTTCTCACTTTGATTGGCTTCTGTAAAAAGCAAAGCCAATTACCGGTACGTCTCCGTTTATTTAAAGTGGAATGTATTATAATACACAAAAAAAGGTGACAAACGAACAAAGGCAGCAAAAACCCAATAACAGACTCCATACTTACTGGCACAACCTCAATTGGTATTTCTTTTAAAATGGCACAGCCTTGGTATTTCTTTTTTAAAGTGCACACAATGGAAGTCAATTTGGTGGATTGTTTTTTTAAAGACGCCCTGACATTTTGGAGTCGCTGGGAGATAACAGACATTGGTATTTACATTATTCACATTGTAAAATCATTAGCATTTCCCTCAATTCTCTGTATGTAAAAGGATGGTATAAAACTCCCATGGAAAAAAGCAGACCCGCAAGCTGACAATGTCCCGCACTGTGACTCGTTGTGAGTTCATAATGATTGGCTATTAAAAATCTGAGTGGTTAAAGTGATTTCGATGCTATATTAATTAAGTACATTTACTTAAGTACTGTAGGCTACTTAATCAAATCTCGTTCTCTCGGGCACGGCTACCTGTGCAAAGGTACGTTTTTCTCGTTCTCGGGTTTCAAGGAGTTAAGTTACTTTACACCACTGCTTTTAGCCTAGTCCTTCTCCACGTTTTAACTAGTTTCATATGCATTAGTCCAGTGGTTCCCAAAGTGGGGTCCGGGGACCACCAGGGGTCCTTGAGGGAGTTCCAGGGGGTCCCAAGCTAAATGATAGTTTGGAACCAAATGGACCCGTATGCGTCTGTAACTCTGTTGTTGTTGCTGCGAGAGTGAGGTCTAGCCAACACCAACTCAGGATTCCTGGATCGCTGCCCTCCACAAATTCCTATCCAACATCAAGTTAACATCATACAAAACTCTGCTGCTAGATTATTAACGAAAACAAAGAAAAGAGAACACATCACGTCTTGCACACCCTCCACTCCCATAGAATAGATTTTAAGGTACTACTCATAGTTTACAAAGCACTCAACAGCCAAGGCCCTGCATACATAACAGATTTCTTACCATCATACACTCCATCCAGAACATAAAGATCCTCAACAGCAGGTTTACTAACCACAAAAGGAAAAAAGAAACCACGAAAGACACAAATACCTTAAATGCTTGACCTTCTCATGCCTATTTTTATCTGGATGTCTGACTTTATGCACATTCACTGTCTTGTCTTGTCTTGTCTTGTCTTGTCTTGTCTTGTCTTGTCTTGTCTTGCATTGTGTTTGATATAACCTATGACCTAACTGTAAAGCACTTGATGTATGTCCTGCCTGTGAAGCACTTTGAACTGCAACCCTGTATGAAAGGTGCTATATAAATAAAGATTATTATTAAGTTCTTGAGCTCTGCAGTGTTGTTAGCCAAGCTGTCACGCACATCTACATAATATAGGTGGTATAGAGTGTACAAATGGAACCAAATGGAACAAATGGACCCATTTGGTTCCATTTGTACACTCTCAAGATAAATTGGGGTCTCAGAGATAGAAATGCCATTAAATGGGGCTCCATAGATGAATGCATTTGAAACAGGGAGGGTCCTTGAAATTCAACGGGTTGAGAATCACTGCTAGAGCAGTAAACATCTTCTCGCATGGGGACCATTTCAGGGACCCCCATGTGTCCCGGGCTAATTAGTGTCAATTTGGGGGTCCTTGACGTGAAAAAGTTTGGGAACCACTGCATTAGGCCACTGACCCCCATTTCATACCATCGGCGGTGAACTGCAAAAAAGCCCTGCCAGGCCCAGAAGATAGTGAGACGGAGTTAAAGTTAAACTTTTTAAAAGTTACCTGTGCCAGGTGACCTCGGGTTGGGGGGATCCAGATGTGATGCAGGTGAAGGTGACAGACTCCTGGTAGTCGGCGGTGGCGTTGAAGGAGGGATGGAACACCGACAGAACCGGTGGCACTGGAAGAGAAGAAGAGGACAGCACACAAACCGTTAAGGTTTAACATTGGAGAGTTGTGGTGAAATGGCCTTCTCTGTCAATTTATCTCAAAGTTTCTCTGAAACGTTGCCTCAACCAATCCCATCCATTCAGGCAAGTGGTTTTCAACCTTCAGCTTTTGAGCCATGTAACTACCATTTAATGAGGTTTAGCCTCTAAGACCCAAAACTTATATTTTGTTATCGTTGGATGAGATGTATTTGTGGTACCTGCATCATCTAATTGTGGAGAATTAAATAATAGAGATGTTTAACAATAATTTACTCTCTTGAGAGCAAAAAGGTCCAGTTGGTTTCATTTTAAGTACGTAAGTAAGTAGTTTATTTATAGAGCACCTTTCACAGACAATTACAGTCACAAAGTGCTTTAACAACAATAACATTAAAACAAGTCAATAAAACAAGTCAAGAACTAAATCACTAATAAAGTAAGACAAAATAGAAAAAGTAGAGTAAAAATAAAGCAATCAACATTTAACCAGGCCGGCTATGGAAAGGCCTGTTTAAAAAGGTGAGTTTTCAACAGTCCTTTGAAAATGTCCACAGAATCCACAGTTCTTAGGTGGAGGGGGAGCTCATTCCATAGCCATCGCCTTTGGTTATTAGTTTTGTCTGAGGAACAACCAGCAAAGCCTGTGATGTGGATCTCAGTGACCTTCTGGGCACATACGGTTGGAGCAGGTCAGAGAGATAAGGAGGTGCCTGGCCATGGAGGGCTCGGTGTGTAATAACTAGAATCTTAAAATGTATTCTGTAATTAACTTTTACATTTTACACTCAAGGGATAAAGATATGAGGGTCCATTTGGTTACCAACTATCTTACATTTAGCTGGGGACCACCTGGAACCCCATCAAGGACCACTGGTGGTCCCCGGACAGGTTGATTGCAGCAGAGGGCATAGAAAGAGAGAGAGAGAGAGAGAGAGAGAGAGAGAGAGAGAGATACTTAATATGTTGCTTATTTCTAACCAAAATGTTTTCAGATAGTCTTACATAGAAGTTTAAAATTAGTTAAAGGGATAGTTCAGAATCTTTTAACTTTAAGTTGTATGAAATACTTATTACTGTATTCATTGATTGCCCGAGTCCCGTGGTGGGAGTTCTGCTCTGGTTTTGGTGAAATATTAAGCGTGCCCTCCACCATTCCTGTAGGCAGGCTTTACAGAAGCTGTGGCTACACGACAGGGATGTTTAAATATGTCATGACTCATGACACACAGGACAGGAAAAATCTTCTGAAAAAGACACCTGCAGAATCCATTCCCAAGTCTCTGAGTGAAGCTAAAAAACACACGGGAAATAAACCAGTCAAGTCGTGTAGCACTTCCTCCTCGAGAGTGTTTATACTTTGAATACTGATTTTCAGTCCGTTGGATCCTCTCTGATGTTCCTGACGTCAGTGTTGCTTTTGTCGACTAAAACTAAGACGAAAAATGTTCGTCGACTACATTTTTTTCACTGACGAAAACTGAATGGAAACTAAATGAAAACTAAGCTATGACTAAAACTAAGACTAAATATACTGACAATTTCGTCAACAAATTAAAACTAGACTAAAATGTTAGGAGGGGGCTAGTGGACAAGAGATCCAGTATAAGTGATATTACACTTGCGGTTGCATGCTGAAAATAGCAGATCTACAAGCTCACAACGCATCGCGCTGCAACACGTTATGAGCTTGTAGATCGGCAATTTTCAGCAAGTGTAAAATCTATCATTACAACGGCATCAAGGCCCGCCAAAATACATTTTAGTCAACTAAATCAACTGTAGATTTAGTCGACTAAAATCTTATGACATTTAGTCGACTAAAACTAGACTAACACTAAAACATTCCAGGTGACTAAAATGTGACTAAAACTAAAGGAAAACTATTCAAGAGACTATGACTAAAACTAAAATCAAAATGTGCTGCCAAAAACAACACTGCCTGACGTTTACCGCCACTTCGGCAATACTAAGCCCCGTAGATGTGGAACGACTGCTGCATTAGGAATAGACCAGTTTAGTTTAGACTGGACGTCATATTGATAACATCGGTGTGGATCTACATAATTGCGTGAGAGAGGAGGACAGACACACGCAGACAGAGATAGAAGTATTGATCCTGTAGCCAAAGTAATGTGCCCGGCCCGTCTATAGCTTTCTGTATCAGGGTCAGTAGTTCATCTAGCATGTTGATGAATTCACAACTTTCTTTTGGTGTCTTCTGAAAGAAAAAATGGCATAGACTAAAGTTAATGTCGACTGCTGAATTTACAATGTGGCAATAAAGCAAACACTGGGACTGCCCCGGCTCACCGATGCAGATTTATTAACAGGATCTGCAGGTTAAAATCCGTGCCATACATCAGATGAATGGTTCATTCTATTTAATTAAAAGAGGAAGATAACTCTAGAAGACCATTGAGTGTACACTCCAGCTGGGTCATGGCCCCGATCGGTCTATGGATGTTGGACCAACGTAAAACAGCTGATAATAACCTCCGCCTTGGCTCTGGTTGAATTCAGCACAGCGAGAAAAATAATCACCTGCAAGGAATTTCTTGATAGCAGCTCATAACTTGTCTATGGTGGATTTTTGAGTGGTGCAGCCACTCCAAGGAACAGCAATGTCTGTCCCTGTATCCCTATGTATGTATGTATGTATGTATGTATGTATGTATGCATTTGTGGTGTCTCGCTACAAAACCACCAGACTAACAGGTACGTTTCCATGGTGACCAACCAAACACCGCTGCCTCAGACACGGAAGCAGACCAGACACGGCATCGGGCCGCATCATACACAGTGTCTACGTGCCTAGACTGTTACTACTCCAGCTGGAGTTAATGCCGCCGCCGCCGCCCTCGTTAGTAATCAGCGCCAGCCGTGGCGCGTCAGGCGTGCCCTATATAAAGCACACTTGAACTTGACGCTGACACTTGGCTGGTCCACCTTGATGCCGACGGGCAGCGTATACCTGTGTTTGGCTCTGGATGGTAAGTGCCCGCACTCCCTCTACCTCTTTAGTTAGTTGCATGTTTGAAATGTTTATACTCGATACTCATACCTGTATCTCCACACTGTTAGGCAAGTAGGAGTGGGGCTGAAAGCACACGCCGGAGTGTGTGCCCCCCATAACCGATGACGAGAGGAAACCTTGCATCTTACCTGGAAACTCACCTGGCTCGGATCGAGACGAGGAGGGGAAGGAAACCTTTTATCTCCAGACAGTCGGCTGCATCTTAAGGTCGCAAGGAAAAACCCTTCTTATCGTCACTTGTTTGATTTAAAGAAGAGGCACTCCCTAATGGGTGAGAAGCTAAGGATACAAGACTGTGTTGAAGTACCTACCTTATGAGCGTGGCCGCTCACCTCAGCTGACGTTAACAGAAGAAGGATGTTTAAGTTCCGTTCCACCTTAAACCTGTGAATGAAGACAGAGACTATTGTTTGTTTATTACGCCAGAAAGACCCTTTGTTTGCTCAAACCCTCGCCCCATATCTGTGAAAGAAGACAGACACGTCGCTTTGGTTTAAAAGAGACTTTATTGGTTAAATCTCCTGCTACTGAAAGCTGTGAGATTGAAACAAACAAACATTTGTTAATTAAGTACAAATACTTTACTCTAAGTACCTACCTGCTGGCCGTGTCCCTAGTATCCTATGCTACATACTCACCCGGTCCTAGATAAAGTATTTCTACTCTAATTACTTACCTTCTTACCGGAACCCGAGTATTTGTACTCCAAATACTCCGCCGCTTCCGCTTGGATAGAAAAACCTACTCTAAGTACTCACCTACATCCTGTGAAGAGAAACCCCCCTCCCCCCCGGTGCCCACCTACCTGTAGGGAAAAGAAGAAGAAGAAAGGTAGTGAGTGAGATAGCTGGTAGACAGCCCAGACTGGAGCCTGTGGCCCCAACTAATGCTCTCCTCTCATCCTCTGCAGTGGGAATCCATCCTGAAGACTCTCTACATGATTGAAAGTGGATGCATTATCCTTTATTATTCAATAAAACAAAGGGCGCCACCATGTGTCAAACCTTGGTTCTGCTGTCTCTGTCTCCTGATTTGCATCAGACCTCCCACAGTATACGTATGTATGTATGCATGCATGCATGCATGCATGCATGCATGCATGCATGCATGCATGTACCAACAGGTGCCAAAGTGGTGCTGTTGAGCTAGAAACTGAGAGAGAGAGATAGAGAGAGAGTTGCACTGTCTGTTGCCTGCTAATTACAATGTGGAGCATGCGTGCATGTGAGAGACAGAGAGAGGGAGAGGGAGGGAGGGAGGGAGAGAGAATACCACACTCTTACTTGTGTGAGAGAGAGTGTTGTCTGCTAATTCCCCCACACGGTAACTCTTGTCATTTCTCGACCGTTTCGGACGTGGGGCGGCTCGCCGGAACCGGACCAGCACCCTGGGCGCGTTTCTGTGGGTCTGGAATTTCCGGGGACCCCCCGGGGACCCCCACATGGAGTTGCACCACTCAGTTCACACAGTGATTTTTATGAAACAAACACTTTGCAGATAGAAAGAGGATCATTCAAGCTTTTTGTACAGCTGCAATGTTGAGAGAGGGCGAAATCCATACTGGCAATGTTGGTGAGTTTGGCATCGTTTAATACAATCCGACTTTTCTGTTTGGATGTATCAACAGCTGTCAATGGCAAATTGAAGCTATAGTTACCACCATGCCATTAACTTAATGGCAAGATGGTCGCAGTCTGCATAAGGTCTATACTCCCTCTGCATTAGGTTGTGGCCTGGCCAGCCTTTTCTCCTCACAGATGAGTAAAAGCTGGGAACGAGGCTAGATTTAGGTGGTGTCAATCATTATTAAATTCAAGCACCGCTGTCTGTGTGTCTGCCCACTTCCGCATAGAGCAAAGCGCCTCCTCACAACGCCACAACGCACGGACAGCCTCACGGAACCTAGCGCCGCACAGCCCTGTCCTCCAACCTCCATCTGCCCCGCATTACACACGCCAAACATTCTAACAATCATCTTAATTAAATTAATTTGCGTCAAAAACAACTCATCTCCCGGAAATCACGTGTCACCAGTGAAATGCATTTTGGGACGGACACTGATTAATACTGGGACACCGTTTTCCGTGCAACATCCCCTTTGCCGTCCCCACCACTGTGACCGCACCTCCAGCCCCACGCTGTGAGACACACACACACACACACACACACACACACACACACACACACACACACACACACACACACACACACACACACACACACACACACACACACACACACACACACACACACACACACACACACACACACACACACACACACACACACACACACACACACACACACCATTCCATCCCCGTCCGCAACAACACAGAGACGGACAGTCACTTCTTCCTACCACCACCGAAAACTACAAAGCCACACCGCTTGGCTAAAGCAACTCCCGTACAAGTTGGACCATCCATGGACCTCGCATCAGTGCTACAGGTTCACAACTTCACAGTAGACTGTGGAGGATTTTTGTATCGCATCACGGGACAAGTGCGCGAGAGAGAGAGAGAGAGAGAGAGAGTGAGAGTGAGAGTGAGAGTGAGAGTGTGTGTGTGTGTGTGTGTGTGTGTGTGTGTGTGTGTGTGTATGTGTGTGTGTGTGTGTGTGCGTGCGTGGACCACGGGTTCACAACTTCACAGTAGCACGCAACAGGACAATTCCCTCCCAATCAGTAATGTGATCTATTACATTGCATTACCCACGCTGTACATAGTTTGGTGTTCATTATATTCAGAACGGGTAAGGGCTAGTACTGTATAATGCTTGCACACACTGGCACAATGGCACACACATACTGTACAGTACGTGGCTCTGGGCACACCTACAGTAAACTGTGACATTAAGGTATTAACTGCAGCTGCGTTGCTTTACTAAGTATTCCTCAGGGATACTGGGGGATCAACATGAGAATCCCCAAGGCAAAGTGGAGTGCATATAAAAGCCCTTGAGAAGCTCCCCGGAGGGGGAGGGCTAGTCCTCAGAGAGTTCAGCGAGCCGCCCACTCCGCTCGGCTCTGTGTGGAAGACTGGAGTGTCATGTGCCTGGAATAATAGGCTGTGCCTCATTGAGCAAGCTTATTGGAACTTCCTCATGAAGTGAAGCGAGTGGTTTAGCTAAATTGAATGCGATTCATGTAATTTTTTTTGGAGGGGTAGTAAGGGGAGGGCTGGCTGCTATTACATTATTACATTAGGTGAGGAGAGAATTACATAGGCGAGAGTCAATATTGCGGCTACTCGTGCGTAACGAGGCACTTATATAGTGCTTTGGCGAGATCGCATTTCAATCACTCCCCCGATCGTCTCAGGTGACTCGCTTTCTATGAAACGTGTTCTATAAATGAGGACAAATGGTCAAATTAAAATGACATCCTTCGATTTCTTTAGGCCACAACCGAGCCCCAGATCCATTGCTAATTGAGAATTTCAATCATAAGAAATAGCAGAGAGAGAGAGACCACATTTAGACAGGCTTGCACGTTAATTAAGTATCCTATCTGAGCGGATCCAGTCAAGCTTGTTGTCAGAAATGTGCTCCGGGAGCGCGGCTGAGTTTTCACTCAGGCACAACTTGCATCTCATTTGACTCCAGAAAGAAATGGGATATATTGCACAATGGGATGTGACATTTGACGCTGCAATGTGGAGCGTAATATCTTTGAACGCAAACTGCATTATGCGATATGTCCGAATGCAAGAGCGAGAACTTAACCACTTAAACCGTCTAGACTTAGTACATTTGACCTGAGCTGGCTGGCTCACCCATTGTGAGCTTGTAAATCTGCCATTTATGGTTAATGATCCCACCAGAACATGTGACCCAGCTCGACTGAAGGGCTGCCATCGTGCAGCCTCCAGCCTTTCACCAGGAGAAAAACTGCATTTTACAGCACAGATCTAGACATCTCACATACTACTAGAGCAGGGGTTCTCAACGTTTTTGTCCGGGGACCCCCGGAAATGCTTTGGCAACGTCTCGGGACCCCCGCCCCGCCCCTCTCGACCCCCAATATAAATAAAGACAATACACCATAAATAAATACTGAAACCAGATATAATCATTAGGGAAGGTGTATGCATGTACTATGTGTACTATATGTAAACTCTTCATTTCCATTTTCCAGCCATTCAGTTGCAAAAAAATAAATAATAATAATAATAATAATAATTTGGCGACCCCCCGAGGGGTAGCGACCCACGGGTTGAGAACCCCTGCACTAAATGAATGTAAATATGAAATAAATGGTTAAACATGTAGCTAGGTAGGCTATAATGTTAGAGTCCACTCCACAGAACCTTTCAGGCCTGTTTTCTCAACTCGCTGCTTCTCTGCAAGACATATAAGGTAAGCCATATCTCCAAAACTGTCAATTTGAAGCTATGATTCCCTGCCTTCTTATCACATGAAAAAAACGAAAATTACAAAAAACAATCCAATGGCAGCCCCTCACTCAAGCTGGGTCATATATAGATGCTGGGGTTCAAGACCTACATACAGAGGTCATCACACCAGGCTGGCTTGCGGCGGACATTTTTGTCAAAAACATATTTTTGCCATACAAAATGAGTGGACAATAATATTACTAGTGGAAACACGAATGTATAGACTAGAGGGTTTGTGCATGCCTAAAGTTGGTCGAGTGGCAAAGTATGTTTTGGACCCTACAGGTACAAATGGACCCTTTCGACCCTGTACAAACGGACCCTACAGGTACAAATGGACCCTTTCGACCCTGTACAAACGGACCCTACAGGTACAAATGGACCCTTTCGACCGTGTACAAACGGACCCTACAGGTGTAATGGTATTTTGAAGATGACAATACTAACCAGGGCCGGTTCTAGGGGGGGGCAGGGGTGGGCATAGCCCACCCAAACGTGCGTCCTGCCCACCCAATGTGGGTTTGACACCCCACCCGCGCCGGCGGAGTCGCCCCCCTTACAATTCTGTCTGCCCACCTGAGTGGGGCTGGCTAAATCCGGCCCTGAATAACTGTCACTGTCATCACAGACCACCTGTTGGTTGTCTGTCAGATGACCTATTCCTACATAAGACCATGTTTGACCATGTCCACTGACCACTGACCACACCTCCAATGTATTAGTGCTTCTTCATTGTGTATAAGAGAGACTCATTTCTACAGCTAAGGAGGCTGGCATACGTGCACCTCCCTGGGCTGGTACAGACCACTCCTTGTAATAAAAGTGACATTGTTTCAGACCACTCTCGACCTCGATTATTTCTTAAAAGACTCTGATGTGAGTTATTAATAATCCACCACAATTATGGCGCTGTTTCAGACCACTCTCTACCTCGATTATTTCTTTAAGAGTCTGATGTGAGTTATTAATAATCCACCACACAGGTCCATTTGTACAGTCTCAGAGTTATGGGGCTCCTGGATAACCACTGTCCTAGTCATGACGTAACATGTCTATTTGCTCAGACACATACCACCGTATGGAGAAACTTCATCCAATGTCAATGGGAATTTAATCTTTGTGTAGGACAAAAATACCGATTTGCTCAGACACATAATGACGAAAGTTCTCCATTCATTGTCAATGGGAATTTAATTTTTGTTTCTGTAAGATGAAAATCTACACTAATAGCTGAATATAGATGAGGAAAGGGCCCCTCAATAAGAACATTATAATGTTATGTAAAAAGAAAATCGGACATTTGCCACAGACAAGGACAATACAGTATATCATATTAGCATGGGTGTATAATCATGTGTGTATTCATCGTCGATAGACATAAATCTTTTATAAATTCACTGGTGACATGGATTATGATCGATGTATATAATAAATATATAATACAGTATTCACTGTACATTTGTATGCATGCTCACTCATTCAATGATTCAAAGACCAATATAGCTCAGCATCCAAACTCGTATTTTATAGACTGGAGGAGGATAATCAGGGCAGAAAACAAAGATCGGGAACCCAGAGACTCAAATTAATTTGTTGCTGCCGTGCTTCAATCAAATCAGACTGTAGCCTAGTCGACCGCCACTGATCTCAACATGATGGAACTGCTGATGAAACTAAATATCACAGATGGGAGACTGAGGTGACTCTCCACATGCCTTCATGGATATAATTGACTGAGAGATGGAAATTTCACGCCAGCCTACATATGGAGATGAGTTCATACCGTCTGACTTCGAAGATCAACTAACTGTACAAAATTACACGCATTCACATGGCTCACCATTTCACTGTGTGTGTGTGTGCGTGCGTGCGTGCGTGCGTGCGTGCGTGCGTGCGTGCGTGCGTGCGCATGTGTGTGCGCATGTGTGTGTGCGAGCGCGTGTGTGTATGTGCGAGCGAGCGCATGTGTGTGACTAAAATGTTAGGAAGGGACTAGTGGACAAGAGATCCAGTCATTTTATGTTTGCATGCTGAAAATAGCCGATCTACAACCGATCTACAAGGTCACAACGCATCGCGCTGCGACGCGTTGTGAGCTTGTAGATCGGCTATTTTCAGCAAGTGTAAAAACAGTCATTACGACGGCATCAACGCCCACCAAAATACATTTTAGTCAACTAAATCAACTGTAGATTTAGTCGACGAAAACTAGACTAACACTAAAACATTCCAGGTGACTAGAATGTGACTGAAACTAAATGAAAATAAAATGTGCTGCCAAAAGCAACACTGCTGTATATAAGGAAACCTTACCGTTGACGACCAAAGCGATGTCTACAAAGTCGATCTCGCCACGCGCCTCCACACTGGCCTCACAGCGGTACACTCCCTCGTCTGCCTTGGTCACCTGCTGGATCTGAAGGTTGTTATTGGCCAACACCTGGTACCTGCCTGAGAGAGAGAGAGAGAGAGAGAGAGAGAGGGGGGACCCCGGGGGAGATAAGAAAGTTGGGGAAATAGCGAGTGAGAACCGCAATCTCCCTTCTTCAATATTCCGTCTGTCAATCTTCACAAACCGTGATAAAGCCTGGCAGAGATAAACACTGGTAATTAACCAGCGCCGCAAATAATCTCCAGTCTTTCCCGCCGTGGCCACTTTGAGATTGGCCAGATCGAACTTCTACACCAGGCAAAGATGTTTATACCCCCCAAACCCCCCTGCCCCTGTGAAACGCTTTTCAAATTAATCAAAAAGAGACAGAAAACTAAAGAGGTTATCTATCTCCAACTTTTCATCATCGCCACGGCGCTGGAGATTTTCATTTAAAGGAGAAATAAATCAGTCCTTCTGACCGGCGCTCTGACCCAACATCTGTCTGAAGGTTAGATGGAGCTCCGATGTTTTACTTTACCCATTAACCCATTTAGACCCGAGGACGATTCTCCAAATGTCTTCTAAATCCTGACAGTTTTCTGAAAAAAACCCATGTTTCTATGTCAGTGATGCTCAAACATTTTCATGTCAAGGACTCCCAAAATGATATAATATGTTGTTCCAGGGACCTCCCATAAGCAAAGATTGGAGTTAAAAACGTTCGCTCTGAAAGAATATATATTCAAACATTTGCGCCACATTTTCACGATTTTTCAAAAATAGCAGCTAAAGTATAACATAATGCTTAAAACACCAAGAGGGGTTCCTGTCCAGAATGGGTTAACATATATATTTTGTGTGTCCCTTTAAGATAAGTTCAGTGCAACTGAGGTCTGTGACATTGAAAAATACCAAATTATTATTATACAATAATAATAATTTTGCTGTCCAGCAGAAACCAGCTAACTCCAGTTTCAGATTATTCTTTCCATAAATTAATGTACTTGCGTCTTGCGTGCATGTGTCGCTGCTCAACAGTGCCACTTTAGGTCACCCGGTGTTATTGCAGCTGCTGCTACTCTAAACATAGGGGCATACATAATTAGGGACACACAAAGCCAGTCATTGGAGCAGTGTGCTCCGCTCAGAATATAATATATAAGGTTTTCTTCATTTCCTGAAAAGTTTATATTTTTCATTTCCTGAAAAAACAAGTGGAGTCAGATGATTTCTGCCTGACAGCAGAGATATCCAGATATTTAGCATTCTGAGGCATCCCTGGACTTGCGTCAAGGCAACCACTTTGAGAAATCGCTGCTCTAATGGTTTCTGCTGCACAGCCCTAGCAGTCCAAGCAGAATATGTTCCTTTCGTGCGGTTTGTTCTCCGCACGCACACGCACGTGCACGCGCACGTGCACACAGTCTAGAGATGCAGAGAGAGCTCTCACTTTCATTCACTTCACCCTGTCTTTGCATTAACCTATGACCTTCATTAGCCTAGTGATTGAAACATTAAGCTGCTACACAGCATCCATGACATACCAATGGATCAGTCGCCAACGTGACGCACGCACGCACGCACGCACGCACGCACGCACGCACGCACGCACGCACGCACGCACGCACGCACGCACGCACGCACGCACGCACGCACTTCCACGTCCAGTGGGCCCCTATACAACCTTGTGATATTTGTCAGGTGAAAGAAGTGCTGGTTTCTTTATTTAGTAATGAACACCCTGTCTCAATCATAACATTACGTTACATAACATTGGGTGTCTCTAAAGATTTCTGTTACCTGCTTCCTGTTACCCGTTTCCTGGTCATTTGACCTGAGTAACTAATACATGACAGCAGCGTGTGTGCCAGCCAATCAGGACAAGGTTCTCAGTATGACTCATGTATGACTTAGGTGGTCTTTACACGAGAACGGTGTTCATAAAAAAAGGCAAAATAAAGTATCGTTTGCTGGTGTCCCTTTAGACGAGAACGGTGTTTTCAGGTGAAAACACCTTCCAGGGTGGAAATCTTTGAGAACGCCGTTTCCTCCCGTCTCCATGGAAACGGGCAAAACATTGAATCCGCAAAACATATGCCATAATGGCTCACGTACGCATGTTAATTACATTGCACAAGCCTCCCTCCTCGCCTACAAAGCGCCGCTCATCAGCGATGGTGAATGTAAAACCATGATGTAAATAAAAAGCCTTGTGATAGCGGCAGCAGCGTTTATGTAGCCTAATATAAATATATAACCACCCCGTGGCGCGCCGCGCGCTCTGCCTGCATGCTCTGGGCTGCCTGTCAGCCTGTCTGCCACTCCATGCGTTAGTAAGCAGGCAGCGAGCGACGGCCACAACCGGTCGTGGTGGTCTGGAAGCGTCATTCAAAACCCCGATAGAGGGGGGGGGGACACGCAACGGGCCGTCATCTGGAGACCGTCACTGTCTGAAAGAGGCCTAGGTCTTCTACATTTCATGAGCTTTCACTAGTCAGGTTTCACCTGACAAAAAAAACTTACGGAGTACGGTAAGTAAGAACTAAAGTAAAAACTCTGAGTACTTTTTCCACCACTGCAGGTATTATAAGCTGCTCTTACCGTGGAGGTCCCCTGCGGTGATCTCTCTGTCCTGGTAGTACCACACCACCAGGGGCACCGGTGAGCTGATGACATCACACACCACCTCCGCTGTCTCGCCGTGGCGGAACTCCTGCGGCGACTGCACCTCCCGGAAGGTCAGCCTCTCTGTGAGCAAGCACACACACACACACATACACAAGGTTTTGTTTTGTTTGTGTTAATTGTGTCAATACGTTGTTTATTATATTCGAATCACTTCAGGTAAAACCCTGTTAAAGATCACCTTGCTGCTTGAATTCCAATCACCTGCATTTGTTGTTTGTTTTGCCAATAAATCTGTTTTATTAGATATTGGTTGATGTTTTTTATGCACATTTGAAAACGTCTCTCGCTTTGTTGGGAATGTTATGGTTGTGTTTCATGGCGTTGCTGTCGGGAAGAAACCTCTTTTGTGAACCATCTCTTTTCTGTATGAGAACTATAAGTGATTTAGAAAGCATTCGTAGGATCAACATCAGGTTTTAATCGTTTAACCACTTTAACCCTGTTTTATACTTCGGCTATACAAAAGTATGTATGAATAGGGTGCACGATTATGAAATTATGACCGATATCCGATCTCTGATTATTTGCACCGATTCCGATATTATACAGAGGACCACAATGGAAATAATCCTAGGCCCTATTGGGGCTTGGCCCAAAGTCTGTTAATAAAGTATTCAATCAATCAATAAATAGCATATGCTCTTTTCCAAGTGTCTGTTTTCACAACGGAATGACTACTGAATGAACAAATTAAACAAGATTTGTTTTAAAATATATTTAGATTTGTATTATCGTGAGAACGATGGCTTCAACTTTTGCATTGCAACCTTTCCATTTCTATTAGCTTGGATTCACCATCGATGATGTCACTGGTGGACGGGTTTCTGAACTGCCCACAGCCTTCCTATGAGACACAGACTGAGTAGGACATTTTTTTGGTATTTTATCATGAACATTAGTTAGGACCAATTATAGGAAGAGAAGTTGAAAAGTGGTGAAGTGGTCCTGTAATCATGCATCCAAAATTGAAAATCACTTACGCTATAGGCCTAGCTCTATGTAAAGCCTTCTTGAGCACTTTGCTTCTATAGATTATAGAGAAACATGCAAGCGCCAGCAACACTCTGATGCCCACGTGACACTCGCTGCTGTCGCGCAGAAACCTCCTGTCTCCATTTCGTCGACTTTTAATACTTTTCCGTAAATTGCCGCCCTATGAGCTTGTATAGCTCTTCTACTTTCACAATACTTAATAATAACTAATATAAAAAAAGGAATGGTTTTGGACATAGCAGGTTTCCACCTGTAAGCAACAAAACGGGGTGCTTGCGCAGCTTTCACAGCCTCTCTCTTTTTTACAGTGTGTGACAGGTGGTGTGTGTGTGTGTGTGTGTGTGTGTGTGTGTGTGTGTGTGTGTGTGTGTGTGTGTGTGTGTGTGTGCATGTGTCACTAGGCGAGGACAACTGCCAGATGTGGTGACGAGCCAATCCCCCACCCCTCAGAGCCATACAGCTGACACACAGTGTTCACTGTCTCAGTTTTCTGCTGGCTTGCGTTTCGTTATGAAGGACCGGCGCACGCACGCACGCACGCACGCACGCACGCACGCACGCACGCACGCAAGCACGCACACGCACACAGAGAGAGTGAAAAATATAGATACATAAACAGCTAGGGGGGCGCCGGCAGGCAGGGCTCACACACACACACGCTCCATTGATTGTCCACTACAGCAGCATGTGGTTTTGTTTGTTTGTTTGTTTGTTTGTGTTCTTTCTTGGGCCAGGTGCATGCTCTCAGCTATTATTGTCAGATGTTACATCTAACAATAGCTGAGAGCCAACAACACCGTGCACTAACCCGGTCTCATCCAAACACCATGAAATAACACGGATTGGCAATTCCGTACAATATATCTATATTAGAAAACCCCAAAATCCATTCACATTACACTGAAATCCTCCCCATCCAGGACGTGCAGAGAGTGATTTGGACAAAAAAAAAGCTATTATCGCTTATCGGGGCGCAACCCAGCACTCTTTAGCTAGTGGTGATTTCTAGAACTAATTTCAGTAATTTGTTTAACGCAAAATACTGTGTTCATGTTCAGGAGACTTCGGAAAAAAGCAATTCTCCTGAATGCTGCCTTCTGGCATGGCATGGAAAGGAGAGGACGGGCATTTGCATTTCTTCCATCATGTAGTAAATGCTGCATTCGTGGTCTGGAGAGGGCAGTTGTTTTACAGACGGGTAAATGGGCAGGGGCTGAAGCCTCCTTTAATGTCTATGTGTGCCTGCTCCCCACAGACTGCGATGGAGGGGCGCCGTCTCGAGAGCCACGAGAGACACTACAGAGCGAGCTAAAGCGATCAAGTTGCCGCGGTAAACGTTGCGAAGTTCGATTGAGCCAACTCAGCCCCGTCCGAGTTGTAACCCAATAGCACAGAATCGTAAATAATGTCAAACCCGATCTCGCCCCAAACACGGTAAAATAGCACGGATTGGCAATTCCGTACATATATAGGCCTACACCAGTGGTTCCCAAAGTGTGGTCTGGGGACCCCCAGGGGTCCTTGAGGGAGTTCCAGGTGGTCCCCAGCTAAATGATAGTTTGGAACCAAGTGGACGGACTGTAACTCCGAGAGTGTACAAATGGAACCAAACAGACCCTAACGGATCCGTTTGGTTCCATTTGTACACTCTCAGAGTTAAACTAGAAAAAGTGCCCTTCTGGGCACAGGTCTCCACCAGGAGGATAGGACTGTGTGAGATGTTTGGCAAAATGTTTAGGAGTAATATAAACATGTTTGCCTTTGATGGCAATTGGATGATTTGAGGCATTTTGTTCCAAAAATGTGTTTTGCAAAAATCAACCTGTTGGTGGCGCTATAACAGGCCAATGTGAAAAGGGTGGGATATATTCCTCAGCCTAGTAAGAAAATGTGTGAAAGATTTCACGTAAATTGCATGCTGCGTTCCTGATTTGAGGCTTTTGTTCAAAACGGGGCAATCTTGCAAACTGTAAAAGCCAATTATAGGCAATTAGGATGGAATATGAAATATCGGACAGATCTGACTTGAGCACATGACCATAGAGATACTGTGTAACGATTTGTGAGATTTTTGGACAGAATCTGGAGGAGTAATATCAAAAGATGTGTTTTACAAAAGTCGGCCTCCTGGTGGCGCTATAAAAGGCAGATGCGGAAAATGCAGGTCAAAGGTTTGTCCTTGGCCTCTAGGGAGTGTGCATGCAACGTTTCACGCAGATCGGTGCAGTTTTAGGAAATAAATGTGAAAAGCTGCCTCATGGTGGCGCTATAACAGGCCGTTCTGGAAAATGCGGGGCAGAGGTTCATCGTTGGCATCCAGGGAGTGTGTGTGCAAAGTTTGGCATCGACCGGGTTAACGGTGCCGGAGATTAGCTGTTCACAGACGGACGGAAGGACGGAAGGACGGAAGGACGGACGGACACACACACGGACGGAGTGCAAAACATACTCTCTCCCCATGCCTTCGGCCTGGTGGAGACAATTAACATTGATTTTACAATATAAATTGGTGGTCCCTCACAGATAGTGATGTCATTAAATGGGGGTCCGGGTAGAGAATCACTGCTAGAGCCATAAAAATATTCTCGTCCAGCTGGCATTATCTCTTCAAATGCTTGGGGTCCTCGGGCTAATGGGTGTCAATTTGGGGGTCTTTGGCATGAAAATGTTTGGGAACCACTGGGCCTACATAGTGAAAGCCACGCCTCTGTCACAGTCAAAACAGTAGTAATGTAATATTTACACATTTTGGGGTTTTACAGTCATGTATGTACGGAATTTTCAATCCGTGTTTTCTCAGCGTGTTTGGCTGTGTGCACGTCGCACACAGGGAAGTGCACACATGTTTTTCATGTTTACCGATTTTACACTGCTGTCTGTCGGGCAGAAACCTCTTTAGTTCTACTGGATCTCTTCTCCACTAGTCCCTACAACACTTTATATTTGTTGACAGAATTGTCAATATAGTTATAGTTTTAGGCATCAAAGGATCATTTTTATTTAGTTTTTAATATTTCGTTTTCGTCAGTGAAAAAAGGTAGTCGACAAACATGTTTCGTCCTAGTTTTCGTCTAAATCAACAGTGTGTGTGTGTGTGCGTGCGTGCATATTTGGTGTATAACTCACGATAGATCTCCAGCACCACGGTGGCCTCCTGGCTCTGCCCCCCGGCGTCGGTTGCCTGGCAACGGTAGATGCCGGCGTCCTCCACCACGGCGTTGTAGATGATGAGGCGCGAGCGCGACGGCTCCGTGTGCAGCGCCACGCGCCGCGATGCCGCCATAATCTCACCCTGCGGGTTGAACCACTCCAGATGCACCGGGTCACCGATGGCTATGGGGGGGAGAGACAGAGAGAGAGAGAGAGAGAGAGAGAGAGAGAGAGAGAATGGTTAAAGTGGTTAAAAGATAAGGTGACACAGATGCGTTCCAGGTCGTAATTGGTTATGTTTTATACAATAATCATACTTGTACTTAGTTGGCACCCACCCTGACAAGCACATTTTGTTTTTTGCTGCGTTTTTCACTTCCACAAACAAATATTGTGAAAATGCCGAACTACAAGTTTAGTAGAATGGGTATTTAAACAAAAGAATTGCCCTTTTCTTAGAGGTACGTATTAAAGAAGGTCTTAAAAGTCCTTACATTGTCATTTTAGAAATGTGCATATCCCAAACTGAATGTATGTTGGTTTGTTTACTGTCTACTAGCTAACGCTGTGTTCACACAAGCAGTGATTAACACTCAACACTTGCAGCTGTGTGACGAGCTGCAAAAGCTACAGGAAAAGGTGAAATTGTGTTTTTGTTTCAACCTTTCCACTCGCTTTCTCTCTCCCTACAATTTATTCCTGCTTGTACTGTAATTGGGGAAAGAAAAATAAATCTTGCTGACATTCAGTTCTATTCATTTTAACGCAAACCCAAAAACGTTTTTCTCGCTCCCACACATGGACGTCGCCGACGCTGAGTGTGTTAACGATGACTCAAACAGATTACAGAACACCTTATAATTTTCCTTTCGGCTACAACGAATCATCTGCCTCCATCTAATCCTGTCATCTGCCTCCTCTTCTCTCACACCAACTAACTTCATCTCCTCTTTCACTACATCCATAAATCTTCTATTTGGTCTTCCTCTAGGCCTCCTGCCTGGCATTTCCAACCTCAACATCCTTCTACCGATATACTCACTATCCTTTCTCTGTACAACCCTCGTCTGTACAACATTTTAGTCTCTGCTACCTCAAGCTTTGCTTCCTGTCTTTTTTTCTGTTCGACTGTCTCTAAACCATACAACATAGCTGGTCTCACCACTGTCTGTCAATGGGTCTGGTCCACAAGATTCGATACACAACCAAGATACCCATGTACCTGTCTAAATACTTCCTTAAAGTGCACACCAGAGGGAGTTCAACAAACCATGTGCAACCCAGATTCGGCACAAACAAGGGACTAAATTATTTTCGCTCCTACCTATGCCACCAAAATGTGGAACGCCCAACCGTCATTAAGACATGCGAAAGAGACTTAGCAACAAGTCTTAGTGCTTTGTCTGGATTTATCCTACTAGCAGTTTTTGTATTGACCTGTACTTTCCTTGAACTGTACCCATTCTGCAAACTGTTAATAACATAATCAATCAATCGAGAGAGAGAGAGAGAGAGATAAGAGTGCAGATTTTGGGGGAGAGAGAGACGTGCACTGCGTGAGCAGTGAGAGTGGGTGAGTGGGAGACTGGAAGAGCTCCCGTTTTTAAAAGGAGATTTAAGACGTTTTTTACTCATGTCATCTTGTCAACGTCGCAACACACTAATATTTTAGAAATAGGTCAACAATACAAATGACGTTATATATATAAACTTTATTACAGGCTCATGGCCCACAGGGTAAAAACAATACATCACATATAAAAAGAGAATAGATAAAAAAAACGAAAATAAAAAAGATACAATACAGTACATTTACCCAGCCCCAGGTTACTAATCTAAGAGAGGCACTCATGCCAGTGTCCTCTAATCGTAGATGTATACCTGACAGAACTACGGCCAGGGTCTGTCATTTGTCCAATTAATCCATTCAACGAGAGATCCAGACAGTCTGCACATGAATTTGTAGGTCAGGTTCCTCAACAGAGCCATGAAAGTGGTGAGACCCAGTGTACGAAAGAGCTCGCTTGCTCTAGTGCTCTTGAGTTTCTTTAACAGAATCCTAAAACATTCATTATAGGCTACTTGCAGCTTGGGTAAGCTCTCCCTCTTATACTTCACCCACAGTGGGGCAGTATAGAGAGGGGTGCAGTAAGTACATCAGTAGTACAGTGGTGAAATTTCCGAACCAACATGTTTGCTTGTACATAGAGCATTCTCCTCTGTCTAGACATATCCTCGTCATCCTCTAGGGTGTCTGTTATAGTGTGTCCAAGATATTTTGTACTTTTAGACACACACATGGTTTGACCAGACAGGTAAAAAAACAGGGTACTTGAGTTCAAGGTCATCCTTAGTTCTACATATCAGGACCATGCTCTTCTTAGCATTATAATTAATATCAAAGTCAACACCATAATTTTAACAAATATTGAGCAGCTGTTGGAACCCACTGCTACTAGGGGAAAGTATGGTAAGGTCATCTGCATACATAACATGATTTATTGGGGTATCTCCAATCATACAACCTTTTCTGCACCCCCCAGCTGCATTGACAGACCGTCCATATACAGTATAAATTGAAGAGGGCTGGGGATAAAATCCCCCCCTGCCTGACACCATTACCCACCCGAAAGGGGGTGGATAATATTTTACCTGCATTTTTTGGTAACATACCAGTAAACTAGAATGCATATTAAACAGCTTGGCATACCCCTAAGCTTGAGGCGCTTATTAAAAAGCTTGTAATGATGTAGACGATCAAAAGCTCTGGATGCATCAATGAATCCAACAAGCATAGTAGAGCCCTGCCTTCTATAGATCTCCACTGCTTCTTTCAAAGCGTAAATACATAAGTCTGTGCTGTGCTTGGGCTTAAAGCCAAACTGATTGTCATTGGTGGTTATATATACACTTAATATGTCAAGGAGTAGTTTTTCTAAGACTTTAGTCAGTATACTAGCAAGAGCTATGGGTCTGTAGTTTTGTGGAATAATTTACTTTTAATGCGTGGCCCCCTGTGCCCCCCACAAAATGACCGAAACTACTTAATATTTTACCAAAACCAGAGCAGAACTCCCAACACGGGACTCGGGCAATCAATTAATACAATTGCAACCATTATATTAATGGCATAAAGTAATGGTAAAGTAAAGTAATTTAATACAGTGAAGAAATGAAAACGTTTCGAAAACGTTTCGGGCCGCAGCCCTGAGGAAGGGCTGCGGCCCAAAACGTTACCTACCAGTAAAGATATTTTGGGAGCATCAAATGGTGTGCGGATTTTTTCATTACTTCATTGTGACTTTATTTTGATCCAGCACCCAGCCTATAGGTTTAGATGTGCGTGTCCTTTTTGACTGTTTATTCAGCCTCCTCTACTACTAAGTATTTAATACAGCTCAAGTTCAAAAAATCTGAACTATCCCTTTAACTTTACCATGAATTCCTTCATTTTTCCCCCAACCAATGCAGTCGGTTCACGTTCATTAAAAAATCTGACCTGTCTGAAGTGAGTGGTGCATACAGACAGACAGACAGACAGACAGACAGAGGGACGGACGGATGGAGGGACGGACGGACATCGCTCCACTCAAAAAAGTGTTCAATGGGGAGCATGACTATGTTCCCGCAAGCCTGAAGAGTCATTAATAATAATTATAAAAATATCAGAACTTTTATTTTACCATGTTTACAGTGTCACAGTCACTATCTCCACTCCAGATATACAAGGTCTGCACCCTCCTTGGATATTTTTAAAAGCAGACTAAAAACACAGCTGTTCTACCCAGGCCTTTTAAATGAACCTCCTTGCCTTGGGGAAATGGTTGGACAGTTAAATGTGCTCCTTTCCTCCGCCACTGACTGTCCTCCTGTTTGTATATACTTGATGCCTTGCACTTTGGTCGGCCGTTGGCTGTTTTTAATGTAGTTTATAAATAAAATTGTCTTGACTTGAAATATTCTCCCCAGTGCCTTGACCTTTTGGAGCCATACTTACACCCCACACAGAGCACCGAGTTTCTGCCAACAAGTTGGTCTCTACTTGGAAGAAAAAAAAACCATAGGCCTTTGCTACTGCCGCTCCTAGGCTTTGGAACCTTTATTCATATTATTATTTATTCATATTATTCATATTATTATTTATTCCCTTTATTATTATTTGGAACCTTATTGCCCTTCCATGTGCTCCAGTGCTCATTCTACCGAGACTTCTCTGGCCTAAACATTTAATTAATCCATTGCAACTACAGTACAGCAGGCTATCTTCATCAGTGGTGGAAAAAGTACTGAATTGTTTTACTTAAGTAAAAGTATCGATACTGCAGTATAGAAATACTCTGTTACAAGTAAAAGTTCAGTACTCAAAATGTACTTGAAGTACCAAAAGTAAAAGTATACTCATTATTTAAAATGTATGAAACTATTTTGCATCGCGACACATTGTGAGCTTGTAGATCGGCTATTTTCAAACGGCCGACATATACATACTGTAGGGCTGAAGTGGCTGTATGTTTTGCAAAAAATAATCCAAATCGACATACTAACTAGTAACTAAAGTTTTCAAATAAGTGTAGGAGTAAAAGTACAAATATTTGGATCCAAAATGTAGTGGAGTAGGAAATAGTCAAGTAAAGTACAAATACCTCAAAATTGTACAGTATACCTGAGAGAAAATGTACTTCCTTACATTACGCCACTGGCATCTACAGTACAGCAGGCTATAGCCTTTCCACTAATAAATGAGACACACGTTTGAGCTGTAAAACATACAGTATGCTCACATTGGCCCTTCCTTGGCTTTTAGCCTACAATGAATGGCTGCCTGTGAACTAGCAGGCAGTCTCTAGCAGTGCACAGTAATTTGTTTAGTGGTAGTGGGCAGTGGTAATGATTTGGGCCTGGGTGGGTGGATGGATGGATGGATGGATGGGTGGATGGATGGATGGATGGATGGATGGATGGATGGATGGATGGATGGATGGATGGATGGATGGATAGATAGGAGGAGGCTCTATCGACAACAAAAGTCGCAGCATGATGTGTTGTGAGCTAGCCGAGTGGATCGCTATTCGTCTCACAGTGAAGCATATCGTCTCTGTCGGGCAGAAACCTCTACCGTATTATTGTCCAAATACAGGTACTTTTCAGCATAAAAAAAAAGAAACAGCCAAAGTAGCAGATCTACAAGCTTGAGGATCAAGCAAGGAGATAAGAGGTTTCTGTCCGACGGCAACAAGATATACAGTATGGAAAGTAAGTACTGTACTGTATTTTTTTGTTTGTTTTTGTAGGCCTACTGTACAATGTACAATTTTGTACAATTTTGAGGTACTTTCACTTTACTGGAGTATTTCTAAATGTCAGCACTTTTTCTTCTACTCCAAGGCGCAGTTGGAGGAAACACAGCGACTCACTGGCCTTGGAACGTCTCGGGATCCCCCAGGAGGAAGTCACTAATGTTGCTCTGGAGAGGGAAGTCTGGAGCTCTCTGGTGGAGCTGTTGCCCCCGCGACCCGACTAAGGATAAGCGGTTGAAGATGGATGGATGGAAATTGTACTTTTACTCCACTACATTTGAATACTTTAGTTAAGTTACTTTGTAGATTTAGATTATTATTACAAAACATACATTAACCACTTCAGCCCTACTGTATATAGATTTTGGCCATTTGAATATAGCTGATCTACAAGCGTAGTGCTTTCTGGTCTAGAGGGGCGGGTAGCGCATGGAGCAAGCGCTGCCTGGAGAATATTGCTTCACCAATCTGAGAATATTTTACATTGGGTAAAATAAAATATACCCGTGTTTACGGTTTAGTGATGGTGTCACAAAAAACATGTTTAGTGTTGGGTTGAAACTTGAAATGGGATGCATAATGAGTACTGTACTTTTGGTACTTTAAGTACATTTTGATAACGATACTTTTGTACTTTTACTCAAGTACATTTGAGTACTTTTTCCACCACTGGGCTTAAGTAATGGTCTGCGTTTCTATAGGGGCAGCGGCAGTGGCTCAGGAGGTATAGAGCGGTCATCCGCGGATCCGTGGGAAGAGTGGATGAAGAGAATATGAAGAAATGCTGAGCGGATTTAAGAGGCTGTGAGATGGACAGAAAAGCCCTATTCAGGCTGGACTAGTTTCCTACTGGGGGATGCGGTAATGCAATTATTACCAGATCATCTCGCGGTTCATTTTATTGTCATCCGAATTGGCCATGTGGGCATTTTGTACGGACTGCACTTTATCTCTTCTTCTTTCACCTGATTTTTTTTAAGCCCAACTACAGCAGTGCTGTGCTTAAAGTATGTCTTTGTGGGGGGGAAAAGAGATTTCCGGCATGCATCTTTTCTCTCTTTCATCAAACGTGCAGGCACTCGAGGAAGCTTTTGCTATGGCATGCTTTGATCCTGCGCATAATTGAGCCAACCTCAGCATCAGTTGGAGTTATAATATCAAGGGGCTGTCAAGTACTTACTGTATATCACAGCATTCTGCTGAAATAGAGGGCCAAGGCCAGAGCCAATTGGAACTCCCAGAATCTGAATGAGAATCCTCTTTATTGTCAAATCACATGTTTACAGGTGGAAAGAAGTGGCTGAATTTTATATTAATTTCCCCCTGTGCAAGCTCCATCATTTTTGTAGTACGCTATGCTATGAGAGGGAATAGACTAGGTAGAGTGAGAGTTCCCACTAAGGCCCATTTTTTCACCGAAAGAACTTTGGTTCTAGAACTGGTTCTGTTCTACAATCTTGGAACCGGCAGACATTTTTTGGTTCCAGTTCCGAACCAACTTTTAGGGTTCTGATTGAACCAATTCATTTTTAGTGGAATTTAACCCATTCAGGACGGGAACCTGTTTGGAGCATTATGTTATACTTTAGCTATTGAAAAATAGCAGATCTACAAGCTCATAGCGCTGCTATTTTAGAAAAATCCTTAAAATGTGGCGCAAATCTTTGAATATATATTCTTTTTAAGACGTTTTTTTTAACTCAAATCTTTGTTTCTGGGAGGGTCCCTGGAACAACATATTTTCAAATTGGGGTTGGCGGCCAATTATATATAATTGTTGGGATTATTGACATGAAATAATGAGCACTACTGATGTAGAAACATACCTGTATTTCTGAAAATTGTCAGGATTTAGAAGACATTTTTTAAAATTTCGACATCAGGCCTAAATGGACTCTGAACTGGTTAATTTATTCATTCATGCATTCATATTTGAAAACTTTAGTTACTAGTTGCTTTATAGATTTGAATTATTATTACAAAACATACATTAACCACTTCAGCCCCATTTAAAATCTGAAAATAGTCGATCTACCTGTACAATCTCACGACGTGTCGCAGATTCAGCTATTTTTGAAAATGTTGGGCAAATTCATAGCTATAAAAAAGAATTAAGCCAATCAAAGAGACCATTAACTGAAAACACTGAAATGTTAGGTGGAACCGATGGGACATTTATAGCCTACCGTACGACAATGATAACAATATCGGCACTGGGTGATTTTGCAGCAGCTATTATGTTCCTGCTGCTAGAACATATTACTGCAGAGACTGTTTAAATAGCCTGCTAGTCACACAGACAACACAGATGATGATCTGAGCTCCTCCATGATAGTACATAGTCTACACACAGTACCAATATCAAATAGGCTGCACTCACTCATCCTACTGTCAATGTGTGGGGTGCATGTACATTTCTTTCTTCTGTTTCTATGCTGTAAAAAGTCAAATCAAGGCACACAGATCCAAGTCCAACTGGAGCTCAAGATCAAATATCGTCGCATGAAATATAGTCTGTCATTGAAAGTTAACCAGCAACTGCAAGCTGTGTGTGTGTGGAGTGCAGTGTTTATGCCAGAGAGAGAGAGAGAGAGAGAGAGAGAGAGAGATGTTCTCAAACCTTTTAATGTCAAAGACCCACAAATTGATATTTATGTGTGCACGCGTGCGTGCGTGCGGAATATGCGACAAAGGACATATTCCACTGGATGTGCGTAAAACTGACAGTTAATATTAATCTACAAGTCAGGGAATTTAGACATGAGCGTAAATCAAACACACTCTATATACACCGTAACAATTGAGTTATTGATGAAAATGGATGAGTCACATCCTCTGTTAGGTTGTTGACAGTGTTGGGGTGATGTTGTACAGTGGGCTGAGGGCATGTTTTATTCTAATTGAAAGTAGATGGAGAGGAGCATGGTGGGAGTTCAGTGTCTGAGGTTGCCAAATCCAATAGAACATTTTTTGGGAAAAACAAACATTTTGGATTAATTTAGAAACTTTTTTGTAACTCCTATTTATGGGTCCGTGACTCGACAATGGTGCACGCGGCCGCGCGCACGCACACATGCACACACGCACACGCACACACACACACGCGCGCGCAGGCAAGCGCAGTATGAATCTCGCTGCCACACAAGCGAGTGTTAGCTTGGACCCTGATTTAGAGCATCTTCCATAATGCCATGCTTATACAGTACATCTGGCTATAGGAGTGAGAGAGATTGAGAGAACAGAGAGGGAGGAAGAGTTTGAAAGACAGGAAGAGGTTGGGAAGAAAGGGAGAGGAGAGAGAAGAAGCTATACGAAATGTGCACACATCTGTCTACGTGTGAGAGAGAGAGAGAGAGAGAGAGAGAGAGAGAGAGAGAGAGAGGGAGAGAGAGGGGGGGGGAGCTGGACTGGAAGCATCTGTACTCTCTTGGTGTCTCTGAGCTGTAAACCCAGCGGTTCAGACAGAGTGCCAGTGGGGAAGGCCTGCCTGCTATTCTGGGAGCCATCAATCTGCCAGAGTGGTGGAGGCTTCCCCCTGGAGGGGACAGAAGGGCAGGTATAGGGACACCAGGGACCAAACAGTGGCACCTCTGGGACCTGAAGCTCACAACATGCAGCATAAAATCACCTATTGTTTCTAATTGAGGGAGTGGCTTGTTTTTAGATCTGCTATTGTTGACAAGATACAAAGTATCAAAATATGATAAGTGCAGGTTAAGATTATTGTGACGCTATTATTTACTTGTAACAGTAGAGTATTTCTACATGCTGGTATTGATAGTTTGATAGCCCCCTCACCACTGGCGGGGGCATACATTATGCACAATAACAACATCTATAAATATTAAATAATAATAATACAAGTATACCCGCAGTCATATATACTCCATGGAAACACTATAGTGGATCCAAACAGAGCCCAGCCTATGGGTCTGTAATCAGCAGCATCCATGGCAGCCTTTCAGAGGTAAACAACCTTCAGCCTGCCTGTCCTCCAAATGAAGCCCAGCTGGGCCTGGCACTACAGCGTGACCCCACCAAGTTAACTGGTGGAGTGAGGACTGTGTGACCTAGAGGCCACCCAGCAGTAGGGATTCCACACACTGGCTACAGTGGCTAGTCACACGGCACAATTAAGTACTGTAGAATGTTGCTTCGCAGTGGTTTGTATGAGTTATTGTCATTGTTGCTCTCTCTCTCTCCCTCTCTCTCTCTCTCTCTGTGGGTGTCTGTCTGTGTCTGTCTGTGTCTGTGTCTGCGTCTGCGTGCGTGCGTGCGTGCGTGCGTGCATTGATTCTGCTGGACTGCATTTTGGGAGAAAAAAAAAGAACAAAACAAAAAAACAACAATGCTGCATGATATCTGGTGTTATTGTTGGTTACTGGCTAGCCCGTCTCCGGACCCCCCGGGTTGAGCTCCTTTGGACCGCTACCACGAAGGGTCCGGTCTCACCGGCGTCAAGCGACATGGGATGCAATCTGACTTTCCCTGTTTTACCTCTGTGCTGCGGTGTCGGTGTCACGCTGACATATTCCAAAATAAGCATATGAACGCTATAGGAGACAACGAACCTTCTGACCCCCCCCGCGAACGGCTCAGAAGCCGTTAAGTATTTTTAATGTTTGTACGACCATTTTGGCAGCTCTGAAATTCTCTCTTGTTGACATCCCATTGTACCGCCTCCAGCATATCGGTTGGCTAGCTGCGCCTCCCTACGCGCCTCGTAGGCGCAGCTAGCCAACCGAGATGTCAACAAGGAGGGACCGAAGAGAGAATTTCAGAGCTGCCAAAACAGTCGTACAAACATTAAAAATACTTAACGGCTTCTGAGCCGTTCGCGGGGGGGGTCAGAAGGTTCGTTGTCTCCTATAGCGTTCATATGCTTATTTTGGAATATGTCAGCGTGACACCGACACCGCAGCACAGAGGTAAAACAGGGAAAGTCAGATTGCATCCCATGTCGCTTGACGCCGGTGAGACCGGACCCTTCGTGGTAGCGGTCCAAAGGAGCTCAACCCGGGGGGTCCGGAGACGGGCTAGTTACTGGCCAGATACAGTAGTCTCACATAGCCAGACGATAAGAGATCTCCTCCTACTGATATGTCTGGGGAAAATCCGAATTCAATGGATTATGGATGGCTTTAAAGGAATATTTCACTTAAAAAAATGCTTTTTTTGATTTTATTTGGTTTATTTAGAAAAGCAATCATAATACAGCATTAATCATCAATCATCAATCGATTCAAGGATTACACAGTAAAGTACAAAGACTTATTTCCACTGAGGTCCTCTCACACTGAACGGAACAATACTTTAAAATACATCACAAATACATAACAGTACATAAACATTACATACACATTTTGGGTGTGATTTTGGCAGTGATTTTGGGTGGGGGGGGCTATAAGACCTCTATTATACTATATGCTACTAGTTCAACCTGCAGCAATAGCGTCATATTCCAGATATCAAAGTACAGCAATGACATACTACAGGCCTACAGTATGTACAGATAGCTGCTCTTACTGTCATTAATAATGACAGTACGCATGCAGACACACACACACACACACACACACACCCCGAGACGAATCAAACACACACGCGCGCGCAACTGGCGCAAACGGCACCGACCAAAATGGAATATAATAAAGATGCAAGCAACGCCAACTTGCAAGGCACACACACATGCACGCGCGCGCGCACGCGGCACCAAAACAACACTAACACACGCACACAAACACAGCACCTCTCTCTCTCTCTCTCTTCACAACTCAATGAGAGCTCGAGCCACTTTCAATGTGATTAAACCAGCGATTATGTTTCTTAACTTTGTGAGATGAATGAAGCAGACCACAATACCTTGCTGTGGGTCCGGTGTGCGGTCAGCTGTCTGCCCCAAGCAAGAATTTCAAACTCTGACAAAACGTATTTTGTCACCTTTCCTTTTGTTATATCCAAAATGGACGATATGCTCCCTGTCTCTTAACTTCATTTTCCTCTCCACGGACACGGGACAAAACGGAGTATAAAGTAAATAATAAACTTATTTCATTTAAAATACTTCCACCCGCCAGTCTTTCACATCATAAACAACCACACACGAGCAGGTGCTGTGATTGGTCAAAACTTAAGCCAATGACCTCACGGTCTGAGGCGGGCATTAGGGCTGAGCACAGCCCTCTATTGGCTCTGGGGCTGAGAGATTTTAGCCAAACAGGCGTGTCTTGGCAGCTGTCAATCATTCAACGCAATGAAAGCCAATGGAAGCCTTTTGAGCTGTACAAAATCAGCCCATTTTGACCTATTTTGTGTTTTTCTTGTAACTATTTGATGCTGTTGCTGCTTTAGATTATACCAGAATATAAAAGTATCTATTCTAAAACATTTTAATTATAATTTCTCATCTTTACTCCATAAGATAGGGAGGGCTGAGCCCCACTTGCCCATTGATACGAGCCACCCTTGGCTTTTGATACGAGCCATCCCTCTAAGCTGACCCTTTATAGGGGAAACCTTTTCCATTTCCATTGTTTAAATTGTTTAAATGTCCTCTAATTGGATGTCAGTTTAACACTGGTTTCCAGGCTGTTCCACTGTGTGGCTCTACATGAATGAGCCTTTGCCCACTTTACTTTTAAAAGTAGGGAGCACCACATCTGCAATACTAGCTCTGGTGAAATGGTTGTGTACCTCGTTTACCTGCCTGAAACATGTTCTTAAAACTGTTGGGACCTCTCCGTATTTAATTGTATGGACCATGTTTAGTCTAGCCATTGTAACCTTGGATTCTACTGGGAGCCAGTTCAGCTCTCTGAACTGGTTCCTTCCTATATGGGTTCTGGGTTCCATCCTTAGTATAACCCTGATTTAAAATACTTAATCAAGCCCTCGAACCACGATGTAGTGGATGTACATGTGAAATCAAAGTGGCACAGGATAAGGGAGTTGGCCACCATTCATTTTGTCTCCCTATCCATGTATCTTGCTGTTCGAGCTAGAAACGTAGTCAGTCCGGAGACCTTGTTTAGCACCTTGCTGGCCATACATCGGCCGTCTAAGTTACCCTCAAATACAACAAAGGTATTTCACTGATGATTTTGCTGCTATGTATTCCGAATTTATTTTGATCTTGAAGTCTGTGCTTCTTCCTAATTTGATTTTCGAGCCAAACAGAATTGATTCTGTCTTCCCTGAGTGTAAAGATAACTTATTATCTATAAGCCAGGAACTAACATTGGCTACTTCCTCACTCAGGGAGCTTTCTAAAGTGGTTTGATCCTTGTAGGACATTAGCAGAGCAGAATCATCAGCGTACAGTAACAAATCACAGTTACAAGCATCTGTCATATCATTCACATTCACGTACACTGAAAATAGGGCTGGACCTAGAATGCTTCCTTGTGGAACTCCACATTCCATGATGTTTGGGTCAGATAAAACGCCATTCACCTCTACCCTTTGTTCACGCCCCATCAGATATGATTTGAACCATTTACATGTTGCCCTGTCTGCCCCCATAGGCCTCAAGCTTGCTCAGTAACCAGTGGTTCGCTGTGTCGAACGCTGTCCAGCAGCACCATTCCACAAAGTTTTCCATTGTCAACTTCTTTCCTAATTTGTTCTGTTAAATATAATAAACATGCGTCGGTTTAGGTATTAATTTATATATTTAGGTATTAATTTAGTTGCTCGTTAATTATCTTCTCGAAGATCTTTGATACAGAGCTCAAAATTGACACCGGTCGGTAGTTACCAGGGTCATTTTTGTCCTTTTCATTGTCTAATCAAGTTTATGTGAACACCACAGACAGTTTTTAAGCTGCTTGATTCAGTATTTAGATATTTGATATTCATTTTTATATTTCATATTCATTTTTACCTACCCCTTCCTATACAAACCCATTGTAAGTTCAACCTCGATTTTATGACTCATACATATACATACACATACGTATAATGGATTACTGGGAGCCAATGCAAGGACAACAAGATGGGTGTGATGTGACAGGATATCTCCTGCATGGACCTGGTCAGCAATTTGGCAGCAGCATTCTGGGAAGTACAGTAGTTAAGGATTTATCTATCACTAATTTGCATTATAAAATGGTAAAACAAGTCTTAGAGCAGGGCTGTGGACAGTTCAGAAACCTGCCTACCAGTGACATCATCATGAGGCTGACTTTTGTTTTTCAAACAAGATGTTTTATTAACATGAGAACAATGGCTTCCATAATTTCCAGGGAAAGCCTGCAGTTTCTATTAGCTTGGATTCACCATCGATGATGTCACTGGTAGACGAATTCAGACCGAGTTGTGAGTCATATAAGATATGTTGAAAATGGGTAAGGTCGTCCTTTAGGATGTGTGTGCGTGTGCGTGTGTGTGTGTGTGTGTTTTTCACTGTTGAAAATGATGAATATTGTAAATTGTACCAATTAAAATGATTAACATGAATAATTCATGAATACATTGGATCCATTGGACCAATGTAGGGTGATTTCATCCCATTTTCTGAAAAGTACCAGTTTTGGACTGGTACCAGCCGACAGTGACATCCAGTGATCGCCAGTGATCATCACGCCAGTGACAGTGATCGCCGTGATATCTCCATATATATTTCTTTATATTTTTGTAAATCAACGCCCTACTTGATCATACTACAGTATCACACAAAAGCATCTAAAGTAGCAGATCTACAAGCTCAAAATGCACCGAGATTCGAGCTTGTAGCTCTGCTACTTGATGATTTTGAATTTGAATCCTGAAAAGTACCAGATTTGGACATACGAGGTTTCCACCCGACAGAGAAGACAATGCTGAAATACCTTTAAGCAATGTCAATGCTCTAGTGAAAAAAGAAAAACAGAAAAAAAAGATTTATTACTGTCTTGACTGGCCCCCTCGGTGCTAAAATTAGTGGTAAAGCAAGTGGCACCTTCTCCCTCGGTGGCGCCCCCCGCTGACAGCTTTGCTACAGCAATTGTTTTAGGTCTGCAGGGAAATATGAGAGGAGAGGAGAGGAGACTGCTGGACCTGCAGGGAAGAGATGTCTCGGAGGCACTGAGCGTGCGTGCGTGCACGTGCGTGTGTGTGTGTGTGCCCTAGAATGAATGTGCGGACAAATGTGCACCAAACATGCACGTTTATGTGCATAAAATAACCTACAGGTGTAGGTTGGGGGCGCGAGTCAATGGTAGCATTATTTTGGGGTTGCGGGCTGAAAGGATTGGGAACCCATGCTCTAGGGTAGGTACCCTCACAAAAAAACATGCTGGCCGGGGCACCTGATGGAGGGGAAAGGAACTGGTTGGAATAACGTGTTCCTTCCTACATCAACCCGGGGAAACTCCCCCCTCTCAGGTGAAAAGAAGCAGCTTGGACTCCTCATGCATTGAAGGGGGCATGAGTTCAGTCCGTTGCTCTTCCCAGGTTGGCAGAGGAACAGGATTACATTAGATAATTGACACTGGGTGAAAAATGGGTCACAAAATTGGTGGGATAAACATATAAAATAAATCCTAATTTGGACATGACGTGTGGTCGACTGGTTTTAAAAAGCCATTTCTCAAAGGGGCCCCGCAGCCTGAGGCTATGGCTAAAATGGGGGTCATTGGCATATCGTGGAACAGTTCGGGAGAACCTCCGCTCAAGGCTTTCAGTGTTTAATTAATGGGCTCTCGCTCTGTCTTCATCTCCTGTCGTCTCTCCCCTAGCTGCTTCTCTCGCTCGTCAAACTCTTGGCTCGTATGGTTTGTAGAAACGTGTACGTCACCAAGGTGGGGGTGGCGCTTGATAAGCTAGCGGCGCCATGTTTCTGGGATTCCTGTGCAGCGTACAGTATTTACGAGACTATAGGCAGGACTAGACTATAATAATAATAATAATAATGCATTTCATTTATAAAGCACTTCTCACGAATCTCAGTGTACATCGTTACATTGACTAGAGTGACGGTGAATGACGGTCTGTGTTTGTAACTATAACATTAGCCTAGCTAACGTTAGCCTACTGGTTCTTTGCTGACTACATATAGTGAAAGGAGAACGGGTCTCCGACTCTCAACATACCGTACATTGCCCTACAGGGACAAGCTGGTCTAATGGTCCACAACCCTCTGCATAATCGCGGACATTGATGTCTCTCCATATGAAGAAGATGATTTTGACATGCTACCACCAATTCTACACAAAAGTACAGCTGATGTAGTGCTTCTTTGAAGGAACAAGCTATTATACATGTAATTGCTTTCATAGCGTAAATTGCAGGAATCTCTCATGGCCCACATTTATTTTACATCTGGGTGGGTGACTGATTCACAGTGCAAAACAGAAAACGTCATTACTTTTTTTCTAGTTGTACCACTAGCCAGAGAGCTGCACTGTTTGGGACTGAGAATAGAGTAATGTATGATTGCTTATGATGATAACACATGATGGCATGATGATGCTACATATGATTGAATGACAACAATTTCAAGATTCAAGAACACTTATCACAAAGATTGGGTGATTTTTAAGATTGGTGATGTTCACATTAAATTCTGTTCTCAGAATGATGTTGATTGCAAGCTAACTTATAGGCTAGATCCGCTATTTTGGGAGATGAAACATTAACAAAGTAAATATAACATTGCTGTGCCTAAGTCATGGTGAAATAAATATATATTTTATTTATTTATACAGTAGATATTGCTCATTCTGACACCTGCTCAACAGTTGTACCTGATTGATTTTTTTATTAGCAGTTAATGAGTACAGTTTAGGGAAAGTAAAGGTCAATACAAAAACTGCTAAGAGGATAAAACCAGAAAAAGTACTAAGACTTGTTTACATAAGTGTCCTCCATTTTCAATTCATCAGAATATTTACATAATGGCCCTCCATTTTCAATTCATCAGCAGTTGAGACGAATAACAGTCATAATTTATTCTGACCCCTCCCCGAAAAGGCCTATCTGTCCTGAAGCCTTATCCATCATTTATACATTATGGATAATTACTATGGACTTAGACTGTCATTCGTCTCAACTGCTTTAAAGAGTATACAAATATACACTAATATGCAATAAAAAATATACATGGTTAGAAAAAAGGGGGGACCCGTGAACACTGTGTTTAGAACTGATTCAGAAATGGATTGATCATGTCCTATGACAACTCATCGTTTGCATATGAATGACAATGTTTCAAGATTCAAGATGTTCTTGAATCTTGTTTTAGGACAATGAAAATGTGCCACCCATCTCCATGCAATGTAAGTGATTTTCTCAGTACAGCAGCTTGCAGTCTGTTCCATGGTTTGCCTGGGGTAAAAAAACGACACCATTGCTAATTAGTTATGTAACTTAGTAATGCTACTTATTAATAAAGTATTCAATCAACCAAAAAATAGGGCTCTTAGTTTGTGTGGAACAACACAGCAGCTGGGCTATCCTAGTCGGCATTGGCATTACATTATAGCTGCTACAACAAACATTACTCTAAGTTATGAGATGAGATATACTTTATTAATCCCTGAAAGGAAATTGAGAAGTTACAGCATAGTAGTTTCATGTTTTTGGTAATAATTTACCTTTGTGAAAATGCCATGTAGGTGAACTAACACGGCTGTACTTGGATAGGTAGGTTGTTGAATGTTATTTATTTGCGACGCGTCGTACAGCTGAGCTGGTGAGATCCAAGCCATCTCTTTGTTAATGTCAATGTGAAGCTCTGTGATGTTGCACCATGCATGCTGGAACGCTGGAAAATCGAGCTCCTTTCTCTATAGCACATTTCCTCAACACACATGTCCTCAACACTTATAAACTGAGCAGGTCTGCACCATTGTAAGTAATAAAGAAAGAACGTTTTATAGCACACTGAGGAGTCACTGTTTACAAGCTCTAAGCCCTGTACGAGCCAGGCCGTCTTGTCTACTACCAATCCCAAAAACATGGCCACCGCTGCCACGTGACACATTATGTTGACGCCCCCTCAAGGATATTTTGGTACTCCCTATATGCTGTCAACATGTCACCAGATGACACTATTAACTGACAGGCTTTATTTAGAGGCCTGCTGGACATGCTGCTGGCAGGTGAAGGCTGTTTACCTCCGGGCGTTCTGTTGGGGCTGCCGTTTCCTCATTATTTCAATACTCATTAAATCAACACACAGTGTGTTACGGAGAGAGGGGGGGGGGGGGGGGGGTCCATTAATTCTGAAGGAATTCACAAACATCATCACCAGTGTTAGTGTGGTACGAGGCGTCAAAAAACAGCTCCCGTAGGATTTTTGTGCCAAAATTGAATGGGGTTAAAATTTTCCGAACCCCCACCCCGTTTCTGGGGGGGGGGGGTCATCTATTTGGGACCTCTCAGAACAGTATGCCAGCCAGTTAATTTTCATAATATTAGAATTGTTTTGTAATATAGCGATTTGCTATATTACGGCGATACACAATGGTTGCACCGTGGCTCAGCTTGCCTTGCAGGGACAAAATCTACAAAGTAAATAGTAACTAAAGTTTTAAAATAAATGTAGTGGAGTATATAGGCCTACAATAATTTGTACTATACAATTTATACATTTGAAAACATGTGAAATTCTGCATAACGAGTACTTTCTACTTTTGGTAGCAAGTACATTTTGATAACAATGTTGTACTTTTACTCAAGTAACATTATATTCCCTGTCTATTACTTGTAACAGAGTATTTCTACATTGTAGTATTGATACTTTTACTTAAGTAAAAAAATAAACCACTGCCCATATACCCATAAACAGCATTGTCGGTGCAGCTTTCAGAGAGTATGAATACACCTATGACCGACATTACTGCTAACGAGGGAATGTAAAAAACACAACAGTTTGTCCCGTAATTATTTCCCTGCCCTCTGCCGACAATTGCAGGCTGTTTGCATCAGTGTGAAACCCACATGCAGCTGTTACGGAGGCGGTACCGTGCAGTACCTCTGCTTGTCTACATTCATTAAGGAGACATACCTGGCCTTTCAAATCGTCGCTATCGGGTGGAAACCTTGTACTGTATGTATGTCCAAAACCGCTCATCATTATTTTTAAAACGTTTTAAAAGAAGGAGTGAAAATAGCCAATCTGCAAGCTCACCGCGACGCACTGTGAGATTGTGGATTGGCTATTTTCACGAATTTTGCACGGCACTCTTTTGTGATGAAGTAAAGCCATAATTTACGGAGAAAAAAAGGTTTCCGGCTGACAGCAACGGAATGCTACAGTAACAAAATATTTAGAAGTAAAACATCGTAATAGTACTTGTCACATTCATGTAACATATCTTCTATAACAGTTTTCCAAAGCAATTTACTCTCCATGTAATAGTTTTTTTGTGGCCTGGTCTGTTTTACTCTGAAGAGAAAAAAGAAATGTTTAAAACATTAATTCATCCATACAACTAAATAAATCTTGAGCTGTACTCTTACAGTATGTTGTGATTGAAGTTAACCTTTTTTCAATTAAACAAAAGTTACAGATACAATTTTTCACTGGTATACATTATGTATACGTTTGTATGTATACATTTTCTCATGCCAATAGCTCCATGAATTGAATTGAACATATTTTCACAATCACATCAATGATTCTCGAAACACTATTTTTTTGTTGCGATTTTCAGCCCCTGACACAATGAAATGAATTAGCGATACTTCCATGGCTTTGTTTAGCTGAATTCTGCTAATCAAAGTTCTGTCAGATCACAGACATTGTAAACAATGTAGCTAAGAACTGTACAAGTTAGAAAATATTATGACTAACAAGGGTGACATTTTGGCCAACAGGATAATAAAGTCTTGAGTTAAAGGACCTATAACATAAAATTCAACTTTTTCAATTTATTTTGTATTTTTGGGGCTCCCATATGTGTTTTCTATCCCCACAAAAAACATTTTTTAACAATCAGGCTTTCATACCATATGGGTGCTTTAATAGAAATTGCTCTCAGGAACAGCTCAACTGATTTTGTCCTGATCGTGATGTCATCAATGTCACCCTACTTTGTATAATTCCTCCGCTTCTTCAGTCTTCAGTAACAAATTTGCATTTCCACTTTGTTTACAATGTCTGCCATTGTTGATTTTCCAAGCTGGCATGGAATGGAAACAAGCCTGGTTTTATCTAACATCAGTATTATAATGACTCAAATATTAAATAATCTGCATATCAGCACCCCCACCACCTCAGTACATTGTGGCATTGCAGCTAAAACTGCTTTCAAAGTCCAGCAAGAAATGACAAGGACTGGTTTTATCAGAGTGGTGATTGAGGCTCAAACCATTAGAAATACGTTTGAGGGACATAGACAATATGATATTAAATATTAAAAACAGTTTTAAAATGCGTGTTATTTCTGCTTTAAGAACTTTCTAAGTGTCCTCACCTCACAGTGACATAATTCAATATTATTATAACCCAGTGACTGTCTGGAAGTGGCTGGATTAATACTTTTAATCTTTTAATAATACAGTGGCATGGCATGCTGGGCCTAGCAGGGCTGTGAGGGGCTTTGACAGTGTAATTTTCTGTTACAATCATGTTGAACGGGGTTATGTTTGCTGTAGCAGTGGTGTGCTAAAGCAGTATACGTAGTTCTCACACTTTCTCCTGCAAAGGATGCATCATGTTCTCTTCAAATGGTCCTGCACTGCCGACGCCTTCAGCCGTTTTATTTAGAAAATCCCCAAATTCTCCCCGGTGTACCAGAAGTAGTATTCGGCTTGATATTTTAAAAATCCCACCCGTGTGAAGCGAGTGGTGCAACTCCATGTGGGGGTTCCCCGGGGGGGGGGGGGGGGGGGGGGGGAGTTCCAGACCCACAGGAACGCACCCAGGGTGCCGGCCCGGTGCCGGCCCGGTTCCGGCGAGCCGCCCCGCCTCCGAAACGGTTGAGAAATGACAGAGTTACCGTGTGGCAGTCCCTCTACTGTACCCTTTACTGTACTGTACTGTCACTGTACTGGCACACCCGAAAGCATCATATATACAGTTAATATGTGCGTGTGTGTGTGTGTGTTAGGTTGTGCACAGGTGGTGAAAAACAACCATGCTGTATTCGTGCTCATTCGTACACCACTCAAAAATGTTTAAATGCCGTTTGAGAACCACTACTGCTCTAAACCATATACTGTGGGTCTTCAACAGGGGGTCCGAGAAAGTCACTATTCACTAGTACAGTGTGATGAGAACTTTTACACTCCCAGAAGATAGCTGTGAGATTGTAGATCTGCTATTTTTGAACAGCCAACGTATACAAGTGGTTAAAATGATTGTGATTTGTGATGCTATATTAATAATCAGAGTTACAGATATGTAAGGGTCCATTTGGTTCCTAACTATCAATTATTTATCTGACTTCATCTTCAATCCTGTCTCAGCTAAGCTTCAGGCAGGGTCCTTGGCCTGAAAAAAGGCCCCTGATCTGGACAGCCCAGCAGCAGGTTTCCAAGCGGGACTGAGACGGGTTTAAATGTTTCATTGGTTTGAAAGTATGCCCGAGCTGCACTGATAAGAAGACAGGATTGTGCCTGTGATTGTCACAGCAAGGACTCTGTAGAGGGACAAAGGCCATTGTTAGAGCCTCAAGGCTGTGCTCATGAAAGGCCTAACAAGTGCGTGTTCTTGGAATGTCACGAGTTGGATTGCTTCATCATATATTTATTCTCACTTGGATGTCTTTTCTCTTTTCAAATCCCTTCGCCCTTTATTCTCTGTGCCGTGCTTTCCTCTGTAAACCTTCCAGTGGTGGAAAGTAACCAGTGCAAAAAGTACTTTTACTTAAGTAATGTACTAAGTACTTTTTTTTTTTTTTTTTTACTTTACTTTCAATTTCCAGTACTTTTACTTCTACTTCTACATCTCAGAGGCAAATAAAATATATAATTATTTTTTTCCGGCATTGACTGTAGTTTTTGTGTGTGCGCGTGAATTCGAAAACAAATTCATTCAATTCATTAGTTCAAGAAGTAGTGAAAATAGCTGATCTACAAGCTCGCACCGTGGCGTGAAGCGTCGTGCTCTTGTAGATCTGCTATTTTCACTAGTTTGGGTCCCGGGCAAACATCTCTTTTGCGTCTCGACCTGTAAAGTTTGGGAACCACTGGTACTCCACTACTTGCAGCACGCTTTACTCCACTACAATTATTTGAGAGGTTCAGTTACTACTGTAGCTTGCAGATATTACAATAATGTTGTCCTAATTGTGAGACTAACTCTAAACATTGTTTCCTAACCATAAAACAACCATTTCTGTTGTTGAGATTGAGAACCATGGAAATTGTCCACCTCAAAGTCAAATGTCCATTTTCAAATTCTACCGTGTACTTGTGAGGACATTTGACTACTCACTACTATAGTAGCGCGCACGCACGCACGCACGCACGCGCACGCACACGCACACGCACACACACACACACACACACACACACACACACACACACACACACAGACACACACACACACACACACACACACACACACACACACACACACACACAGGGGGGTGGGTTGGCTGTTTGGAGAGGAGCCATACAGCCTACATGGCATAAGTGAGTCCTGCAGGGCCCTAGCTGCATGCGCCTCCGCCCAGTGCAGTAAGAGACGGGAAAATACATCAATGTTCCAGAGAGATTGAGAGAGAGAGAGAGAGAACCTTTTCTCCATGTCATGTCAAGGAGAATGAGTCTTAAAGCCAAAGGAAGGGCTCATGACTCACTTGCAATATTGAGGCTGATTCTGAAGATAGCCTATCTTCTAAATCTAACAATTTTCTGAAAGGGGAAAAATAATGGGAAAAAAAGACATACAGGCCTACACTAAAACATTTCAGATGACAAAAATATGACTAAAAAACAAATGAGTACTTGAGTACTGTGTGTCATGAGTAGGCCTACTATAACTGTGTGTTGTTTTAACTTTTATACTGCTGTATTGCATTGTACTGTATCATATTGTTTTATCTGACCTGTGAAGCACTTTGGTACGATGAGAGTTGTTTTTAAATGTTCTATGCAAATACATTTGATTTCATATAAATTTTACTCAAAAGACTATGGCCCTCATTTATCAATTGAGTGTAAATTCTGCCCCAAATTCAAGTGTAGTTTTCGTAGTACACCCACGTCGAGTCGGCATTTATAAAGTGATCGCAAACAGCTGATCCTTCCTAATTTCATTCCTAGCAGTAATAAATGTGACGGCTGAAATCTATCTGGCACGCCTTGTGAAATCAAGCCTCGCCCTCGTTTTTGCGACATGAACAACTGCAATACGACCTGGAAACCATGAAAAACTTGCTGCCCGCCTCACCCCCCTCTCTCATACACACACACACACACACACACACACACACACACACACACACACACACACACACACACACACACACACACACACACACACACACACACACACACACACACACACACACACACACACACACACACACACACACACACACACACACACACACACACACGCCTTTCTGTCATGTCCACGCACGCACGCACGCACCTCAAGGCTACATGACACATCGACATCGCATCGCCATGAATGGAATAGGCCTATAATAATTTTACCCATTCGTGCGCAGTGCACGGCGAAGGCGATCAGTGAGACTGCGCACTGCTGTGATAAGTCATGTGGGTGAGTGATGCCTGCATGAGAGATAGGCTACCATGTCGTCAAGGCAGTCATAATCAACGTTTATGGAGTGATTTGATCATTGATGAACGAATCATAAACATATGGATGAAGGTTTGCATGTGTGCTGGTATGTGCTGGGCTGGCGACGCACGCCGCGGCCCCGTCCTCCCGACCCCCGAAAATGATCTCGCTTTTATCTGAACTGTCAAAGCGCTTATTTAAATGGTGAATGATTAAGCCCCTTACGCCTATAGCCTGCTACAATTGCAAATAGGCAAGCTGTATGATTGTCATTGTCACTTGGAAATAAAGGCGTGCAGTCATGTGCCTTTTTGTAATAATATCACAGTGATTCTATAGGCATCTGATGTCACGTTCATGCCGCATGCGATGCGCTCCCAAATCATCTCACAAGTGCGCTCGCACAACAAGGCCAGTAAAGCACTGTTTGATTAAGCACAAACTAATACATTGTAAACATGTTATATTGTTTTTAATTGCGCGATTTTAATTACTTGTAAAGTTGGAAATCTCTCTTTTTCTTTTTTTTACATGTATATACATACAGTTTTATATTAACATTTTAGGAGTGAAAACATATGTTTAGATGCCTGTGACAGCGTGTCAGCAGTTCAGACAATGCTGCTCCGCTGTTCTACGACAGAAAAACAGGTGAGGACAAAGCGTACGACAGCTCCCGACCAGACGTGATTTTTGTCCTGGCTCAAGTTCAAATTCATGCTTTGGCGCAAATCGTAAATGCCGAAAATTGCGTACGCACGGTTGATAAATGAGGGCCTATGACTGAAACAAAATCAACACTATAGGCTACTCTTAATAAGGGTCCATTTGGAACCTCCTCAAGGAACCCTGAGGGTCCCTGCCACGGCCCACACCAACACACTTCCACTCCTGAGTGTGACCTTTACCAACCAAAGCTCTCTTCAGGGCAGAGAGAGAGAGAGACAGACAGAGAGAGAGAGATCCTATATGGATGTATAACTATCTCTGACAGAAAATCTTTTTACCCAAAGTGTTAATGTAACACAGCTCTGTTTACACCTTTATTTAATTCCTATTCATTTGTAAAACATTGTTTTATTTTGATTGTCTTGTTCCACTTCTGCTTTGGCAATAAAAACGTACGTTTTCTCATGCCAATAAAGCGCATTTGAATTGAATTGAAATTGAGAAAGAGAGAGAGAGAGAGAGAGAGAGAGAGAGAAGCTATCAAAATATACATCAAGAGAGAGAGAGAGAGAGAGCATGCTGTCTTACCAGTGCAGATGAAGAACTTCGACTCTCCGACACTCAACTCCACTTTGTTCAAAGATATGGACACCTGGAGGACAGCTGTCAGAGAGAGAGAGGGGGGGGGGGGGGGGGGGGGGGATATAAACAAATCACATTATTGCCACAGCAAACTAGTAGGCCGTGAGCCAGGACCCCAAATCTGGGGTCATCGGTACCAATGAGCTGACTAATTCTCATAGTGATTTTTGGGAAGGTATACATTCCTAGTGCTAGGACATATGTGATACAGTAGCATTGCAGTGGTGGTAGCTTTCTGTGTGTTATCACTCCGTTTATAACCACATGCCAAAACACAATTATCAAAATCCGAATGAAGCATTCTACTTCAAACTGATGGTTCTCTCTTATTATTGATCATTTATCTTTGAAGAATGGTTGGGATACAGCTCAGACTATATATTTCTCTGAAAAGTTGTTAAAATTAGCATAGAAATGTTATCTATTACAGGAGAGACAACATAGTGACTACATGAGACGTGCTACTGTTTTCATGAAAGATGTAGCACAAAGGTTCCCTAACATAAATTCTAAGGAAATGTTTTATGAAATTCAATAAACTAAATATAGTGCAAGTATACAGTGTAAGTAATGCATACTTTAAATGCTTAGTATGAGGTATAAAGTACAGCAGCCTTGTGTTCATAAAACAGAAAGATTGGGTAAGACTGACGTTATGTATGTTTCAGGACCTTTCACTGCTTCGTCTCAACCATTACTCAATGGCTCTGGTCTCAGCCACCGTGGTGGATATTTTGACATTCCGTTTCTTTTTTTTTTGGAATGTTGCCACTACTGTTGGAGCAGCCATAAACTACACAGGTTCATCTCGATGTTCTGGGCATCTTTGTAATGTTAGTGTTAGTAAAAAGCAGGTAAAAGAGTAACGTTTGAGGCAAACTAACATCAGTCACTCTACCGCTCACTGTAGTAGAAGAGATGCGCCTGGTGAGGGTTTAAACCCCGCAGCTACGTCGAGTCCGCCTACAGGAAATACGTAAGCTGCGACCATGAGACCCGTTTTTGAATTTGTCTATAGAACTAGAATTTCGCTAGCTTGCACGTGTCGCCAAGGGGGCGAAGGACATTGCGTGATTAGGCAACTAGCCCAGTATGTGTGCTGTACTGATTACTCAGGGCAATCTCACATGTTAAAGGTCAGGTCAAGGCTAAATTTGACCTATGGGAGAACAACTTGATGATCGTTCTTGATTCACTTAAAAAAATGGTCAAAAACATCACAAGAACTGGTATTTGTAATAATAGTTTAACACACTATGATAATATTGATCTTTTGCAACTATATTCAATATCTGTAAGCTTCAACTCATAAGCAGGATCATAAAATCAACCCACCACATCCTCCTGGCTCTAGCCCTCCTGACAGCATAATCTTACCCAAATCCTGGTCTACCTCATCGTCAAAAGTATATCCTCTTTATCAACATGCACTTCTCAGCTTGTAGCTTGAACATCTCATCAGGTGTCAGATCACCCTTAGTAAAATGTGGATCTACCATCCAAATTGTGTGACATCAGCCGAATTTACTTTCAAGTTGAGCTTGGTGGTCTGCCACATTCCACTTGTATATGAGCCCTCAACACGTGGTACAACAGGACAACAGATTGTTACATGTGACACCCAACTCACCCAGCAAATCAGGGTAGTTCCCTGCCAGCAAAGTGTCTTGTGCTCTGATCTTGCCTTTGCACATGGATATGAGGTTGCACAGGACTGTCCTCATTCTAATGCTCTGTACTTTATACTGTAGGTCCACCCGATACACCCCAATACACCAACAAGACAAGCACATCAGTTTATTCACTGAGGATGCGTATCACACCCTGCATCAGGGACATAATGATGCCTGCCTCATCAGTAGGCAGTATCCATCATCATCATCATTACAAGGACCACGGCAGTGCTTCTTTCCTCTATTCAACAATAGAACATCACTTTTGGTTTGGTATGGACCAGGGGTGAAAGTGGGCCGGGACGGTCCGGAGCTCCGACCCGGTAAAACATGACCGGCCGGAGCTCACCGGAGCTATTGATGTATATTTTGATAGCTTATGCATCTCAACATATGTCATAATTGTACACATAATACTTTGGCTTATAGGAGGTCACATTGAGTCCCATCTGGGATAGCCAGTCACTAAAGATGGCGCAGGGACACTTTGGGATAGTCAGCTATCTTAAATAACAGCTGTGAGTTCTTCCTGTCATATATAGTAGGCTCAGTGACTTTTACCACCCAAGGAATGCGTTCAACAGAAAGACCCCTGTGGTGACTGATTGCTGACTCTGTGGTAGCTTGTTGACTAAGCCTTGAGGGTCAACAACACACACACACACACACACACACACACACGCAGGAACAGGGTGACACCCACATGTTAAGACTGTATAAGACAGGTAGGGGATCAGTAGAAGAGTGTGAGAGAGAGACAGAGAGAGAGAGAGACAAGGGGGGCCCTGCATGAGATGCAGGCCTCAATATGATGGAACGATGATATCTGTAACCTGTCTGTAACTGATGCTGACCAATAAATGGAAATAAGGATTATGTGCCTGCCTGGATCTCCATATTCATTCTCAACGAGCAACTTAGAAAAATCTCCACAGAACCCTGAGGAAAAGACACATCATAAATGGCGCCAGACGTTGGAGGGTGGTTGGTGAGGAAAAGTCTGGGGATTTTCTACGCCACGCAAGACGGACCTGCGTATCTGTGGATTTTTTGTTGCTTTTAACGTGACTTTGGATGGAACCCAGGACTGAAGTTAGGATGATGGAATGGGTTTGTGATTCTTGTGTTGAGCGTACGTGTTAGGGCCATAGTGTACATCTGGACGCTGTGTTAGGCAGGTTATTGGTTAGGTTAGTGATTAGGTACTTGGAGTCTGCTTCTGTTAGGGTGTTGACAGGGTTTAAGAGTTAGATGGTAGTGTAGCTTATGTGGTATGATTGTGCGTACATGTGTGTGCTAGAACGTCTTTGTGAGTTGGGGTTGAATGCCGCATGCTGGAGAGGCCTTTTGCTTTGTCTTTGCGACGGTGCGGGGGAGGATTTTATGCTTTAGGCTTGGGTGTTATTATTTGGGTTGGCCTATAGTATTATTTTTTCTTTTGGGTATCTCTGAAGCATGTGGAACATGTTTCTGAGGGGGGAGTAATATAGATATTAAAATGGGGATTTAATTCAGGTTAAATTGGCTTTAATTTGGGGGTCCAAGCTAAATTTAGGAGGTAATTGAGAATACATTTCTCATTGTAAATGATCACATTTAGGATATTTCATTTATCCTTTGTAAAATTAGATAGGTTAATTTGGATGGTTAAGCATACAGGTTTTTTATTTTAGTCAAAAAATATAGCCTGCAGGGGTAATTTGATTCTGGGACAAAACAGTTGCTTAGATGTGAATGAGGGAGCGATTGAGTGCATTTGAGGCCTGTGTGCAGGAGTGCATGCAGGGGGGTCAATCTCTTCCCTCAGTCAGTGATTTGACTTGCTAGTCTAAAAAAAAAAATATAGAGGCATTTCTATATTTCTTTGTCACTGTCAGTAGTTTTCTCATTCCTTTATGTTACATTTTCCTGTGCGGATGGTGTGAGAGGGAAAGTATTACATGTTTTTACATGAGTTTGTAGACTATCTACTCATTCTTTGGGGCTAGTATGCAAATGAGTATGCGTGTCTGTGTGAGGTGAGAGGAGACTGCAGTCAGAGTACAGAGTGTATCACCCAGAATTTATGACAGTGAGTGAGATCATCTACAATTTAGTAGTTATGGCTGCCACTCCAGTGCACATTATGGAAAACAAATTCTCATCTAAGAATATTCCCAGAATTTCAGATAAATGGCATCAGATTCAAGTAAAAATAGGTCGACAGCTGAGAACGAGTCATATTGACAGTGAGGAGATGAGCAGGAAATTGTCCGTACCATTGTCTCCTGTGTCAGTACTGCCCGATGAGAAGATTTCCGCTGATTGCAGCACAGACAACCAGTGCATTGACACTGAGGGTCACAGCAACAACTCAGCACAGACTGAGGTGGACAACAGGGACGTGAGAACATCTGAGCAGTCAAAACCTGGGCTACAAGCAGACTGTATTAAAGAGGAGCTGGGATCGGTCCGGCGCCTGAAAAGGGACTTGATCAGTGAATTGACTGTGTCGACGAGGGCACACAGACATTTTCTGCGTATGATTGAGACGCAGTTGAATGGACTTTCAGTGAGGGAGAAACAGTTGATCGGTGATCTCAGTGACAAGGCTGCACACAGCCACAGTTTACATGGAGGTGATGACATCTACAGAAGGACAGCAAGCCCCAATCCGGCCATGAGCGGCAGCAACCTGTCACAGGAGGAAGTGAGGGGGGACGCTGTCATGATGCTGAACTCTCTTGGCGATAGTCTCACTGTTCTTCATGGGCAGATTTCTGAGGCGGAGAAGAGTTTTCGGGAGAATATTGAGGATTCAGCCGCTACTACGTACCTGGCGGAGCGTTTGGCTGGATTGGCTGCTCAAGAAAAAGACTTGGTTCGATTGTACAATGACCATTCTGATGCGTTGAAAGAGCTGGAGAGCAAACACTGCCGTGACAGAGCTGCTGGACGCACGGAGAAACGTGTGTTACCGAGTCACGACAGGCAGAGTGGGAGTAAGAGGAAGTACGTCAACAAAAGTGATGAGGATTTTGAACAGGACAGCAGTGATTGTGAGAGCCATTCCGGCACTCGCACACGTTCAAGCCGGAGACGTGTGAAAGACTCCAGGGGGGCCTTGAACAAATGCCCATGCAGATCAAAGAGGCCCACACCTGACATTGATGATAACTGCCCCAGGATGCTCCCGATGCTGGGGAAGGGCAGACATATGGAATACAAGCCATGGGCGTCCGTCGACATGACTGACATTGTGCGTCAACTTCCCCTTTTGCGGGATGGTGCGCACCGCTGGATATTGAAGTTTGAGGACCTTTTGACTGGGACAGAGCTAGCTATGGGAGATCTGAAGAAATTATGGGCATCTTTGATTGGCATACACGGCATGGATGAGATTCTGGCCCAGGCGGGGCTCCAACAGTACTCTGATACGGCTGGAGACGCAGACCTTTTCTTGAGTCACAGAGGAGCACTATGGCGTGCGCTGAGAGACTTGTACCCCACTGAAGTGCATCCGGATACGATTACGATATCTCCGCTGGGGGTCTCCGAACCACCACGTAAATATGTTGCCCGCGTGTGCCAGGAATGGATGGATGCCACAGGAAAGGACCCTGAGCGTAATGATCTTGAATGGTCTATGGTCCACTCAAAAATTGAACAAGGTCTTCCTGAGAAGGTCAGGGCCAATCTGCAGACAGTGGTTGGCCTGGCGAAATTGCCCCTTGCTCTGTACGCGGATCACATTGTACACTGCGTTGGACTTGCTCGCAAGGAGGCAGATGAGCAGGAACAAAGTCACACAGAAATGGTTCGACTGCTGACCAAGACCCAGTTGGAGGGCGCACAACAGCTCATACAAGCGGCTGTCGTGACAGCTGGGGTTGAGCCCCAGGCGGCTCCTGACCCACCCAGTGCACCCAGGGTTGACAAGACTCAGCCCGAACAGTTTCATCCACATAATCCCAAGCCGAGTGGATCACGTTATTACACAGGCTGTTATAGGTGTGGCGATGTGACGCACTTGCAGCGTTTTTGCACGGCTGTTTTGCAGTGGGAACCTCCACAACCACTTCTGCCATGGAGAGTACGAGAGACTCCTGGTTTCGTGGGGCCACAACAGAGGACGCAGTGGGAGAGGCAGCAGTGGGAGAACCCGACACAGCAGAGATGGCAACAATGGGGATGTCAGCCACCTGTGCGACCCTATCAGGGGGCAGTACAGCCACAGACACGTCACAGCCCGGAAAGCTGGAGGATGAGAGGTGTTTGCCATAAATGTGGGATATATGGTCATTTTTCTGGACAATGTGATCAGAAACCACAATGGGAAACTTTGAGGGAAGTCAAGTTGACCGGACCTCGTGGATGAGAAGGACAGCTAAAGGAGAAGTGCCATGCTCTTCTTTTGACAGTTGACTTGACACGCCCCTCTCTATTGAAATGTGTGTGTGAAAGGGGACACCGCCTGATTGAGTGCATGAGTGAGTGAGACGAGGGGGGTCCCTCTCCCCTCTCTGTTCGACTGTGTGAAGTGAGTGAGTTAGGTGAGTTATGTTTGAAGGGTTGGAAAATAATACTACTACACTGTGGTAGTATTTTGAATCAACTCTGTATGAGAGTGTAGGCTACAGGCAAGGGAACTTCTCATTGAAAAGGCATAGCAATAGTAGACGTGTCTACTATGATCTTCTTTATTTTGGTGGTGGATTTATGGCTTGGTACACCTGTCACAGGTGTCAGAAGAAACGTACAGTATGTTTGCCAGGCCATATGAAGCTTGAGTTTGGGGTAGACACCAGCCAGGGGTTTCAATGAGAAAGTCACACGAGCCTGAGAGTGTGGTGTGAATGAAATCACGATAATTGATTGAGAATAATGTATGTGTGAGTGAATGAATGATTGACTGTACTTCATACTAGACTTACTTCAAAAAGGTTCTAGCTAAGTCCGGTGAAATATTGCTAGTAGGAGCCATTCTAAAAGTGATAGTTAAATGAGTAAATACATACAGAGCTACGTGTGAGGAATTGCAATGACAATTTTAGCATGCTCTGACGGAATGTGCTTTAGGGGAAAGAGGGGGGAGAGAGCAATTTCCTTCTCACCCTAAAATAAATACCTTGTTTAGTTTCAGATAACAGGGAGAGGGCTTTAGGGACCTCCTGTGGACCTCCTGTCCTGTCCTGTCTTTACCTCCTACCTCTGTTTGACCCGCTGTGAGCTGTTTATTGGGGGTGCTATTTAGAGAAAAAGATGGGAAGAAAGTCTGCTTTTGGAGTCTGATGTCAACAAGTAGGTCGCAATTAAGGACTACATTTGTAAGGGTGTATTATGGTGGGAATTTTAAGTATTGGTTTTAGTCAAAAGTGTCTGTTTGTGTGTAGGCTAATGGAGGCGACGGCTGACAGCCTTACTACATAACGGTGATCACAGGAATTCGCCACCCTGTGTTCTGAGCACAAGACTTGCTGGTAGCATACTGAGGGGGATTTGACCCATATCTCCAGGAGTGGAAGTTTTAACCGGGGGATCTAGACCCACGGTTGAACCTTTCAGGGTTAAAGAAAGCAAGCCCCCCAGCTCAAAACACCTGTCCATCAATACGTTTGGTGACTGTCTTGACATCAGTGAATTTAGTTAGTTCAGTGACACTATTATGGCTCTCATTTAATAGTCTCATTGTAATCTCTCAACACCATGGTTATTACATTCCTTTGCCATGCCAGAACTAGGGAGGTTAGCAAAGAGAATGAGATTAATGCCAGAGAGGTCATCTTAGTGACCAGTAGCTTGTAGTGTCAACAATATCCTAATGAATGATTGGGGATATTTGTAGTGGGAGCCTGTATTTCTTCCTTTAATAGGTGCGGAAGGAGAGGAGTCCATCTATGGATTCCTGAAGGTGTCGAAAGTGACATCTGACTGCACCAAAAGGATCACGGAGAGACCACCAGGTCTAGATGATGTCAACGGTGACATCTGAACAGCCAACAGGAGGTCATCCCGAGGGCAGAGAGTCCAGGGGGGTGTGTCTGCGGCAGCTGTCTACACAACACTACGAGAACAGCGACAGAGGAGCTCCTAACTCAGCTTCTACCGTCGGAAATCAACAGCAGGTGACTTTCACAGACCTGTGTTCGCTAGGGAGGAGAGGTCCAAGCCAGACCGTTCCAATGTTCGTATACAGGAGCGTTCCTGCTACAGGAGCGTTTCAATGCTTTTGCTGTCATGATTGACATGACTAAGCAATAAGCTGTCTACTAAGAGCCTTGTGATGCTCAAAGTGAGTTCTACTGAGTCCTACTGCCGACTGCAGTTAAGCTCATGTGGTTCATTGGTGCTGGAGCATATGGTGACAAAACTGTCTGCTTCGAACCTACAGATCAGAGAGCTGTGCTAGCTCTGAGAATCAAGAAGGATGTTCCAAGCGTTTTTATTCTATAGGCGAAAAAAGAATTGTGGGAACCATTTCCCTAGCGCGTTGAACGTTTGAACAATTTGCGTCATGAAGAAAAAAAAATCGCGGTTCATCTGAATTGTGATTAATGTTGGAAAATGTTGTTCTAATGTTTGTGTTTTGTTGTATTCTGTGCTGGCAGGTCAAAATAGATATAACAAGGTACTGAAATAGTACTGTTTTAGGGATGTTTGTTTTTATGATTAACCATTTAGTCATGCTATGAGTGTTAACTTTTCATTTACAGGTATTTGTATGTAATCAATATAGGAATTTGATTTAGTCTAAATAGGATTTCAGTTAAATAAGGAGTTTAATTTCTGTTTTAAATATGGTTCAGTTTCGGGTCTGTCATACAAGAGGTACAACGGAACAAGCCCCATGCTGGTTCGGTTCTAATTTGGTACAATATAGATAGTTAAAATAGTTGTTTGAAAATAATAGTTGATGGTAATAATATGAGTTCATTTTAGATAACTTCCTTAAGTATCACAGTGAAGTCCAATTAAGGAATGGGAATTATATTCTAGTTAGTAATACAAATGTTGTTTGATTGTTAGTTAAAATAGGCCTACATTAGGATAATGAGTTAACGTCAGAAGATGTGAGTGAGTTGGTATTGGAACCTGTATACACATGCACTAAATTGACTCGTCTGCCTGGGGAGGCAGGGTTCACAGGGGTCGCCTCTGTGTGCTTGTTTATATGGGTGGAACAGTCCAAAGTACTGAACATTACCAAGTACTAAAACAGGATGAAGTAACCCGTAGGCTTTAGGTTATCGAGTAATATATTGCAGACAATGTTGAACTGATGGAGTCAGTATAATGTTACTATGTTAATAGTCACATATAATATTGATACAGGTTGGAACTCACCATGAGTATTACATGTTAGCTCTTAGTTTGTGTGCAACTTTCCGAGTGTCGGATGGATGGTTTCTGCAGGGCCATTCATCCATTATTCCATGAAAGTTGCTCACTAACTAAGAAGGGGGGGAGAAGGGAATATTATATTATTTCTTATTAAGTCGATATTGGAATCCACTTCCAAACAAATATTGATGTCTATACAGGTACAGGAATCAGCCTATCTAATGTTGGGGAACAAATTAAAAATAGTATAGTAATTAGCCTAGGAACAGTTCACTTGAATTTATTTTATCTGGGTGTGACAACAAACAGCTTCGGACTGATGGGGTCATTGTCTAACAGATTGATTTTGTTCATTTTGTTTTGAGTTTTGTGTCAACCTGACTGTGTTTTACCTTCTCATTATCCAGGGGGGAAGAGGGTAATTACCTACGAAGGGAGACCGTTTGGGAAGAGGGTAATTACCTACGAAGGGAGACCGTTTGGGGAATTTGAACATTTTGAGAAAAAAGAAAAAAGTGAACATTTTTTTGGAAAATTAATTTTGGTCATTTATAAAATATGAATTATGTCTGGGGAATATTTAATTCCCCAGAAGGGGGGTCTGATGTATATTTTGATAGCTTATGCATCTCAACATATGTCATAATTGTACACATAATACTTTGGCTTATAGGAGGTCACATTGAGTCCCATCTGGGATAGCCAGTCACTAAAGATGGCGCAGGGACACTTTGGGATAGTCAGCTATCTTAAATAACAGCTGTGAGTTCTTCCTGTCATATATAGTAGGCTCAGTGACTTTTACCACCCAAGGAATGCGTTCAACAGAAAGACCCCTGTGGTGACTGATTGCTGACTCTGTGGTAGCTTGTTGACTAAGCCTTGAGGGTCAACAACACACACACACACACACACACACACACACGCAGGAACAGGGTGACACCCACATGTTAAGACTGTATAAGACAGGTAGGGGATCAGTAGAAGAGTGTGAGAGAGAGACAGAGAGAGAGAGAGACAAGGGGGGCCCTGCATGAGATGCAGGCCTCAATATGATGGAACGATGATATCTGTAACCTGTCTGTAACTGATGCTGACCAATAAATGGAAATAAGGATTATGTGCCTGCCTGGATCTCCATATTCATTCTCAACGAGCAACTTAGAAAAATCTCCACAGAACCCTGAGGAAAAGACACATCACTATCAAAATACTATATTAAATAACCTGCCAAAACGCATGTCCAAGAGGAAAACAATCAAAACATAATCTACTAACGTCAGAATCGGGGTTTCTTAATAAAAAGTGCTTCTGAATTGTAACAGTGTGTTTGTGTCAGCCAGCGTAATGATCCGTTGTTATTTTATTAATCCTCCACCGCACGCCACGGACTGGAGGAGAAGAGTTTGGTTTCTCCCTTTGTTTCGCTCGCAGCAGCGCCGTGCTGTAGTGCCGTGCAGACAGTACCAGTTCACTTTGCAGGTTGGAAATCCGGAGCGGATACGGAAACGGACGTTTGTCTGCCTAAGGTATACGTGCAAATGACCGGATATAGAAGGCGGGCTCTCTACTACGACGAATCCACCAACGTTCAAACCATGTTTCTGGTTGGCACAACGCAATACTTAGTTCTGATTGGTTCATAAAAAACAAAAACAAAAAAACAGGAAACTAATAATGAAATGCCGGCGGCAACTGTTTTGAGAAGTAAACTAAAAAGTCAGTAGAAGAATGCGCTAAAAATATATATATGCAAAATGGCAATGCAACCAACATTAGCTCAGCTCTTTAAGAGAAAGGAAAGAGTTGAAGAAGATAATGTCATTAAAGACAAAGTTAGAAAAACAACCAAGACCATACAGTTGCATGACACAGAGAGTGAGACAGGTGGGGAGGAGGAGGCAGAAGTGGCAGCAGTATACTCTATGAGCAGGACCAGCACCAAGCACAGGTAATAATAATAATAATAATAATAATAATAATAATAATAATAATAATAATAATAATAATAATAATAATAATAATAATAATATGAAATTCCTGATATTATATCAGGAATTTTATAGCACAGTATAACTGCAGTTTTCTATGCATTTCAGGGGTACTGTGGGGTTTGAACCCCAAATGTTATTGGCACAGTATAAAAAAAGCAGTTTTCTATGCATTTTAGGGGTACTGTGGGGTTTGAACCCCCAAAAAATTTTATTGGCACAAATTTTTGGGGGTTCAAACTTTGAACCCCACTTTGAATTTTTTTTTGGCCGCGCCGCTTTGCGGCGCGTCCGGGTCTCATCGCAGAATGAAATTTCTGGGAGCTCCTGTAAGAAATGAAAGCCACTTTCACCCCTGGTATGGACACCATCTTGGATTTGGCCATACATAATTACCTACCGCGACATACCAAAGCCTACACGGGTTGTGCAGTCGACGCGCTGTGATTGGCCAGTCGCTGTGATTGACAGCCTAACCCTAACCTTAACCTCAGTAAAACTATACCTAAACCAGAAACTTAACCTCAAGAAAACTATACCTAACCCTAACCCTAACCTTAACCTCAGTAAACGTTATAGACACAACCCGTGTAGGAATTAGTATGTAGCATAATTACCTGATGGTAAATTCACTTTCACTGATTCAGCCACATTCCTTTAGCCCTAAAACCACAAATAATGATTAATTAGTATTAGTTTTATATAGCCATTTTAAGCTCCTGGCAGCCATGGCTATTCCGGAAAGAATATATACAGTATGTTCCTAGATTTTCAGTATATTCTTAAGCATGCCTAGAGGTACCAGAACTAATTGGAAAAATTGGGGAGGGGTGTATTACTATGTTCTTCATATTTATATTGACCCATGTAATTTTCGCCTAGTATTATAAAATGAAATGCATGATAGCACTCATAAGGCTACCACTGGTGCAATGTTATCACATGTTTTCTAACTCTAGACATGTATACCTTCACAAAAATCACTATGAGCATTATAGTCGGCCCGATGGTACCGACCAACCCCCCTGGCTCACGGTCTATAGCTTGAATATCAGTAGTACTATGATGAGTGACACGGATGGATGATATTAGTTTGTCATTGAACAGTGTACAACGGAAATTACCACAACAAAGCATATATTCTAAATCTCATCAAAGGGTGGTCCGTGCAGGCTCAAATGCACAATAAATAAACCACTGGTGTAAACACTGGTGTGACAGAAGAAAGACGTGCGCACACGCACACACACACACACACACACACACACACACACACACACACACACACACACACACACACAATCTTTTTTTCTTTCTTTTTTAAAGTTGAAATTTCATGTTGTAGGACCTATAATAAATAAATTGACAATTTTGTCAAGAAATTTGAACTAGCCTAAAATGATAAGGAGAGACTATAGTGGAGAAAAGATGCAGTAGAGAACTAAAAGATAAGTCGTTTGATGTTTGATTGCACTCGGGTGTTGCAGATCTACAAGCTTACAACGCGTCGCAAGCTCTATTTTAACGACGCCATCAAGGCCCGCCAAAATATATATATTTTTTGTCGACAAAATAAACTGTGCATTTAGTAGACTAAAATCTTCTGATATTTAGTCGACTAAAACTAGACTAAAACTAAGACTTTTTCAGATCATTAAAATAAAATATGACTAAAACTAAATTGAATTTCCAGACTCGAGGAACATTAATTCAAGGGAATTGAATGTGTTGTGCGCAGTCACAGTGACTCCTTTTGAGTCCAAGTGGACATGTTCTTTTTTTTTTGTGTCAAATGTCACAACATTTCCTCAAGGGAACAGGATGTCCTTAGACATCTTGTTCACAGTTTGGGGCGAATGGCGTGCGTGTGTGCGCGCGTGCGTGCGTGCTGCCTGTATCTCAGACATACAGATATGCCAAAAATGAGGTCTAGCCATGACCTTTTCAATATTTTATGGGTCATGTTATTCAACAGTGTCACACAAAGATGGCGAAATATAATAGCAGATCTACCAGCTGTGTCACACATTGTGAGCTGGTAGATTTGCTTTTTGCGCAATAAAAAAGTGGGGGAAAAGAAAGAAAAATAAGACAATTACAGTGCAGTTTAGGGTAATAAAAATGTCATTTTTTTAATGTCATTGACAACAGTGCGATACAGCGACTGCAGTACCGCCCCTGCTGTTCCGATTCTCTGGCTGAACTCCTTCTCTTTCCTCCCCTCACTCGTGAACAAGACCCTGATATAGGCCTACTATAGTCTCATTCCCTACGTGGACTGCACAATATTCATTTCGGTTTCCAAAGCCCATTCATTTTTCCCATAGAGATTTAAAAATCACACCTGTGTGAAGTCAAAGTCAAAGTCATACAATTTTTGTCACATGTTACCGCAGTGAAATTTGTTCTCCGCATTTGACCCATCTCTTGGAGCGGTGAGCCGCAGCGTGCGCCGCGCTCGGGAATCATTTGATTAGTAGATTTGACCCCCAATCCAACCCTTTTATGCTGAGTGTCAAGCAGGGAGGCATTGGGTCCCATTTTTACAGTCTTTGGTATGACCCGGCCGGGGATCGAACCCCCGACCTCCCAGTTTCAGGGCGGACACTCTAACCACAAGGCCACTGAGCTGGTTTATTGAAGTGAGCGGTGCAACTGTACCATGCATCTCCTGTAGCCGCCCCGCGTCCGAAACGGTCGAGAAATGACAGAGTTACCGTGTTGCAGCTTTCCGTCCTCGGACATACTGTACACATGCAGGGACATACATACATACTGTACATTGCTACGTAATGGAACGGTTAGGCACCGCTCAAAAATATATCAATTATTCTGAGCAAAACAAAGGGTATTTATTCAATATAGTATATCATATAATTCAATATTAAAACAAGACTTTTCAAAATGAATGACCTATTTATGAGTGGAACCACAAAATGGCCTACAGACCAACCGCAATGCCCTACAGACCAACATAGTCATGTTTTGAAATTGATTCTTTGACACACAGGGAGCCATGGAATAATATCTAAGCACTGGATATGCACCAGTTTCTTAATTGCCATTAGTATAAGATAAACAAAATGGCCAATATTTCTCGAGCAACCGCAATCCTCCCAGGAAACCAATTAAGCGTTGGGATCATTTGCCTTTGTTGACAGATACAGTATTAGTGTTTATCTTTTCCTACCCTCTAAACAAATCTATTTTAGAAAGCTAGAGGACCGCATGTGTGCATTTAGTGCTAGTCCCTAGTGGGACCAGTGGGAAGATATCAACATGGCCTCTTTTCAGCTGTCAAATGTTATAAAATGCTCTGGAAGTAGTAAACATACAGTACAGTATAGGTCTAGACTAGTGTGAGATGACGTTCTTATGCGCGTATTATGGACTAACTGTTTAATCTCTGCGTCTCGACACACCACTTGTGGTTCGACTCTATCGTGTTGCGAGCGAGAACTGTCAGTACGAATACATCCATCACTCTAGCATGTGTCTTAGGCTCTTACGCCCTGGCTAATTTATACCTCAACAAAACAGCAAGAAAAAACAAAAGTAAAGGACGAAAATAGATTGGCGATTTTCTCCCAAAGGGCTTGTAGATCTGATGATTTTGCTTTTGACAAGACCATCTCCTCGACAGAGCAATTCTCAGTTTTCTTCAATCAAAATGGATTATTTTATTAAAATGTATCCACCCGTATTGAGCCGAATATATTTTTTAAAGATTGTGAAGATTGGCATACATCCTTGAATATGTCTATATATTTATAGGAAGGAAGGAAGGAAAATCAAATTAGCATTTTAAGTCTAATGAATCAGAATCAGATTCACCTTTATTGTCACATCAACTACTAGTGTAAAAGAGGGCACATATTTTCCTTTATTTTGCCAATGGGCGCCCAGATTGCAGCTACTGTGAAGAATCAGATGAAATGTGTTTTTGTGCGAGCTTCGTTGCTATTCTTGTCACCAGGAAGAGACGGAAGAAAAACAGAGGGTTGGGAGACGGTGTATAATGTGTGAAGTTCCACCGAGCAGATCTATAATGTTGGCAGACACGAACAACTGGTAGACAGAACAGAAGTGTGATTTGGTTGCACTTGGTTGAACCTTGGATGATGGGCTGTGTGCCGGTCGGGGCTCTCATCCAGTCGCACTTGTCCAGCCCCGGTTCATTCATTCTCAGGGCCCTTCCACTTGAGAAGTTATTTTCTTTTGTACCGTCTTTTTCCTTATATATGGGACAAAGGTTCAAAAACTGGGTTGAGTTGAACTCGAGTCCTTTTTACCACCATGGAGTTCTGTCGACTTCATTTTCTTCCTGCGCTCATAGAAACCATCCCTCTCTTCCCCTGTGGCTTGCCTCCATTCAGACTTGTTGATGAGAATCCTCTTAACCCATTTTGTCCTGAGATCAGATTCTAAAAATGTCTTCTACATCCTGACAGTTTTCTGAAAAAGCTATGTTTCTATGTCAGTCGTTCTTCGATTTTTCAAAAATAGCAGACCTACAAGCTCGTAGCGCGCCACTCGGTGGCGCGCTATGAGCTTGTAGATCTGCTATTTTCCAATAGCTAAAGTATAGCATAAAACACCAAAGGGGTTCCCGCCCAGAATGGGCTAATACAGTCTGTCTACGAGCGGAAAGTACGGCAGTATTGAACCCAGAGTAGAGACCTGCAATATGGTCTCTGTCAGGTGGAAACCTCATATGTACAAAACTGGTACTCGCCTACGCTTTGCGTCGTGATTTGAGCTTGTCGATTTGCTGCTTCTGATGCTTTCGTGTGACGCTGTAGTGCGATTGCGTAGGGTATTAATTTACGGAAAAACACAAAGCATTTAGATAGGCTATAAGAGGATTCTGTCCAACAGTGACAATTATTATGTCAATATCTGCAGCTGCCATGCACTGCCAGCACTCATATACGGCCTTGTTCACTTCACAATTCCCAGACAAAAGCTGTTATTGTGTCTGAAACCATCAGTGTGGGACAAAACGTCTCATGATGGAGTGCTCTCAAACAGCCCCGAAAAATAAAAGTGACAAAAATTAATTAATCAGCGGGAGAAAGCTTTATATGAATTAATTATTGAAGGTTATAGCTCGGAAATGTGTTGTGACAAGAGTGTGAATGTTGTGCCGTTGTTTCCAAGAGCAGGGGGACGTTGTGCTGAAAATTAAGAGAGCATTAACAAAAACTACACCACGTCATGTTTTTTTTCTTGTTTTTTTGTATAGGCCAAAGCCTGCTGGGCTAACATTTCTATCATAACAGCACATTATTCCGTATCAGATCATCTCAATATATTTTGTGGGAGTGCCTGCATTAATTCAACCCTCAGGGGTCTTCAACAATGGGTCCGACACCCCTATAAGGGTCTCGTTATAAGGCAGGGGGCGCCAAATATTTGTGTGATAGGAGAATGAGACTTGCAAGACACTGCCAAAGACACCAGGAGCTGCCAGCCAGCAAACTGGTGCTGTGGGAACCAACACATGGGCACCGGTCACGAGGACGTCCCATACTAACCCCATAATTCATGTGGATGAAAGACGCAGTAGCACAAAGCACCAATGAGCTGGCCGGATGTATGGCGAACCGGGATGACTGGAAGTGACGATGGAAGGCTCGTCTGAGGACCACCTAGAGATATAGGATAATCCAATGCCCCAATGACCTGCTTTGTCCGTTTGTGTGAACACAAACATTGGCTGATGATTGGCTGATCACCCCATAGCGATTTTGATTGGCCAGAATGACATTTGTGATGATTTGATTGGCTGAGCACGGAATGTGATGTATGATGATAAGACACTTCACACAAGTGCAATTCTTTTTTTTACCAGCTGCTATGCAATAGCAAGCCGAGTCTAATCGATCATGTGCAAGATAGTCCAGTAGTCCTCAGAGTAATCTAGTAAGAGAGTAATGACACTCCCGTTGACTCGCATTGTAACAATGGAACGCGGAAGTGCTCATTCTATCTCAATGGAATAGTTCCAGCCATAGGAGAAATGTTTGGAACTATCGCCCATAGGTACCCGCTTTGCGGCGAGATCACAGCGTGTCACCACTCTCTTACTAGATTACTCTGGTAGTCCTCTAGTACTGTAGTCCAGCAAATATGTCCGGGCGGAAACAAACAACTCAGAACACAATAGTTCCGCCTTAGAGGATTTTGGTTCCTACCTAAACTACTGCACTGAAACTGACACAGATATATAGCGAACCCCCGCAAATAATAATAATGCAGCTGGTAATTAATTGATTTATTTGGGCTTGTTTTACATTAACCACTAACTACCCTAGCACTTGTTTTCGGCTATTTTCGGCAAAGAGGTTTAGAGGGGTGTAGAGGGGGGAAAAGAGCAGACAAAGTGCAGAGTGAAAGGTCAAGTTTACTAAGTATTGACGGTTTGAGTGGTTAAATGTCTGGAAATACACAACCTCCACTGTGCCTCATGATGCAGTGGAGGTTCTATAGCCGATGAAGTGTGTCCAATGGTCCTGACGTGTGTGTGTGTGTGTGTGTGTGTGTGTGTGTGTGTGTGTGTGTGTGTGTGTGTGTGTGTGTGTGTGTGTGTGTGTGTGTGTGTGTGTGTGTGTGTGTGTGTGTGTGCGTGCGTGTGCGCTATCAGTACACAGGTGCATGCAGCAGCTAGCCTCTCAGAAACAACCCACAGCTAGCTCTTATCTCCTCTCCGTCATGCTGCACTTTACTCCTGCCAAGTTTACTGCCTACACATCTTTAAGCCTCTTACAAACCGAATACCTTGAGTTGCTTCTGTGGAGGAGATGGTCTTGTCTCTGACTGTGCGTGTATTTGCGTGCGTGTGTTTTTTAAAGAGTTCTCCCGGTACAAATGGCTCTGAGAGATTCTAGGCTAAAATGGTGCAGAAGAAGTTCTGAGAAGCGGGCCGGCAGATATAGGAGATGTTGAACAGGTCCATTTATTTTCAGAGAGAGAAACATCAGCCAGCTCTCACAGCCTGACGGCTCGGGAGTGACACACACTCTGACTTATCGCAAAGCGCAACCAGCCAAGATTTAACAATAATTTTACAATAATGCAGGAGTGCCTTTACTCTAGTACTGCAGTTGAATACTTAGTCCACCACTGCTTATCCGCACGCACGCACGCACACACGCACACACGCACACACGCACACACGCACACACGCACACACACACACACACACACACACACACACACACACCACTGCTCAGAATAATAGTCTCACTGTGTAGCATAACATATTTGACATTATATAAGGTTATGTCTCCAGCCATCGTGGAAATGACCGCTCATCAAGACACCTTTAATTAGCTTCTCTGTACTCGGAGAAAAAGGCCAGCCGCTTTTTTTCCCCTCCCTTTATTACCCTCATCATTTGACTGGGACCTTTTCACGTTGATGGATGGCTTTATTACCTGGAGAAAGTACCATAACTCTTAGACAATACACGGCACAAGGGGGTCATTAACAATGGCAGCTCTGTTGCCCTTATATGACAGGCGTTTTGAAAATGTACCTTCCGCGACTGTATGTGTGAGAGTTGTTGAAAATGTACCTTCCGCGACTGTATGTGTGGGAGTTGTTGAAAATGTACCTTCCCCCGACTGTATGTGTGGGAGTTGTTGAAAATGTAAGTATATGTAGCCTAGGGGAACCATACTGTACGACAATATGCAGTGGTGTAAAGTAACTAAGTACAAGCTTACGATGCGGCGCATTGTGAGCTTGTAGATGTGCTATTTTCAAAATATTTGTATAGCCTACATTTGAAAACTTGAAATGGCACATTCTGCATAGTGAGTACTTTCTACTTTTGGTACTTTAAGTACATTTTGATGCCAATACTTTTGTACATTCACTCAAGTACATTTTGAATTGTGGAAGAAAAACTTTTGAGTACTTTTTCCACCACTGGTTTTAACAAAAATGAGCAATTGAGACAGTCTAAGTCCATACTAATTATCCATAATGTATACATTATGGATAAAGGGTCAGGACAGATGATGGACTTTTAGATGGTTCTTTGTCTGAACTGTTGGAGATGACACTTTTATTGACCGACCCACTCAGGCGTTGGAATGGAAAATAAGACCTATTTGTGTGGGGATTGGATTACTTTGCCAGAAAAAGTAGTTTTAAGTGACCTTCACGGAATGTATTGAGTAAAGACTCGGGGGCAGCTGAAGGTCGAGACTTCGCTTTAGTTCAATCAGATAATCTATCAACAGACAGTGTCCTTGCCCTAGATAGACAGTGAATGCTGCATGTGTGCAAAATATAGCACAAGATGATTACATGCGTTTCTGATTGGTTGTCTATACCTATGAAATGTATTTAGTGACATGTCAGCCTATTCTGAATCATGCCTGAGGAAGGTCGAAAGACCGAAATGTTAATGTTAATAAAAAATCACACCCGTGTGAACTGAGTGGTGTAAGGTATTATATAGCCTGATCAGCTGTGGTCTGACGTAATGTCTGACGTAATGAAATCACACCCGGGTGAACTGGGTGACGATAGCAACCATGCTCATTTTTTGGTACGAACAGACACGTAAACTAACAAAGCTGAAATCACACCGGGTGAACTGGGTGACCAATAGCAACCATGCTCATTTTTGAGTGGTGTAAACCACTCCTACAACTGGCTTTGTTTGTCTGTCTGTGCAAAAAAAATGAGCATGGTTGATGCTGATTGATTGATGCTGATTTCATTACGTCAGACATTACGTCAGAACACAGCTGATCAGGCTATATAATACCTTACACCACTCAGTTCACACGGGTGTGATTTTTTTTTAAATTAATTAGAAATGAATGGTTCGGATGTTCGCTCGAAAATTCCTGCCGAAGTTCGAGTCCTAAAAAAAGGGCTAGGGTACAGGCCTTACTGGAGTACCTAACTGACTGAAACTCTGCGGTATGGTTTTTCTCCGTGTGAATACGGAGGTGAGTCCTTAGATAAGCTAACAAACTGAAACCCTTGTCACATTGTTTACAGTGGTATGGTTTTTCTCCAGTATGCTTACGCAGGTGTGTCTTTAGATTACTTAACTGACTGAAACTCTTGTCACACTGTTTGCAGTGGTATGGCTTTTCTCCAGTGTGGATATGCAGGTGAGACTGCAGATAACTTAAGCAAATGAAACTCTTGTCACACTGTTTGCGGTGGTATGGTTTTTCTCCACTGTGAATATGGAGGTGAATCCTTAGATAAGCTAACAAACTGAAACCCTTGTCACATTGTTTACAGTGGTATGGTTTAACTCCAGTGTGAATACGCTGGTGGCTCTTCAGACTATCTAAAGTTCTAAACGACTGAAACTCTTGTCACACTGTTTGCAGTGGTATGGTTTTTCTCCAGTATGCTTACGCAGGTGTTTCTTTAGACTACCTAAATCGTTGAAACTCTTGTCACACTGTTTGCAGCGGTATGGTTTTTCTCCAGTGTGGATACGCAGGTGGTTCTTTAGACTATCTATACGACTGAAACTCTTGTCACACTGTTTTCAGTGGTATGGTTTTTCTCCAGTGTGGATATGCAGGTGAGACTGCAGATGATCTAACCGACTGAAACTCTTGTCACACTGTTTGCAGTGGTATAGTTTTTCTCCAGTGTGGATATGCAGGTGAGACTGAAGATGACCTGACTGACTGAAACTCTTGTCACACTGTTTGCAGTGGTATGGTTTTTCTCCAGTGTGGATACGCAGGTGAGACTGCAGATGATCTAACCGACTGAAACTCTTGTCACACTGTTTGCAGCGGTATGGTTTTTCTCCAGTGTGGATACGGAGGTGACTCTTTAGAGCACCTAACTCTGTGAAACTCTTGTCACACTGTTTGCAGCGGTATGGTTTTTCTCCAGTGTGGATACGGAGGTGACTCTTTAGAGCACCTAACTCTGTGAAACTCTTGTCACACTGTTTGCAGCTGTATGGTTTTTCTCCAGTGTGGATACGCAGGTGAGACTGCAGATGACCTAAATGACTGAAACTCTTGTCACACTGTTTGCAGCGGTATGGTTTTTCTCCAGTGTGGATACGCAGGTGAGACTGCAGATGACCTAACTGACTGAAACTCTTGTCACACTGTTTGCAGCTGTATGGTTTTTCTCCAGTGTGGATACGCAGGTGAGACTGCAGATGACCTAACTGACTGAAACTCTTGTCACACTGTTTGCAGATGTGGATTTTCTTTCCTATGTAACTAATCCGACCTGTCTTTATGTCTCCCGCCTGAGCTACATTCTTGGTAAACTGTTGACGACTGTCATGTTTCGGTCCATCCGTGTCTCCTTGTCTCTGGCTGGCTACGGGGCTGTTGATTGGCTGACAGGCTGCCGAGGGCATCTGTTCGTTGCTCAGCGTTTGGCAGTAGAGGTCCTTGTGGCTCCTCTTCATGTGTTGACGGAGGAAGGTGGAGGCACAGGCATATGGACTGTCAGAACAGGAGACCTGAGTCTGGACATGTTGGGACTCGCTCCTCCGTTCCATCATCAAGTCTGATGCTATACAATAAATGGACTGTGATGGGAGGAGAGTTTTCTGAGGGGGGGGTAGAGGGACCGGATGGGAACCGCAGAGTTCCTGGTTCGAACCCGGGCTCCCCCAGAGTTGGTGTCAAAGTGTCCTTGAGACTCTGAACCCCTAATTGCTCCCGATGTGCAGGTTGGTGCCTTGCATGGTTTCCTCTGGCATCGGTGTGTGTGTGAATGGACACTTAAATTACTCTATCCCTCTTCTATGTCTGTCCTTCTCTGTCTCTATTGTGTCTCTACTAGGCAAATCTTTAAGTAGAAAATCTGCACGCTTCAATGAGATGAAGTGAAATTCTAACGGCAATTCACACCATATCTAGGCTGACGAGGAGCTGAGGTCTGACGTCACATACAAACCGTTGCAGTGCAAGCCTATATAGCAGGGGGCGGACTTTGTGGACTAGTTTTTTGAGTGGTGCAAACCACTCCAATAACCAGATTTGTCTGTATCTATGTATGTGTCTATGTATATGTGTACCTGTACCTGTGTGTACCTGTACCTGGGGCCACGTACAGGTGAGCATGGTTGCTATGGTTAGTGTGTGACGTCAATGCTGAGTTGCACCACTCAGTTCACACGGGTGTGATTTTTTTTGGTACGGACAGACACGTAAACTAACAAAGCCAGTTGTAGGAGTGGTTTACACCACTCAAAAAGCTCTTGAACCAGCAAGTGACAGTGTGCGGGTCTCCCTCCCTCTCTACGTGTCTGCACTCTGCTGCTTTGTCGCCGACGCACCTGTTGTTATTATAGTAAGTCGAGTGTGCCGAGGTCTTCCCTTCACCAAATATAACAGCAAAATCAAAATGTACTTAACACATTCCCTCCCAGCCCTCCACGCCAGAACGTGGTGCTAGTGCCAGAGAAATCCGCAAAATAAGCATAGAAGACATGTCACTTCCGCCCACGCCAGAAGTGATGTAGTGTTGTATCTGTAGTGTGAGCATAGGGAGGAGACCAGGGGAGGATTATCCAACGGGCGTGTTGGGCCCAGGCCCAGGGGCCCCTGAGCTAGCCTGGCTAATAAGCCAGACTCAAATCACACTGTCGTGTGGTATTTGAGTCTGGAGATGCTGTGTATGGATCTTGTTTCCCGGGGGGCGGGTTCAAACATTTTCTCTTTGACGCAATTGGTCAGAGCTACTGTCAGTCAAAGGTCTCAAGCATTGAACGTCACTGTACCAAAGCCCGCCCATATTGCATACCGTGTCCCGATTGGGGCGTACAATTGAGCCTCTCCAGACCGTAATCCGCCGGCAGGCAATTTTGTTTTGCCAACGGCTGATTTGGTCTGGCTTATTAGCCAGGCTACCCCTGAGCTAGGGGGGCCCCTGAGCTTGAGCGTCCGCGTAACCGCAAAGAGGCTCAAGCTCAGGGGCCCCCCAAAAAAGGTGTAACAGTGAATAACAGCGACGCACACGGTCCTTGTCACTGTTATTAACAATGGGCTTATTCATTTGTGTCAATAAAATAACCCCAAAGGTCCTAAACCATCATGATACGGTACGTTACTGCAAGTGTTTAAACCCTCAGTTTGCATTTATTTAGATTAGTTTTTGGCTGTTTATTATTTTTAAGCAATCCCTTGCTGTACATTCTGCATATCGCAGTTCTATATGTCATAATTGTTATGCGTACACGTGTGCAGACAGTATGTGCCACGTCGGGAAGAAAAATAAAAAAGCTCCAGCGGGGTGGGGGGGCCCTTTTGCATGACAGTGGCCCAGGGGCCCATCATTTCTAGATCCGCCTATGGAAGGGACGGACGATGGCTCCCAGAGCAGCAATGATGATCAGCGTGGCTCGGATTAACGTTTTAATAGGCTATAAACATGGCATTTTATGCCATTCTGAGCATAAATAACAGTGCGTGCACGTGTACAGCAGATTATCATGTAGGCTGTTTCTACAATGAGAGGCCCAGTGGCGTGCACAGACATTTAGAGGGGCAGGTGCTCAAGTGAAAAAAAGGGCACCTTGTGCAGCGCGTGGAACCGACCGGTTGTCTTAATAGTGTGATATTTATAGATTTTGGGGCCTAAATAATATATTAGAAGCTTTTTATCAAGAATTGATCAATGTCACCATGGTCCACATACTGTACAGTGTACAAAAAAAAATAAAAAAATAAAATGTTTTGTTTTTGTTTTGTTTTCAAAAGGGCACATTGCCAAAAGGGCAGGGGGTGCTCTGGCACCCCCTAGTGTCTATCTGTGCACGCCACTGGAGAGGCCTATGGAAGCTAACGGTGGACACTAACGGATGCTAACAAAAAGGTAATCACAATCATTTTAACCAGTGTATATGTTGGCACACTGTGCAGCCCTGCAAGCTTAAAATATTAGAAAAATGTCAAAAATGTTTGGCAATTTTCTTAAATCGTTTTGATTATGAACGAATCAATTAGGGGGGGTCCTTGACACCAAAAAGTTTGAGAAGCAGCAATATAGAAACAATAATAATTTGGAGTGCTAATGCTTTCATTTAGAGCGACACATGCAGCGTTCACTGTCTATCTAGGGCAAGGACACTGTCTGTTGATAGATTATCTGATTGAACTAAAGTGAGGTCTCGACCTTCATCTGTCCGAGTCTTGACTCAATACATTTCGTGAAGGTTGCTTAAAGCTACATTTTCTGGCAAAGTAAATCCAATCCCCACAAAAAAAATTGGTCTTATTTTTCTCATTCCATTCCAACGCCTGAGTGCGTCGGTCAATAAAAGTGTCATCTTATTTGTCAAAACAATGAGCGGATCACCAGTGGCCTGGCATGGTGTCAAGGTTCATACTTATAGTTACACGCTGGTATTGCCTTCGCCATGAATAGCAGATCTACAAGATGCGCTGTGAGCTTGTAGATCTTCTATTTACCGAGGACTACACCAGCATTCCACTTTAGTGTAAATCAGGCTTCAGCTGGATGGATGCAGTGGTGGAAAAAGTACTCAAATATTTTACTTTTAACCCATTTAGGCCTGACGTCGAAATAAAAAAAAAAGTCTTCTGAAAGAATATATATTCAAAGATTTGTGCCACATTTTCACAATTTTTCTAAAATAGCAGACCTACAAGCTCGTAGCACGCCACTCGGTGGCGCGCTATGAGCTTGTAGATCTGCTATTTTTCAATAGCTAAAGTATACCATAATGCTTAGTTAAAACACCAAAAGGGGTTCCCGCCCAGAATGGGTTAATACAAGTATCAATACTTCAATATAGAAATACCCCGTTACAAGTAAAATTACAAAAGTATTGGCATTTGAATGTATTAAAAGTATCAAAAGTAAAAGTACTCATTATGCAGTGTCATTTTAAAGTATTCAAATGTATACAAATCTTTTGAAAATGGCAGATCTACAAGCTTGCAATGCGTCACACAGCGACGCATTGTGAGCTTGTAGATCGGCTATTTTCAAATGGCCGAAATGTATATGGGGCTTTTGTGAGCTTCTAGATCAGCTATTTTCAAATGGCCGAAATGTATATGGGGCTGAAGTGGTTACACATGTTTTGTAATAGTAATCAAACTCTGCAAAGTAACTAGTAAATCAAATTTTCAAATAAATAGTACAATATTTGCTTCTGAGATGTAGATCGGAAATACTCAAGTACTTCTGTGCTGCTGACTCACTGCTGAGTTCTGTCTCTCTCCTGTATGTCGGTGTATGTGCCTCACCTCAGTGTGAAATTATGTTGGACTGGAGTTGTCAATCTCACACAATCTGTTCCTCCGAGCCGGTGATGTGCTTTGGAGTCGTATAATGCATTTGCAGGGACGTTATGTACGTGCAAGTACAGATATACACAGGGTTGGATTCGCTGGACGTATACGCGGAGATGCACATGAGCTTCCAATCGCTACTTCCGTGGGTACCGCCACAGAAATCCATGCAGCACAGCTTACAGACACAGAAAGGAGGAGGTTAGTTCATGCTAATTATCTCTCCCTGGAACCCCCATTCATTTGCTAATAGTTAATTGATATACTCCCACTAATCTCATTTGCTGCAAGCTAACTCACTCACGCCCACAATACAATCAGGTGGTCCTTTTAAGCAGTCAGTACTCTGGTTCACTATACTAGCTGACACAGTGGTTGTTCAGATGTCAGCGTTCATCTCCCCGGCCTCCTCCCTACACGCACATTTCCACTAGGCCGAGGACGACATGCGACTTCATTTTTTCCAAATCAGCCTCACGGTGGCGCTATAACAGGCCAATTCATGTTTTTACCTATAACTGCATCGATCTGTGAACAACTTTATATGCGCACTCCCTAGAGGCCATGGCAAAACATTTCCCCTGCATTTTCCACATCTCCCAGTTACAAATCGGTACACATAATCTCTGTAGTTATGTGATCAAGAGTCTGTTGGATTTCTCAGATTGTACACTGATTGGCTAAAATTGCCTTCCAAAGTTTTCAAGGGTTTTGTACAAAATGCTGCAAATCATGAAAGCAGGGCCCGAGTGCAGTGCAACTGTGCACGCATATTCCCACTAGGTGTAGGAGGGGTGCATACTTAGTTTAGACTAGTCATTGGTTAGACATGGGTTAAGGTTAGGTTTAGGTGTGCTGCCCCGTGGGAGGTTAGGTTTAGGGTGAGGGATTGAGATAGGTTGTAGTACTGCACCCGGCTGAGGAAGCAATGCCAAATTACATTTTTCAAATCATTGGCTCTTTTCGAGCGCCACCATGTGGCCTCTTTTTTATAGTAGTCCTTCAGATTTTATCCAAATATCAATCTTGGTGGAGACCTGTGCCCCGTGAGGCACTTCTTCTAGTGTTTTCATGTAATGTCTTTATCTTATGCACTGCTCTGGGGGTTGGTGTTGATATCAGAGCTGTGTTTTGGTGCACAGATAATCTGATATATCATATATCAAATGTGATATGATATCAGAGCTGTGTCTCGGTGCACAGGTAATCTGAGATATCACATGAGCAAAGCCACACCGCCATACTAAATGCAATAGCTTTGCAATAAATGGTTAATGGTCAATCCTGAGCTGACGAGTCTTAACACCTTGGAGGCCCAAGGAGATTAATGATAACAAAACCGTTCGCATCGCTCTAGAGCCTTGGAGCGCTTGTTGCCCGATCCGATGACGTGTCAAAAAGTGACACGTCATCGAAAATGTCCCCTGCCTGTTTAGCTGACGAAAACGAAAATCATCAAACGATCATAACTCCCGATCTAAATCATCCCGTCTAATTCTGAAAAAAGATCCTGTGTTTGCCGGCCTTCCGTGGTCCAGTCGCTAGTCGCGATAGATTTATTATTACCTCCCGTTGTTGTCTTGCATCTTTTCTCCCCAAAAGTCTCATACTACCCAGTTTGTTCCGGACGGTTTACGGCCGGCCCCTTTAGATCTAGACCGGATCAGCAGCCTGCACAGCAACCCCGTCCCAATCCAGTCTATCATAAACACTCAAGCCAAGGCTCGTGAAAATAGTAATGAGTTACTTTTGGAAAATAGTAACATACTCAAAAAGTAAAGTAATTAGTTATATTACTACTGGAGAAAATAAAGTAGGCTAATAAGTTAAGTTACCGTAGTTGCATTCCAACACTGATAATCACTAACTTAATAGGCTGCAATACAACTGTTAAAAAGAAATGTAATTGACAGTACACATTATTGCACGCTTTTTTGGCTTTGTCAAATTTTTCAAATAATCGTTTGCATTATTACCGAGGAGGTTCAGTGGTCTGGCAGAACATTTCTCTTAAACATTCAAGAAATGCAACTGAAAAGCAATTTGGGGGGAGAAAAAAAAACTACTACATATCAAAGAGTAAATACATAATTAAAATTGGCATCGGAAGCAGACAATCATGCAGGAAAAAAAATCCATCAGTGCTTATTATGGCGCCCACCAAAAAAGGGCACAAGTTCTGAAGCTGCCTGTGAACGGGTTTTAAAGCAATTGGTTCCAAGTAGATCTCAGGGCGGAGGTCATTGTAATGCTGTGGCTGTGCTTGTGTACAATACAGTACGTGCTGAAATGGTCCTCCCCATTTTCACTGGAATGACGCAAGGAGCATCGCAGCATGCTATTTCTTACCAGCTGCTGAGCTGGTCTATGTTCGATCGCTTTGCCTTTCACGTACTAGCAAGCTATCTTTCTCATTGGCTGCCGTAGTGGCCGTACTAGCAAGCTATCTTTCTCATTGGCTGCCGTATTGGCTGCCTCGTCTCTAGGCAACCAGACACTTTTTGCCTCTATAGCCGACCTGGCAGCCATGGGATGC